>NC_042623.1:12909658-13223100 GCF_901001135.1 Rhinatrema bivittatum | reverse complement strand
TTAAGTCCTGCTCTCTCTCCCCCTCTCTCTCTCTGTTTGCCTCGCACTCCTCCTCCTCCATGCAGGCAGTGATCTTTACTGAGCCCCTCCCTCCCTTTCCTCTGGCAGATAAGTGATCCTAGCAGCAGGGGCTGGGTGGGGGGCCTGCTCTGCCTATAACCAGGCTGCACACAGTTTCAGGGGGGTGGGGGGGCCTCCCTTCCTGATTAGTGCTCTGGACCCCGGCTCTGCCCCTCCTCCACCCGCACAGCTCCACCCCAGGACCCTTCTGCCCTCAGCAGTGAGGCTTTTGCTCCCCTATTCTTCCTTTCCCCTTTTCCCCGGGGCTGGGCCCCCAAGCTTCCTGAAGCACAAACCGGGGGGGGTTTGCGAAGTAATCAGGGGGCCCTAACGTCGGCGCGAGTTTTTACTCCTGCTTTAGCGCGCATATTTCTGGTGCACGTCAACTCCGGCATGCAGCGGGTTTTAACGTCTAAAAAATGCACCACAAAATGGCCATAAAAACCGGCGTTAAGATTCCCGAGGGTGCACGCAAATCCCATGTAAAAGAAGGCATTAGCTATTCCCCAGCAATGCAGGGAGGAGTATTAGACAGCTTAAAAGGCATTTTCTTACTCTTAATAGAAGGCACGATGTAACCTGCAAGGAGCAGCAGTTACTACCATAGGAAACTTGTTCCTTTTCTGCTGACATTACTACCTTGCTAATGGGCCGATACAATACAGTGCGCTCCGACGGTCGAAAACCGGACGCTCAATTTTGCCGGCGTCCGGTTTCCAAACCCGTGGCTGTCAGCGGGTTTGAGAACCGACACACGGCAAAATTGAGCGTCGGCTGTCAAACCCGCTGACAGCCGCCGCTTCCGTCATAAAGGAGGCGCTAGTGTCCCTAGCGCCTCTTTTTACCGCCGGCCCTAATTAAAATAAATTAAAATGCTGAATTGTGCATGACTGACCCTGGGCATCCCAACTTGGGCACACAATCTTGCATACGTGGCCATTTGGGTAAGGCAGGCCCAGCGAAAGCAAGAAAGGCAAATACAGCTATTAGGGATGCACAGTTCTTGGTGTTTGGGTGTTGTGCCCACCCCAGAGAGCTTACCCTCTGATTTCAGTTGGCATGCCTTGCGTAAATGGCCTTGCCAGCATTTTTATGCCCAAGTCGGGATGCCCAGTACAAATCTTGCACGCGAGGTTATTTTTGGTCACACGACCTCCTGACTTCTGTTTTAAAGCACTTTTTAAAGCATTTTTCCTCATTAGTGCGGATTTTTCAGGTTAACTCACATCTCAGCGTGTTTTTTTTTTTTTCGTACAGTGCACTTTTTTTTTTTTAAATTCCTGTTTGATTTGCAGCCCGTTAGCTTTACTGCAACATGCACGCTGAGTAACACCGGCTCTAAAATGTAAGCTCCGGTTCCCGCGTGGGTTTCGTTACATCGGCCCCCCCATTTTGTGACTTCTCGTTGGCTTTCTGTTCGTGGCTCCCCTTCCTTTCTCTCGAGGGCACAAACCCTGTCATTCCCTCTCTGCAATGAAACTGCAATTTTTTTTATTTTTTATTTTTTTCTCAAAAACCAGAAACATTTGGAATTGCATCAGGAGCTCCTGCCATATTGCACGGCGACACACGCGTGCAGTAATTTTCAGGATAATACCAGTGTCGCGCTTAATCATGGACCGTGGGAGCAGGCCTGGGGAAACACTCCCGGACAGCAGGAATGAACAGGAGCAGAAAAATCTCTGCCATTATTCATAGTCAGAGAGAGAGAGAGAGAGAGATAACTGGCCACTTACATGGGCAAAAGGGCTTGTGGACAGTGGCTCCCCCCGCAGGCAGGTGAAGGTGGGCGCACTCTTCCACAACGGGCCTTGCCTTTACCTCCATTTTTTTTTTTTAAGCATTCGCAGAAAATATCGGGTGCAATTCTCTGCTGGGGGGGGTTTTACAATTTTGGCCCCGTAACGCAGAGCCCAGGACGCGGTTGTACCGTACGCACCGTGCATTCCCCGTCACCGGAGGTTTCTTAAGCTGGCGAGCAAACCTTTTCCTTTGCCGGTTAATTGTGACTTTGACTACCCCCCCTTTTCATTCTCTGCAGTAACGCGTCGGCACGGCCAATGCCTAAACCCTTGACCCCCCTCCCCCGTATGATCCCGAACGACCTCTTTCGGAGCATGGGGAGAAGCTGGAAGAGCTTAGCGCGTGATGAAGGGCGCAGCTGACATCTGAAATCGCCAAGCGTAGGTGAAAAAAAATAAAAAAGAAGAAGAAAAAGGCCAGAGAGGTAATGGACTGTGACTTGAAATCCATTTTATAGCAATGTTAACCATATTGAAACGGCCCAAATGGTTTCACGCAGCTTCAGAGCATTAAAGAATAGCCAGGAGGAGAATGAAGTGTGGGTGAAATTATTTTCTCTATAATTTTAAAATCTGAGCGATGGCATCTTCATTCGACCAAGAGATGGGCCTGTAAATTGCTCAGGCAACACAACACAGAGGAAGGTAGAAATGATTTGCACCTCGGGGGTACTTTACGGTCTGGGCAGGAATTCGAATCTAGCTTTAACCCTTTCCTGATTTTGCATGCATTTGGGTTATTTCAACGGAGGGATGAAAGAAACAGAGGGTCCCACAAACAAGCTGCAGACGAGACCTTTTTACTGGACCAAGCGGACTTAAAAGGGCAACGACACTACCATGTTGTCTGCAGAAACGAAATCAGGGCTGAAGTGTTTTCCGGGCAGACGTTGGTCCCTTACATAGCAGGACTGCGCCGTCACGCTCACAGAGACTCCTAATCAAATCTGCTTCACAGGGAGTCCCTGTTAGAAGGAGGAGCTGGATAGGAGGCTCCCAGGGGACAGATCGTGACGTAACCTCACAAGCCATTTCTTTCTCGGATCGGGCAGTGGGTACAGGGGGGAGCGTTTGGGGACAAGAGCCTCGGGCATCCTGGGCCGTGAAGGGGCGAAGATAGATCCCGAGGTCCGGTGGGGGGGTCCGTGGCACTGCAGCGGGAAGGGAGCTCCCTATCTGCCACCGTAGCCCATGTCCGTGTCACGTTGATCTCGTTTCTTCAGAGCCAAATTATTTGTGAAGCTTGGGAGTTAGCCGGTCCCCGGAGGCTCCGGCGCACAGCCCTGTACCTGCCCGAGCCGCTCCAGCACAATGACAGGGACTCTGCTACCCCCAAAATGAATTTCTATTTATTCTGCATTCATATATCTTAACCCCTATTCCACTTAAGGTCGCTTTCCCGGCCACGGGGAGCAGTCAAAGATAAACAGATCACAGGGCTCAGTCCAATTCAGAAAAGACAACAGCAACAGTTTCCAAAAAAAAAAAAGATTTCACAGTCCTCTCTGCTCCCTCTCGAATACTTAGCTTGACAGCACCCGAAACACAGTCCCACTTTGCGGTACTCACACAGGCCCCGGCTCACTCCCTGTTCTGTAGGCCACTTGTTCTCAACCTTTCTTCCGTCACGACACACCTGGCAGGTGATGCTCATGTGCGTGACACATTGCACAGCACGTTTAGCAGCGATTCTAAAAAAGAAAGAAATCCTAGATAAAATATTCTTTAATTTCAATAACTGCTTATAAAAAATATCATTATTAAATGTTTTTTTCACAAATTTTTAATCCTGGCTTACTGCATCAATGAGAAATCTGGGACTGACCTGCATATGCAGCGCACAGTTTTTGGATACAGACAAACTCTCATGCATTTCACTGTCAACCTCAGAAGGTTCTGACCTCTTCTGGAGTTTATACAGAGCAGAGTTAGGAAATTTCCCCTTTCAACTCAGCAAACAAAAATAAATCCAAATTCTGACATCCCCTCAGAATCCCTTCCCTACCAGCCACTTTGTGAAATAAAGTGAAAACCTGCTAAAAAAAAAAAGACATTTAGACATTATATAGCATACCAGCCATACCATAAGAGCACTAACACCCAGGACGTGAACAGCAACAACCTTACCTATAGAAAAGCAAGACTGCAAATATAGAACGCAGTGCACTTGCTATTGGAAAACCAAAGAAAGCCAAACTGCTCTAGATTCCTACACAGAATCTACATCCTAGTTAGCAGAATCCCTCACCTCTGTCAAACATGCAGAATGCAGACTGACACTTATCTAATACAGAATAAAAGACCATAAATTATAAACAAGCATGCGGAGAAAAACTGAAACTCCAAGGAGTGAGGGAGGGGGGATGTGCGGCAGGATACAGCATGCCTGCTACATTTCTGGCCTGGATCGGTGGTGGCAGTGATTGCCAAGGGTGAGGGAAAAGCAGCAACAGGGAGCTCCTTACTCTGCACCCTCCTCAAGCAGCAAGCACCTGTGGCTGTTAGAGAAAGCACAGGCTTGCTGTGTCCAATTTCTGGTGACACACCTGCCACTCCTCGGTCACACACTGGCTGAGAACCACTGATCTAGGTAACGAAATCTCCGCCCTGCCCTGAGCTCCAGGCCAGGCCCAGTTTCTCCTCCCGGTCCGGCTGGCTCCCGGTACAGCTTCCTTTCCTCTGACTGCCCTCTGCTTAGTTGTTACACGTTCGGGTCTTCTGAGAGCTCCCCCCCAGAGATCTCTCTTCTCCTGCTGTACACCCCAGGACGGGGGTGACAGCCGCATCCTTACTGCAGCTCAAAAAGATGAAAGTTCTACTATGTTCTCTCACCCAAGCTTGATGGACTCTATAACAGGGTTACCATCAAGCTAGGGTGAGATAACATAGTACAACATTTCATCTTTGTGAGACTTCCCTCACTCCAAATGATGTCAAATCTTCACCAAGGAGTACTGTGCTGTTCTCGTAAATCTCACTCTTCAAGCGAAACTGGCTCTTAAACCCTAAACTATCACTAACTCTGCCTAACTACCACTAAACAACCACTAACACCTCTATAGGAGGGCCACCTATTTAGGTGTAGAGATATAAATAGGTGAACACAGTGAGGCCCTCTTTCTCTCTCGCCAAAAATGCAATTCCAAATATTTAGCACGAATTGTGTTATGGCCATTTCAGGCATGTCGCACAGCCTAACGCCAGGAAAAAAGGTGTAGTTAATGCCAGCATTAAAACCATGCAATAACATCCCTCATTTAACTAAATCCAGCCCCTCCAAAACATTTGCATTTGCGCCATGAACAATAACGCGATATCAGGTGTGTCAACGCCATGACGCATTTTGATGAATGACCCAGATAGCTGGATAAGTCCCTTTGAACATGGACCTCAAGAAGCAAGCTCACATATCCCATATACTCCACCCTGGAACACCTCTCACCATGTTCATAACATTACACGGATATAGTGTCCATGCAAATCATTTTTGTCCAAATTTTAAAAGGCCCGTGCATGTAAATTTTGGAGGTTACGCGCGTGCATTTTCGGAAGGGCCCGGCCATGTGTATAACCCCCATTATGGGCCAAAGTTCCGGGCCTCTCAGAAGGGGCGGAGGGGGGGGGGGGGCAGGCAGGCCGGGACAGCATGATTAGACAATGTCCCGAGGATGTGCACACCGGTAGCCAGCCAGTGCACGGAAGATACTTCTGCTCTGGAGGAGCAGTGTGGTCGATTTTAAGACCCGCGCGCATATGGACGCGCCAATTTTATAACGTGCACATCACCGGGAACCTGCGCGCGCATAAGAACATGCCATACTGGGTCAGACCAAGGGTCCATCAAGCCCAGCATCCTGTTTCTCAACAGTGGCCAATCCAGACCATAAGAACCTGGGCAAGTACCCAAAAACTAAGTCTATTCCATGTTACCGTTGCTAGTAATAGCAGTGGCTATTTTATAAGTCAACTTAATTAATAGCAGGTAATGGACACGCCAATTTTATAACATGCGCGCATCACCGGGAACCGCGTGCAAATGGATACGCATGCGGGTCTTAACATCAAAGGGGTACATTTTAAGAGGAGCGTGTGTGGCATACATGTGCACGCGCTACCCGGCGCGCTGACATGTGTGCCCAATTTAATAACTCGCACACGCAGGCGTGCCCAAGGAGGTGCACAATTGTGCACCTTGGCCTGCCGAGCCCGCGCCGAGCTGTGCTGCATTCCCTACCCCCCCCCCCCCCCACTCCACCTTCCCTTCCTCTACCTCCCCCGCCCTTTCCCCCCTTAACCTTTTTCTTTTTTTGGGGTCTTGTCGCAAAAAACTTACTTCAGCCCTGGGGCTGAAGTTAGCTGCGTGCGCCGGCCGACTGCCAGCGCGCGATCCCCGGCACAGCGGCAAATATGGCCTCTGTGCCAGGAGCCTGACCCCACCCCTGGACCTCCCCGCCCCTCCCCTCTTTGCAAGCCCCAGGACTTACACGCGCCCCGGGGCTTTATGCGCATTGCCGGGCCTTTCTAAAATAGGCCCAGCGTGCGTAAACCCTTTTAAAATCCGGCCCAAACCCTTTCTGAGCATTTCAGGAGCACAATTTGATAACAGGCTGTTTCCTGTGGAGGAAGTTCTACAGATAAAACTGGGGGTAATATTTGGTCACTGGCCCAATTGTAAAGTGAGCCAAATAAACTTACCTGACCAATTTTAGAGGGATATTCAGTGGTGTAGCCACACTATTGAACATCTCAAAGACAGCCGGAAAGGTTTATCTGGCTAGCTTTAGGAGTGCTCTCCGCCACGACCAGAGTTATGCGGATATGTTATCCGGCTAACCTCACTCCTCCCAGAAACACCCCAAAATGCCCCACGTCACCTAGCTAAACTTTAGCTGGATAATGAGAGGTCCGGATGTGGTTCAGCAGGATAAGTGCCAAAAATATTCAAAAGTCAACATTTAGCCGGCTAATTTGTGAATGATCCGGCTAAATTCCTCTGAATATAGGCCTCAAAACAAGTGGGTTTTTTTTAGAAGAAATGGCCTTTTACCATATTGCCCGTGGGATGTGCCGGCGAGCCTATGCACGGTTTATCCACAGTGAGCAGGGGCGAACCTGGCGGCAGGGCCAGGAGGGGGTTTGCCCTTCTGAACCTATTTTTTCCGTTTCCAAAAGAGATTATTTACATTTTCCTCCAAAACGTCTGCAGGTGTAACGGCGCCTGGGTAAAGTCTGAAAACCGGCGTAGCTTATCCACGTCCCTGCCGTCTAATGTACAGTACGCGGGCTCTTACAGAACGCGTCTCTTGATTGCCCGCCCACACGTTCTCTCGCTCTAACGCCGGATTCTTTGCGACCCAGGAATCTGGCGGCCGACGCGCGCTGCACTTCAGTCCAGATTTTGCTAGTAGGGCTGCGTGCGTTCCTGAAGTCAGACGGGGTTTGTTTTGAGTATTAATAATGGATGGCTCCTGGAGGCCACACGACATGGGCTGCTAAATACGTTTAATTAAATTAATTTTTTTTTTCTCTCAACTCGGCAAGTTAATAAATTGCATTTTCAAGGGGCGCCGAGATGAAATCAAAAAGCAGGAATACACCAGAAACATAATAAAAATATGTTGCAAGATTCAGTGTAACTTGTTAAAATGCTGTTAAATAAAACCGGAACATGGGAGGCACGTGTTAGACATACCCGCACGTGTCCGGGCCTTGCGCGTGCCGCGTGCATTTTAGAACGGGCCCGGCCACGTGCGTAACCCACATAGGGGGCAGAAGTGCCGGGACAGTGCCATTAGCCGCTGTCCTGGGGAAGCAGCTGGCTGGCACGCGATTACTTATGCTCCCAAGGAACAGTAATTAACTGAACAAAAAAATCATGAGTACCTAGGAAGTGGTTAGGGATCAGGGGTGAGAGGTGAGAGGGAAAAGGGTATGAAAGTTAGGTAGGAGGGGGTATAGGGAATTGGCACCCCATGTTGCCTTTTAAAATCCCCCCCCCCCCTACGCAGAGGAAGCCACCCGCCCGCACATGCACACAAATCTGCCACGCATGTGCGCGCGGATATCGTATTTTATAACACGCGTGCAACGCACGTGGGTCTTAAAATCGACCCCCAAAGATTACAGCGCATTGCTCTCACTTGCAAAGCTTCTTCTTTTCCATCCTTAGAGCAGCTTCCTTCCGCCTTCCGACCTGCACATAATGCCGGTGCTTCACAAGACACTTCCGCTTCTCCTAGACCTACCCAGAGCTCCAGAAGGAGCACAAAAGGCCCCTGAAACAGTTATAGAGCTACAGAATCTGACAGCAGATAAAGGACCAGGACCATCCTGGTTCGATGCCACAGCCCCCAGGTCATGTCTGCCTTTCCTTTCACTTCCTCTGTGGTTCCTCCTCCACCATTTCACGAGAGAGACCCTTCCATGCATCCACCATCCTTCCTGTGAAGAAGCATTTTCTGATTTCGTTCCCGAGTCTATCCAGTATGTGCGTTCATATAGGGTAATCTGCAAGAGGATCAAGACCTAAGTGGGAATGTTGCCCTACAGGGTAGGAAGGCATGAAGCTTCTACATGAAGGAGCGATGTTGGGGTTGGACACAGGCGTTCTGATTTAGCAAAACTTTTATCGATGAGCAAAGAATGGGGGAAAACAACTGATAGATCAGACCTTACACATTCTACTGATATAAACTCTGTGAAAGGCATAGGGTGTCTGTCCCCTGCGTCTCTGATCTTCACATCAGTTCTAAGCATTTCTCATGCTGTTAAGAAAAAAATAGATATTTGGGCTTGCGGAGGGGTCCTGCAGTGATGTACTGCATGCATAATTTTTTTTCACATACTTCTGAATTAATGCCTATTTGATTGCATAATTTTTCAATTAAGAATTGAGGAGGAATAGCCTAGTGGTTAGAGCACTGGACTATGAACCAGGAGACCAAGGTTCAAGTCCTGCTGTCGCTCCTTGTGACCTTGGGCAAGTCACTTTACCCTACATTGCCTCAGGTACAAAAACTTAGATTGTAAGCCCTCTGGGGATAGAGAAATACCTACAGTACCTGAATGTAAACCGGTGTGATTTCTCAATTGAGATGAATGTCGGTATATAAAAATAATAAATAAATATATATATGCTAGCAATGCCTGGGGTAAAAATTTGTGTTTTGTTTCCATGTTTTTCATTTTGGGGATTTGTTTTCAGGATTCGGTTTGTTTAATGTTTATTTTGATTCAGTTCATTTTAAAAACCAAAATAAGCTTTAAATAAAAAACCCATAAAAAATAAAAATTAACACTCCCATAGCTTCCTGCTGATCTTTACCCTTCCGCAGGCTCTCCAGAAGCTCCTGCCTTGCCAGCTCCTATTAAAAAAATAGCACCATCAGGCACCGAGTTATTTTACAGCCATAAAAGAACCTGACACCAGCCAGCTGACCAGCCCTGAGACCTGCACCATTTATTAATTGGGACCTTCCCCTTTCACACTCAGAGAGCCCACGGAAGGAGCATGGGGGCCACTGGGAGGGGATTTTTTTAAATATGTTTTTTGGCAAATAGTGCACGCCATTTGCTGAAAGGAAAAATCCCCACATTTTTGGAATTCTTAGCAGTACCATTCATTCGGTTCATTTGAAACAAATCAAAGTAAAAATTCACTTTTTCTGTCTGGATTCATCATTCGTTTCAAACAAATGCACATTCCTACTATATGTATTTATTTTATATTATTTATTTGATTATTTCTATGACATCTCACCATTCTTCAAAAGGTTATCCGAAGCAGTTTGCAGACAAAGATATATATATATATATAGCATGTCATAGCAGCCTCTATTAAATATTTCTGTGAAATTATTTGTATTATGGGTTTTGATTATATAATTTTGATTACATAAAGTTACCACTTTACCATGTCAATGTTAAAATACTTCTGCTAAATTCCTGAACAACATAAACAGATGAAGAGCTGACAGTTTTCTTTTCTGCTAAAAAAAAAAAAAAAAAAAAGATACTCTGGCCAACTCAGGGGATCTTTAGCATTGTTTCAAAAAAGATTTCCTCCTGTACATGATGCCTGCACATTTCTAGATACTTCACATGAGTCAGGAATTTTGTATCGCAGATTCCATAAAGAAGCCACACTGACTTAAACCCTACATCTTGTGCGTAATTCCTCTGCAAAATATTTT
This sequence comes from Rhinatrema bivittatum, assembly GCF_901001135.1. Taxonomy (NCBI): domain Eukaryota; kingdom Metazoa; phylum Chordata; class Amphibia; order Gymnophiona; family Rhinatrematidae; genus Rhinatrema; species Rhinatrema bivittatum. Next base: position 13,213,046 of record NC_042623.1, on the reverse strand, counting down.
CATTAGACTTAAATTGTGTCAATTTTTAAATTATTATTCTATTTATTCTTCTATGCGCCGTTGTTAGGATGATGTCTTGCCTTGTACCATTATAGTATTTACTACTCTGTTTCAATACAATTTATTGTTTGGCTGAGATTTTCAGGCTACATTTTTATTATTTTTTTTTATTTTTAAATTTAGTTATTAAAATTTAGTGAGATGAATATGTTTATATTGTAATGACTATAGGGGCACATTTTTGTAAAGTCATGCATAAAAAAAAACAACTCAGCAAATAGGTCCATAAAGTACGCCAACATTTTCACGTTTGGTTTACAACACTTATGTCTGCTTTGAAAATAATCCCAGCAAATCTAACCTGCACGAGCTACACCGACTAAATCATCCGCAGAAATTCTCCCTGAACGTGTGCGCATATGCTTCATGAAATCCAAAAGTACGCACATCAGTCCATGCCACGCCCCAACTCCACCCTTGGGAACACTTAGTCCAGTTAAATTTAAGCAATGAACGCATAATGCAGATAATTTTCAAAGGAGTTGCACACGTAAATGTAACATAAAGCGCCTGATTTTTAAAAGCATGTACTCGCTGGGTTTTACACGGGTAAATGCACTTTACCCATCTAAGTGGGCTTTAGAAAATTGCTATTATAGTATGTTACATTTACACATGTAATTCCTTTGAAAATTACCTCCTTAAAGTGAACTTACATGCATAAAATCTATGGACAATTCAAGAGCATATATTCTAGCAATTTTCAGAAGCCCACTTGTATGCGTTTGAATGTCATCCTGTAAGGAGGAATTATAAATTAAGTTACGCGTGTAAATGCAACATACTATTGCAGCAATTTTCAGAAGTGTGAATATTGCAGCAATTTTCAGAAGCGTGAATATCCTATGGCTTATATTCTAGCAATTTTCAAAAGCTGGCAACGACCAGCCGGTGTCATTTTGGAAAATGGCGTCAACTGACCTGGGGTAGGAGGCGGTGCGGGCCGGGGGTCATCTGGGAGGTGGGAGGGAGTTTTTGGAGCCCCCTAGACCTCCAGAGTCTCTTTTCAGGTAAGGAGGGCAGGAGGGGGGGCGGAGCGGGGTCCCCACTAGATACAGGATTATGTTGGGGGCTGGGAGGGGCCTGATGCTTTTTTTTTAGGCTGTGCGGGAGGTGGGAGGGGCTTTGGATCATTGCGAGGGGACTGTTTTTGGTCCGTGTGGCCTTTTGAAACGACAGTAGCCCCCTCCATGCGAAGGGGGCTGCCGTTGCACGATTTTTCAGACTGGCCGCATTAATTTTATATCGCAGAGTTTTTCCGTGATGAAAAATAACGCAGCGACACTGCCCCAATACTTTCACAGGGAGGGACAAAATATCACGCCCCCTGTAATATTTCACCCCTCCCATGATAAAAATTAAATCTCCCTCTAAATCTGTGCCTGAGACAATGGAGGGGTAAAGTGACCTGCTCAATGTCACAAGGAGCAGCGGTGGGATTTGAACCCTGGGCTCCAGCCCGCGGCTCTAACCACTAGGCTCCTCTTTCACTGCTATGTCTAAAACACTGTTTTACCCACAGAAGTCTGAAAATTATCCGACCTCTCGTGGTACCTGAGCTTTTGGAAAGGCCTGGAATACATGTGCCACACAGATAAATAAAATGAATACTAACAAGATAGGCCAGGAAGCATCTCTTGGCACAGGAAAGAGCAGCGTTAGCCAGGAAACGGATAAATAGATATAAAGCAACACAGCCCCTCAGTACGATCAAGTCCACAAAGGGAGGATAGGGCTGCGACTCAGCAATAACGAATTAGGTAGTAAAGTTATGGCCGTTATTGCTTCCTGAGAAAAAAAATAAAGAAAAAGCCATCATCAGGCCGTCGGGCCACATCACCCAGCCAGCAGCACCCTGCAGGCTCACACTTACCGCCTTCCAAAAATAATCACAATTTAACCCCTGATACCTCGCAAGACTTCATAAAGAACCTGCTTCCTGCTAGTAACGTGTTAGCACCTACCTAGTGCACCTGTGTCAGAGCTGCTTACTTACATCAGTGCTTCCCAAATCTGACCTCTGGGGACCCCCCCCCCCCCCCCTTACCTGGTCAGATTTGCATACAATGGAAGTAGAGCATGCAGATGTCCTTAATGAATATTGATGAGATGTGTCCAACTGGGGGTCCTTGTTTTGGTAGTTTTTTGCTAATCCGTCACCTTTCTAGAAGCAATTGGGTTTGTGGTTTCCTTTGTGGGCCTGTTTACTAAAGTTACACAAATGCATTAATGCTAGCGCGGAATTAACCCACGGAATGTTATCCATTGGCCTGCGAACCGGAGCTGGGGTAGTCATTTTGTAACCCTAAGGGCAGCTGGCGGCTCCAGGGGGTATCTTGTGCCCGCCAGCCTCCCCTTGAAGTGTCACTTTGAAAGCAGGGACCGTGGGGTACAAAAGTGTCCCCGGATTTTTGCTTTTGCTGCACAGTAGGCGCACAATATTTGCAGTAAGGCGCATGAGGTGGAATCGTCGCCTGCATTGTCCCTTCCGCAGCCCAAGACCTGCGCCTCTCGCCTGCGACTAAAAGCGGGAGTTGCTGTGAAACGGCGAGGGTAACTTTCGCCCGTCGGAAGGGGGTGGGGGCGGGGTATTTCCTTGCCAGGAGAATTCACGCCCGGGTAGCTGCTTGGTTGCACCTGCTGATTCTTTGGGAAATTGCCCCCCCCCCCCCCCCAAAACGTTTTAAGACTTTCCTGGAGAATTACAACTGCACGGGACCAGCTTTCTTCCCAGATAAAGCCCGCCCCGGTTTCATAGGTCTGCTCACCGGGCCAGGTTTTCCCCCTCGCTTGCTATTTAGCTCGTTTCATTTCCCAGACTTCACCTTAACCCAGGTTTATTGCGCATCTGTTTTCCCCTGTGTACCTTTCAGAGGGTGGCAGCACATCACTCTGGAATGGAAGATATTTTACAGCAAGCAAACAGTTTCGGTTACTGGTGTATTTTAGGCAGCTGCCTTTCCTGGTCCTTCCCTGCTTAGTCTCCCCATAGCCAGGCTTGCTTCTCTGTGGCTTGCTCTATAGTTAGCTTGGCCTTGGCGCCCTTGACTCCTTGCTTCATGACTCCTAGGCTATTTCCCTTCTGCTTCCTCCCAGTCTGTTTTAAGCCCTAGAGCTCTCTGGGTAAGTCATCAGGGTTTCTGTTTAAGATGGACCAGTCTAATTCCTGTTAAGGGCATTTTTCTCTACCCCTCACTCAATCCCTTACACTACACTCCTTAGCTGTCCACTAGGGATGTGCAGGGTTTAAAAATGTATTGAGTTAGTGAATTTGCTTCATAGGTCACGGACATACATTAGGTACATTTAAAACAAGAGAAGAAACTTGTTTTTTCATATTTTATTTATTTATTTAAAAGTTTTTATATACCACAAAATGTGGGGAATTATGAGCTTGCCAGCAGGCCATGTCAGGGGTTAATACTAACTCTGACCTTTGCACTGAATACAGCAACACTAGTGCATCTAAATCTCTAGCTTATAATTAAACCTCTCTGCCTAAGGAGAGGATACCTGGCTGTCACGTATTTCTCTAGCTCAGGGGTCGGGAACCCATGGCTCGCGAGCCAGATATGGCTCTTTTGAAGGCTGCATCTGGCTCGCAGACAAGTGTCGCCACACTTTCCCGCTGACCCAGCTGCTCCCCGGTCCTCCTCCGCCCGGGCTTAAAATGCTGTCAGCCCGGGCGGAACGCGGCAGGACAGCTGGAGTCAGCGGCACCAGCGTGCTCTCTTCTTCCCCCCCCCCCGGCCCGGAAGAGGAAGTGGAGAGTATCGGGTGCCTGCGCGGCAAGAAGAGGCCACGCTAGTGCGCTCGGCATCGGCCCGAAGAAAAGAAGACTGCAGCGCGGCTCGGAGGAAAATGAAGAGGTTCAACCGCGGCCGATGGGACTCCGCCTCCGCAAGGGCTGAAAATGAAGAGGTTAGCGTTGGGAGGAGGCTGCTGCTGCCGCGAGTTCCCGGGGTGGGGGAGAGAGAGAGTGAATGAACGAGCAAACACACATGCTTGCTCTCTCATTCACTCTCTCTCTCCCCCACCCCCACCCCGGGAACTCGCGGCAGCAGCAGCCTCCTCCCAACGCTAACCTCTTCATTTTCAGCCCTTGCGGAGGCGGAGTCCCATCGGCCGCGGTTGAACCTCTTCATTTTCCTCCGAGCCGCGCTGCAGTCTTCTTTTCTTCGGGCCGATGCCGAGCGCACTAGCGTGGCCTCTTCTTGCCGCGCACGCACCCGATACTCTCCACTTCCGGGCCGCGGGGGGGGGGGGCCCTGTGTGTGTGTGTGTGTGTGTGTGTGTGTGTGTGTGAGAGTGAGTGAGTGAGAGATGCATCTCCACTTCCTCTTCCGTGCCGTGGGGGGGGGGGCCTGTGTGTGTGTGTGTGAGAGAGATGCATGTATGTGAATGATTGAGAGCCTGCCTGTGAGAGAGAGAGAGAGAGCATGAATGTAAGTTTACCATTGGGAACCTGTATGTGTAAGTTTGTGATTGAAAACCTGTTTGTGTGAAAGAGTATGTGTGTATGATTGAGATCCTTTGTGTGTGAGAGAAATCATGTGTATGTATGATTAAGAGCCTGTGTGTATAAGTAAGAGAGAGATCATGTGTGCCTGTGTGTGATTGAGAGCTGATTTAGGTGAGGGAGCATGTGAGTATGTGATTGAGAGCCTGTGTGTAAATGAGAGAAAGAGGACATGTTTGTAAGCATGTGAATGAGAGTCTGTGTGTGAGAGAAAAAGACAGCATGTATTTATGTGATTGAAAGCCTGTGTGTGTGTGTAAGCGTGAAAAGATAGCATGTGTGTAAATGCGTAATTAAGAGCCTATATAAGTGAGAGAGAAAAAACATGTGTATATGTGAGTACTGAGAGCATGTGTGTATAGGTGTGTCATTGAGAGCCAGTGTGAGAGAGAGCGCTGGTATGTGACAGAGAGGAGAAAGTTCCAAGCAAACCACCCCGCCTCCTGCTAATTCAGAACAATCTCAGGACCCCTGGATATCAAACGTTCCCAGGTATGCAGAGCAAAAAAATTTTTGTATCCTTATTTTTCATTACTGGGTCTTTGTGTCTGCTATTTTGAAATATTTTGTTGGTATCTGGAAATGTTTTATATGAGTTTTTAATTATTGGATATTCCACTCATCAGCTGTTTCGAAATATGTTCTTTTTGTTAGTACAGTTTTACTGCTGATGATTTTATATTTCTTGATTTGTTTTATGAGGATGGGTGATGTTTCTTTTTTCCTTTGTTACACTGCATACAGAGACTCTGGCTTGTTGCAGTTTCCAATTCAGTTTTTTCTGCATGCTTCTTGTTATGCGTTTTGGTCTCTTTATTCTATGTTAGGTGAGGGACAGCACGTGATTCAGGTGAGGTTTTCTGCTGGCGTGTAGTTTCTGTGTAGGACTCTATAGCAGCCTGACTTGGTCCGTTTTCCTAATAGGAGATGTATTGATGTCTTAAGGCCTGGTGTAATATTTTCAGAGACTTATTGTACTTTAAAAGTGTGATCTTACATAAAATGCACACATTTACTTGTATTTAGTTTTAAACATATTGTATGGCTCTCATGGAATTACATTTTAAAATATGTGGCGTTTATGGCTCTCTCAGCCAAAAAGGTTCCTGACCCCTGCTCTAGCTTATAATTAACCCTGACTGCCTGAAAGGATAGCTAGTTGTCACGTAGTCAGATGCAAGAAAAAGACAGACACACATATATGGTATAGGATTCCGCAGCCAATGAAATGATCTGTGCACACCCCGTGAGCCAATGGTCTAATGACACGTCTGTATGCTATGGAGAGGGGAGCCAATGATGTGATAGCACATTGTATGCTATGGATGTATGTACAATAAAAAGGGACCCACGGGAGTGGTCAGCCCTTCTCTTCTCTTCACTTCCCTTCTTGCCATGAATCCTGCCTGATGTGTCTTCATTGCCGCAATAACAAAATAGGACAGTAATCTGACCGTCTAAGCGGTTTACAGTAGGACATTCATAGTTAAAAACAAACCAAGCAAACATAAAATACATCTCATTTACATTAAATTTAGACTGGAAAACGGTCTCCATTATGAGTAAGGGGTCATAGTTACTGAATATTGTAAGCGGAAGTAAAAAGGTAGGTTTTCATAGCTTTCTTAAATTCTTTGGTGTTTGCGGTTAGTCGGATATGTTCAGGGAGGGAGTTCCACAGGATCGGGCACACAATGGAGAAGGCTTACTTTCGATTTAATGCTAAACTGGCAATTTCTTCTGACAGTATTTCTAGTGTACATTTGTCCATAGATCGAAGATGTCTAGTAGGTTTGTAGATTCTCAGTCAGGAGCAAAGCCAGATTGAATTAGAGTTGTATAATAGGTTGTGGATGATGCAGTGGGATACAGGTAGCCAGTGAAGCTGTTGCAAGATAGGTGTAGCATTTTGGACAATTTGCAAAGGGTGAATAGTAAATGTGGGTAGCCCTAGATATAGAGAATTACAGTAATCTAAGTTTGTTAAAATTAAAGCTTATGTGACTGAACAGAAGTCTGATGGTAGTAACGGGCTTTTTTTTCATTTTTACATTGAAATCAATCAGTGATGACGCTGCTGTGTCATCACTTTAGCTCATCCTCTGGGCAAAGAATGTCATTCCGAGTTGACAGAAGAAGAAAGAAGATACTGGAATGCCTGTTCCTCGGCCTCCAGACTTAGGCCCTTGGGCCTAGTCTAGGCCTGGGCTCCAATGATGGGACCTGGCCTTGGCTGGGCTACTGTGACTGGGGCCCAGCCTCAGCGTCAGCTCCAGGCCTAGAACAAGGCCCGGGCCTCAGGAATGGACCCCAGCCTCGGCCGGGCCCTGGCGTTGGACCCAGGCCTTAGCTAGGGCCTGGCATCAGACTTGGGCCGAGGCCTGGGTCTTGGGGACACCACTAGGCTAAGACTTGGTTCCGCACATTTTTTTTTCACACACAAAGACAACAAAACAGAAAGGTTTTTGTTATTTTCGCCTGAGGCTAATTTTCAGTTCATATCATTCATACGAAATGAAAATTGCCTCATTCGTTGCATTTTGATAATTCATTCAAAAGGAATTCACATCTCTAGTGTCCACTAATTTGCCAGCAGCGAGATATAGAGAATTAAGAGATCTTCCAAAAATGCTTTATTTGACATGAACTATTGAAGCCATGTCTCATAAATAATTCCAAGCTGGTAGAGAAATAGACAGAAAAAAACCAACCAGTCTGAGATAAAAAAAAAAATGTTATTGTACTTTAGGCCTGAGAGTAACGAAAGAGTAGCAGTAATTTAAGAGTATCTCCAGTGTATATTTGCATGAAAAATTAACACATATTTACATTTAATATGATACTCAATTTGATTTTATTACATTCAGGCAGAGAATAAACAGTGGCGAATGTCAACCTTTTGATATGCAGAATCAATATGATAATCACATTCATTGCTGATATGAGCTCAGAAGGAAAAGGAGAGAGTCTGACATTTCATCTCTGCTTCTTAATTTAGTAATTAGAATGTGTGCATGAAAACTCCACATCCTTCTACTTCATCTCCATCTGCAAAGTTTAGGTGTTGGCATTATATTCTTGACTTTTTTGCGCGAGACATGTGTTTGGCTGCCCTCAGTTCCTTGCAGGTCTGGCCTGGAAAAAGAACAGTTCTGGTGGCCCAGATCTCAGAGAAAATTGGAGACACATTTTACAAGACCAAAAGAACCTCATTTTCGGTTGGTCCTTTGAAGGGTGTGAGCACTTGCTAAGATTTCCATGTCCGCCAAAAAATAATTAAATAAAGAAGAGAGACTCTCTTGACGTCTGCGTCTCATCACCTATTTTTCTCTGCAGGTAGGCTCAGCGTGTGGTCCTGTTTAGTGGTATCATTTGCGGAGCCGAAAGGAATACTACAGTGCAGTGGCAGCTTCTTAACTCTCTTATTATTCATTTATTTCCTATTTATTTCCTGCCTTCTCCACAATACCTGAACGTCGTTTACATCAATAAAATATGTGAATTGCAATTACAAAAAAAAATAAATCACTAACACCACAATAAAAGAATTTCAGCAATAAAATACATTGTTAATAAACGGTTCATAAAACATCCCCAAATAAAAATAAACCTTAGGACCAGGGGTAGGCGACTCCGCTCCTCAAGTGCCGTGAGCCGGTTTGGGTTTTCAGGATATGCTCCATGAATTTGCAGGAGGAGGCCTTCACATGCTCACCAATGCATCTCTTGAATATTCAGCATGGACATCTTAGAAAGTAAATCAGCTGGCTCGCGGCACTCGGAGACCGAGGTCAAATAACATCCCTGCCCTGGGAAAAGAATAACCCTCAATCCAATTCAGGATCGGAACAATTAGCATCCACTCTCAAATATTGGTAACCTTTCTCAAATACAAGTTACTCTTGTATTTCATTACTTTAAATTAAATATACATTGTTGATTATAGCTACAGTAACTATATATTGAACTATGGAAACGCTATTTACATATAGACTTAAGCTATTATTTGTTTAATTACTATTGAAACTGTTATAGGTAAAGCCCGTTTTTAATTCCTTATTGTTAACGTATTGTTCACTTTCTGTTTAACCCGTTTTATGTAAAGCCTGTTGCTAATATTAATGTTTACTGTAAACCGAGGTGATGTATATCTATACGTACCACGGTATATAAGAATCTCTAAATAAATAAATAAATAAATAAATAAATAAAAATAAATAAAACTAAGATATTCCGAGATTAATTATAAAACACACATCATCCTTATAAATGATACCGGCAGAGGAATACAGTTATAAAACAAACACCACAAACTAAAAGCTGAATGGCGCAGCCTGGTCTTAGCTTACGGACATGCAATAAATTGTCGGTCAGACGGGCTTCTCTGGGGAACTGATTCCAGCGCGGTCCTGGTTGATTCTTTCTTGACCTCCCACAGCAGAAGAAAACTGGAAGACCGCTTCGCCCTGGGATCCAAGTGCTCACGCCAGAGAGTACTTTACTAAGCTAGCTTTCCTCTTCTTTTTATGACTCTTGTTTGCAAGGTGATTTAGAGGCCGAGGTTCTCGCCCATGGGGTTTCCTGTGGGTTAGCAATCTCCTCCCTGTGCAGGGTTTTGCACCCCCATGCAAATGAACTGGGGGAGCAAACACTGCACAGGAACCCCAGCCCCCAAGATAGCCGGAAAAAGATAAGTACACACCTCACCGAGTTGTAATCTCCTCTTTTGTGAGAAGCGGCCCACGGACACACCTTCGCTCGTCGGATTGCGCTGAATTCCAAGTTGCGTGGTACGGCATCCCAGCAGCCCATCATTTCAGAATTTTAATGAAATTTCATTCATGGAAAACCGCGCGCAAAGGCTTACCATTTGCAAAGGGGAAATGCAAAGCGATTTTGCAAACGAGGGGTTTGCACTAAAAAAAAGAACATTCAAAAGGCTGCAGTTTTGTCATTTTTGCGCATTTTGTGTGTTTCTTCATGCAAAGCCCCCTTTTGTAAAATGACTTCACCCTTGGGTACCTCAGCCTCAGGGTGGGGAAGTCAATCAGCTGTAAAGTTAGACTTGGTACTGGATTTGTCAGGGATACCCCCCCAGGCACGAGCGTTTGTACAAAGCGGCATTAATCTCACGTCTGCCTGCAGAATGTTTGCATGGTTAATGTGCAGTTTTAGGTTTTCTATTTTTGCACCTTATCTCTTTGTATTTTATATACATATTGAGGTCAATTTTCAGCGTGATTTACTTGTGTAAATATATATTTATCTGGATATACTGCCCCGAGGGAGATTGCCAGCTTTCAGCCTGTTTAAAAGGAGCTGTCGAAAGAGTGCGTTTCAGCTGGGGAGGAGAATAATGCGTGCACTTTTTTTTTTTTCCAGATGTGCGCGCTTTGCTTTGCCCCTGAGTTTCGCTGCCTGCGGAGGTAGGAGCTGCACAGGCCGCCAGGACGTTTCTGCCAGCGGACCTTTGTGGGCAATGCTCAAAGGGGGAGGGCGAGTGTTGCGCCGCGCAGAAAGTCCTCTACGAGGAACGGAAAGAAGGCGGGGTCTGCTCCCTGTGCACTGCCTCCTATTCTTAGCCAGGCTGCGCTGTGTCCCATCGGGGCCCCTATGGAATAAGATGGGCGCACGTTACCCCCACTCTAAGAAGGAGTGCTCACAGATGTGGCACCCAAATCAGCTGCCACCCATGCAGCCCCATGTTAGTCAAAGCGTTTGCAGAGCCAGAGATGTGCGTAGGCTTAACTCATGCCTGGAAATTTAACTCCTAGTCGGGGAGGGGACGGACAAATGTTTCTGGAGCGAGTGTCAGTTCATGGGGCAAGGGTCCTCAGGAATAGGGTATTAGGCTCCCAAGGTGAGCTTTACAGCCTGGTGTCCCTACTCCATCCCCGGCCACGCCCCTCCCCTGAGGGTCCCTTCCCTCCTTTCTTCAGCCACCAGCAGGTGGGCTCTGCCGGGGCTCTCCCCTCTTTTGTCAGCTGCCACCGGCAGACAGGGGCTCGCGCTGGCAAATTTGCTGCCCCCCTAAGGGTTGGCGCTCTAGGTGACCGCCCAGTTTGCCTAACGGAAGCTCCGGCCCTGGGGTCCTTTACTCGGGAGTTACGTGCATAAGACAGGATTTCTGCGCATAACTCATGCTGTCGGTACAGAAAACGTCTTCTGGAAATAAATCATGTTTTATGCATGCTAAACATATCTTAGTGCTCACATGTTTTTGGGTCAGTGTGCTTTTTTAAACTCCCAATGCATTAATACCTACAGTACCTGAATGTAAACCGACGTGATATGTCAGACTGAATGTCCGTATAATAAAAATAAATAAATAAATAAATACCACAGGCGTCCCCCAAACTCGATCCTCGAGGGCTGCAGCCCAGCTGGGTTTTCAGTCTGGCTACCATGAATATGCATGAGATATATCTGCATGCACTACTTGCACTGTATGCAAATTAGACGTCTTGCATATTCATGGTGGAAATCCTGAAAACGTGACAGAGTTGCGGCCCTCGAGGACCCCAGTTTGGGGACCTTGAGCTTAGTGCATCATACGTTATCTCTTCTCGTAGTGCGTGAGTGAAGAAAATGTGCGCTGAAGCTTACCTCACATTTCTATCTGCATCTCATCACACTGGGGCCATTGTGAGTCCAGGAGACACAGCAGCTTCAGAAGAGGTGAGTAGTATTAAATAACATTTCCAGAAATGGACAATTACATCATTACATTTCTAAAAGGCTTCTTTGCAGGTTGTGGTACCTTATACTGGCCCAGCATAAATTTTGAAGTCCATACGGATCAGATATAATTCCACCTTTGGATAAGTCTGAATTTAAGACAATGACAGGTGTTATATGCAATACATTAGGGATGTGCATTCGTTTTGTTTTTCACTTTGTTTCTGTGCATGCATACATTTGTTACATATATAAAATTGACTTTATATACATAAACATGCATTTACGAAATAAAACAAAAAAAAGCAACTAAAAGCAACTGAAAGAAAAAACGAAAAATGAAACGAACCGAATAGAAAACGTTTCCATATGCACCCCAACAAAATATCCAGTTTTCTCAGGAAAAATGTAGCTTGCGGAATGCTCTATGCTACCTCTGTCCGCAGAGGACGTGATTAGAGTGGCTTAGTGAAGCTCCAGATGAAATGCATGATAGTAGTGCCCAGATGGGAGGCGTTATTGCAACGCTGCTCTAGCGGAGGTAATTACTGTATGATATTGGCTAGTAAAAGAGTGATTATTGTAAAGTAATAGAACTCTGAATGCAGTGAAGGTTTGTTTTTTTTATGGGGGGGGGGGAAGTATGGATAGGAAAATAAAAAGTTGCTATTGAGGGGTAATTATCGAAAGAGGAGGTAACATTCCCCTGTGGCAGCCACAAGAACAGAGACCATACTGCACGTTTTCCGAGTGAAAGGACGCGGCCAGTAACATTATTATCAGTCATATTTTAGCAGGCTTTTCCTTTTCCACATCTGTCTGAGAGTATCATTTCCTTCCCCTTGGATTTACTGTGTAAAAAAAAAGAAAAGGGCAAAGATTGGTCACTTACATTAATAAGATACTGTTATCTACTAAGCAAGCTGTAAGATAAAAGTATTGTATGTCAAATGCATACTTGTCTGATGCCAGCTTCCAGAGCTGATTCAATGATGACAGGACATCGCAAAACATTTTAGTGTGCCTGTCCTTACGTGCAAGCAATATTAATGGCAAATGTTTTTTTTATAAACTACCCAGGCTCTCAACAGTTACCCATTATGTCATTAAGCTCCCTACAACGCCGCAGACGCCACAACCACAAGTAATTTTGCGAGGTAAATTGATCGGGTCTGTGTTCTGGGCTAAAAAAAAAAAATGCAAGCGGAGAGTGCCAAGAATGTTGACAGGGAGCGATACATAAGCCTTATCTCGGTGTTATTGCTCTTGCCAGTCACTTCTTACTATTAAGATAAAGCAAGTTACTGCGGCGTGTAAGCCATTGATCGAAAGCTTGATAACGGCTTCTGGATTTCTCCCTACCGCTGCAATATTGCACAGGATTTATAGAAAGGTGGATTAGTGCACTGGAATGGAAGAAGCCAGAACAAAAAGGTGTTTAACAAGTTGTACCGTGGGCAGTATGGGGTGTGTTGCCCCGTTGCCTAGTGGCCACTGCCATTCCTGCTGTGCTGATCCATCCCTCTACCCCCTGCTGCCACCGCTGTGGGTGGAGAGTAGAGTGTGGCCGGCTCCTTGGGCTCGTGACCAGGCTGCCTGCATGCATGCAGATACAGAGACGTCCAGACACAGCTGCATAAGGAAAAGGTGTCAGAGAACTGCATGAGAACCCTGAAAAACCAAGATGAACCAAGATGAACAGATGTGAACTAGCTGCATGTTGCTAGTTTATTTTATATTTAGTGGCAGATAGATTCTGCTTATACTATGCAGAGAGATAGCCGTGTTAGTGTGGGGTAGCAAAAATGACACGAGGCGGGTGGCACCTAATAGACTGACCGATTTATTGAGGCGTGAGCTTTTGAGGACAGAGTCCACTTCATCAGATGCATCTTGTAGCAAAAATGACATGAGGTGGGTGGCACCTTATAGATTAATTAATTTATTGAGGCATGAGCTTTCGAGGAAGTGGACTCTGTCCTTGAAAGCTCATGCCTCAATAAATTGGTCACTCTATAAGGTGCCACCCATCTTGTGTCATCTGATTTTATTTATTTATTTATTTATTTATTTATTTATTTAAATTCTTTTAATATACCGATGCTCAAGACCAGGTCTTATCGTACCGGTTTACAATAAACTAGGGGGAACCAGTTAAACAATTAAAGCAAAAGTTACATTATAACAGGGAAAGTGGAACTAGGCTTGTTAGAAAAAAAGGATAGGTTAAACAATTTCTAACTGGAGAGCAGGGCATGTAAGCAGGAGAAAGTGCTTACATGGGGAGAATTATATGCAAATTTACATAGTGTATTATGATTAAGCAAGTTATATGAAAGTGCAGTTAGCCGAAAAACAGTTCCTTTGAGTTGCGGAAAGGGACGCAACCGTGGGGTATGTGACTGTGTGGGTGACCCTAAGGTTTCTTCAAGGGTATGCTTGGGCGAAAAGCCAAGTTTTTAATTTTTTTCTGAAAGTGATATGGCAATGTTCCTGGCGGAGATCTGGCGGGAGAGAGTTCCAGTGATGCGGACCAGCAATTGATAGTGCTCGTTTTTCAATCGTGTTGTGAAGAACGGATTTTTTGGGGGGAACCTGGAGGGAATCTCTGTATGCAGATCTGGTGGGTCTTGCAGAGGAGTGTGGCTGAGGGGTATGGTAAGTTGGAGCGATGATTCCTGAAATAAGGTTTTGTGGATAATAGTAAGTGTCTTGAAGAGAATTCTGTAGCGAATGGGTAGCCAGTGAAGTATTTTAGAATCGGGGTGATGTGGTCCATGCGGCGGGAGTTTGTGAGGATCCTGGCTGCAGTGTTTTGCAGCATTTGAAGAGGTTTACTGTGAGGATCCTGGCTGCAGCGTTTTGCAGCATTTGAAGAGGACGTGGACTCTGTCCTTGAAAGCTCACGCCTCAATAAATTGGTCACTCTATAAGGTGCCACCCATCTTGTGTCATCTGATGACATGGACTCTGTCCTTGAAAGCTCATGCCTCAATAAATTGGTCACTCTATAAGGTGCCACCCATCTTGTGTCATCTGATGACGTGGACTCTGTCCTTGAAAGTTCACGCCTCAATAAATTGGTCACTCTATAAGGTGCCACCCATCTTGTGTCATCTGATGAAGTGGACTCTGCCCTTGAAAGCTCATGCCTGAATAAATTGGTCACTCTATAAGGTGCCACCCATCTTGTGTCATCTGATGACGTGGACTCTGTCCTTGAAAGCTCATGCCTCAATAAATTGGTTAGTCTATAACAGCGGTTCTCAACCGGTGTGTTGCGACACACCAGTGTGTCGCTAAGCACACACAGGTGTGTCGCCACAGCTCCCGATCCCCTGCTGGCCCAGCTGCTCTCCCTACCAAGTGAATAGGTCCTCCACCCGGGCTTAAAATGCTGATAGCCTGGGTGGAACGCGACAGGATAGTTGGAGTCAGCGGCACCACCAGAGCTCACTGTACTGTATCGGCCCGTGTATATGCTAGCATGTGAAATCAGCGGTCAAAGCCTTCTTTCAAAACTATGATTACTGCATCATCTCAAACTTCTACTAACACCATCACATTTTCGAACAGTGTTGCAATCACTGTTATTAACAGGCCTTGACTACAGTGAAGTATTATACACAGGATTATCAGATAAATACTCTCCAACCATTACAAATCATTCAAAATGCGGCAGCTCGCTTGCTGTTTGTCGCCAATACATGAGTCCATGTAACACCGATATTACAAGCACTCCACTGGTTACTGGTACACTTTCGATTACAATATGGTAGTTATCATTCACAGCTTGCTAAATAATACCTCTGCTCCTTGGATTAATGCAACTCTTAAATTATACACTCCTTTTAGATCATTGAGGTCATCCAATCAAGGCTTATTAGAAATCCCATCTGCAAAGATCATACATCTACCTGTTACATGTGAGAGAGCTTTCTCCTCAGCTGGTCCTAGATTTTGGAATTCCCTCCCTGCCTTTGTCCATAACATATAGGAAAGCAAAATATTCAAAAAGGCCATAAAAACCCATGAGCCTAATTTTAAAAAGCATTTACACGCTTAAAATTGGGTTTTACACATGTAAATTCACTTCACTCGAGTAAGTGAGCTTTTGAAACCTGCTACAATATCGGCCTTTGAATTGTCCATAGGATTTACATGCATAAGTGCATTTTACGCGCGTCAATGGCTTTTGAAAATTGCTACAATAGTACGTTACATTTACGCGTGCAACTCCTTTGAAAATCACCTCCTGCTTAAGCAAGCCTTTGAAACCTAATGCCTGAAACATCGGTATACTCTGTCCTTTATACTTTGCTCTCCAAGTCGGAAAATATTCAGCAAAAAAAAAAAAAAAAATCCTTCTAACATGACTAATTAAATGGTCCTGGGCACACAATAACCCCTTCCCCCCTCACACACATACTTCTTTCAGAGGCCATCTGTTTAGATGTGAGAGCAAGGAAATTCCAAAAGAAAAAAATGCAAACCAGATCCAGCTGTTTATTTAGTACCTCCAGAACACAAGAGCCCAGGCTGAACTTAGAAGGTAACCCTCCCTGTCAGCCCTTCAGCCATACTTCTTTACCACTTACCAAATCCAAACATGTACATTATTTATTTATTTATATTATTTTTATATACTGATATTTTGATAACAATGATTAAAACAAAACATTGTTAAATTCAACAGAAGTATTACAACATAAATAAAGTAAAAACATCCATGGATAATAAACTCAAATGAACAACAAACTCAATTTAAAAAACATAAAATATACATCATACACCAAGTATCATAAAAATAGTAATCTATCACGTAAAAGCCTCACTTGCTCATGATAACAGTCATACTCAATCTATTACATCAATATCTCTCTACAAAATGTATCTTAACTTTGATTATTCTCTGTATGCTTGTCTAAATAGCCAGGTTTTTAGATTTTTTTAAAGATTAAAAAGTAGCCCAGCTACTGATTTGGCTCTTTCCCTTACTTTACTTAAATGAGCCATACGAACAGAAGGAATAATTAAAAGGCCTTTATTTGTTGACCTTAAATTGTGTTGTGGCGTATGGATGCGTAAGGATGCATTAAGCCACTCTATTTTGTCATTATATATAGATTTATGTATTAGACAAAGAACTTTGTAGTCTATTCTAAATTTTATTGGCAACCAATGCAGGTCTATCAGAACTGGGGTAATGTGATCATATTTCCTTCCTCTAGTTAGGACCCTTGCAGCTACATTTTGCAGAAGCTGGAGATTTCTCAACGTACTATTAGGAAGTCCTAATAGGAGGGCATTGCAATAGTCTAACTTTGAAAAAAAATCAAAGTCTGTATAACAGTCCGAAAATCATTAAAATAAGAAGGGGTTTTAATTTTTTTTTTCAATAATTGTAATGGTATTTGTCCCTAAAGGAACCAATCCGTGGTACAATGGTTACTCTTGCAATCATACTCTACCATTTGGATGCCCAACACCAGTGGGTCTGCTAGTCTTGCCCGCATAAGGACACAAAACCATACTGATGCACAGAACAAAACTAGTACCACAATTAAAGATTTTAATGTATCTACCTGTCATGTAATGCCTCTGCACCACTCCTGACACCCACTCAGGGTTAACCCTGTGGCCACTCAGAGGGTCCTAACGAGCACCACCCATGACCACCTATACCTACACATGTGCTCCTCCACTGGTAACCTCCCAGCCACCAACTTGGTCCTGCTTGCCCCTGGGAAGTACCCCACCCTGGAAGTTCTAAGGACACTGGGACCCCCACACAACCCAGTTCCTAAAAATACAACTACAGACCAAATACAGAAAACACTAGGAAAATTCATCAGTCCAGGATAGGCAGAACTAACAACCTATTGGATTTATTAATAAAAAGTAGGCACAGTGAACAGAAACATTTAATTTGCAACCAGCAACAGGTAAAATAATGATTAAATAATAAGAGTTGACTAAATACTTTCCACTACTCATCAGTGCCTGGGATGCTTCAGGAAATATGCAGTCCACCAGAATTGGAACAGAGTCTCTGCTCTCTCTGTACTCCTGGCCAAAACTAGAGAATTCTAGCAACTTCAGGACTAGTTCTGTCTCTGAAGGGCCAATCAGGGCACAAAGTAGTAGCATTAGCTCTCTGACCAATGGCCTTCTGACTAGAAATATTTTCTGGCCAATGGCACTGCAGGATATTACAGTCTTACAGCCTCCTCAAGGATAATGGGATATGTATGCTGTCCAAGCCTCATTCTGAGTCAAGCCAACATCCCAAGTCTGCATTTAAACTTACAGGGCAAAGGTCAAACACCACCTGTAGGCCAACCCAGAGGAAATGAGCTATATCTGGAGAAATAAAAACAAGGCTTAAGGCAAAACAAGAAATCCAGTGCCCACAAAACAATGTTTCACCACAATACCCTACTAGCCAAAGGATTAGTGAAGAGATCAGGTGTGACATCATAAGAACATAAGAAAATGCCATACTGGGTCAGACCAAGGGTCCATCAAGCCCAGCATCCTGTTTCCAACAGTGGCCAATCCAGGCCATAAGAACCTGGCAAGTACCCAAAAAACTAAGTCTATTCCATGTAACCATTGCTAATGGCAGTGGCTATTCTCTAAGTGAACTTAATAGCAGGTAATGGACTTCTCCTCCAAGAACTTATCCAATCCTTTTTTAAACACAGCTATACTAACTGCACTAACCACATCCTCTGGCAACAAATTCCAGAGTTTAATTGTGCGTTGAGTAAAAAAGAACTTTCTCCGATTAGTTTTAAATGTGCCCCATGCAACTTCATGGAGTGCCCCCTAGTCTTTCTACTATCCGAAAGAGTAAATAACCGATTCACATCTACCCTCTCTAGACCTCTCATGATTTTAAACACCTCTATCATATCCCTCCTCAGTCGTCTCTTCTCCAAGCTGAAAAGTCCTAACCTCTTTAGTCTTTCCTCATAGGGGAGTTGTTCCATTCCCCTTATCATTTGGTAGCCCTTCTCTGTACCTTCTCCATCGCAATTATATCTTTTTTGAGATGCGGCGACCAGAATTGTACACAGTATTCAAGGTGCGGTCTCACCATGGAGCGATACAGAGGCATTATGACCTTTTCCGTTTTATTCACCATTCCTTTTCTAATAATTCCCAACATTCTGTTTGCTTTTTGGACTGCCGCAGCACACTGAACCGACGATTTCAGTGTGTTATCCACTATGACACCTAGATCTCTTTCTTGGGTTGTAGCACCTAATATGGAACCCAACATTGTGTAATTATAGCATGGTTATTTTTCCCTATATGCATCACCTTGCACTTATGCACATTAAATTTCATCTGCCATTTGGATGCCCAATTTTCCAGTCTCACAAGGTCTTCCTGCAATTTATCACAATCTGCTTGTGATTTAACTACTCTGAACAATTTTGTGTCATCTGCAAATTTGATTATCTCACTCGTCATATTTCTTTCCAGATCATTTATAAATATATTGAACAGTAAGGGTCCCAATACAGATCCTGAGGCACTCCACTGTCCACTCCCCTTCAGCTGAGAAAATTGCCCATTTAATCCTACTCTGTTTCCTGTCTTTTAGCCAGTTTGCAATCCACGAAAGGACATCGCCACCTATTCCATGACTTTTTACTTTTCCTAGAAGCCTCTCATGAGGAACTTTGTCAAATGCCTTCTGAAAATCCAAGTATACTACATCTACCGGTTCACCTTTATCCACATGTTTATTAACTCTTTCAAAAAAGTGAAGCAGATTTGTGAGGCAAGACTTGCCTTGGGTAAGCCATGCTGACTTTGTTCCATTAAACCATGTCTTCTATATGTTCTGTGATTTTGATGTTTTAGAACACTTTCCACTATTTTTCCTGGCACTGAAGTCAGGCTAACCGGTCTGTAGTTTCCCGGATCGCCCCTGGAGCCCTTTTTAAATATTGGGGTTACATTTGCTATCCTCCAGTCTTCAGGTACAATGGATGATTTTAATGATGTTACAAATTTTTACTAATAGGTCTGAAATTTCATTTTTAGTTCCTTCAGAACTCTGGGTGTATACCATCGGTCCAGGTGATTTACTACTCTTCAGTTTGTCAATCAGGCCTACCACATCTTCTAGGTTCACCGTGATTTGATTCAGTCCACCTGAATCATTACCCATGAAAACCTTCTCCATTACGGGTACCTCCCCAACATCCTCTTCAGTAAACACCGAAGCAAAGAAATCATTTAATCTTCCGCGATGGCCTTATCTTCTCTAAGTGCCCCTTTAACCCCTCGATCATCTAACGGTCCAACTGACTCCCTCACAGGCTTTCTGCTTCGGATATATTTAAAAAAGTTTTTACTGTGAGTTTTTGCCTCTACAGCCAACTTCTTTTCAAATTCTCTCTTAGCTGTCTTATCAATGTCTTACATTTAACTTGCCAATGTTTAATGCTTTATCCTATTTTATTCTGTTGGATCCTTCTTCCAATTTTTGAATGAAGATCTTTTGGCTAAAATAGCTTCTTTCACCTCCCCTTTTAACCATGCCGGTAATCATTTTGCCTTCTTTCCACTTTTCTTAATGTGTGGAATACATCTGGACTGTGCTTCTAGAATGGTATTTTTTAACATCAAGCCACTCTGAGAGGAATGAATGCACGGATAATGTCTTTCTAAAGGCAACCCATGAAAGTAAACACCCCTCCTATGCTATGTGCGATACTGATCAATATACATCTCTTATAGAAAGATGGCGGCAGAAAGAGACCATACGGCCCACCCATCCACTTTATCCAGCCCTTACAATTCCCATCACTGCCTCAGAGATCCCCTGCATGGATCACAGGCTTTCTTGAATTCAGACACCGTAAATGTCACTAAAGGTTTTGGTGTACAACGTGGGGGTGATTCTGAAAAATAAACCTTCATATCATCTATTCTTCTTGACTGCTACTAGCTTTGTCTGACTAGTGGGGGAAAATCTGTGCATCAGAGTGCAATTAGATTCTTAATTTTAGCACTTTCCCACAAGCTTCTCAGAGTGCTTTCTGCTCATTTTTATCTATCTCTGGCGTTTTTTTTTCCTTCCATTAAATCCTGAGGCATGTGATGCGTTATTTCAAAACTGTCCCAAGCAAACTAACCTGTAAGGCTGCTTGCACAGCGTTTGCCTTTAGCACGCTGGAATAATCCTGGATCTTTACAGCTTTAATGCGGGCCTGACGCAGGGGCTATTGAAGTTTCAGATGAGGGCGATTAGCATGTAGATTCGATAAATGTGATTAACTATCTCACGTGTAGAGGCAGGCTTTCCAGACATTTGACAAGACTTTCGCTGGAAAAACCCCAATTACGTGTAAACAGATATTTTGCAAATTCCCCTCTGGCCAGTGTTTCTGTGCGCTGTGGATTTTCATGCTCTCCTTTTCATTTTTTTTCAACTTTAATATTTAATACATCTAAAGGTTGTTGCTTTATGAGTACAGTCAGGAAAATCTCTTGGGATGCATTCTTTGATTGCGTACAATAGTTTTTTAAATTGAATATATTGACAGCCCATTATATTTTTCACTGTTCCTTAAATTAATTTTCAGGCTTTCTGATGTGGAATATGGATTGCATGATCCTCTCCTGTTTTATGTTTCCAGCATTTTAATATGTAAACCCTCTGACTGGCTGACACTAAAGCTGTCAAGCTCAAAATAGCATTGTATTGGATGCAGTATATCAAAGTGCCATTTTTTGTTGTTGTTTTATTAAAGTAAATGGTTCACGATTGCAGTATATTGTAGACATATATTTGAGTACTGGCTGAGAGTCGTAAATAATTATTTACTGCCACTTTTACAGCTCATTACTACGGGCCTGACACAGACTGGGCTGGTAATTGGTCACGTATGTGAGCTTTATAGATTGAAAAAGCTAAAATCGTCCAATCAGTGAATTAATGCCAGATACTGTATTATAGATCAGCTGCTCAAGAGAGAGCCCTAGGTAAAGTATAATGTAAAAGATCCATCTTTGGACAAATCTTTGGACGGTATTGAGTAAACTAATTTTCTCATGCCCATACCTACCTCCCCTCCCTGCAAAATTAACATCCCTCTCTCCCTCTTTACATCTCTCATTTAAACTCTATCTCTTGATGAGACTTACTTGTTCTCTATTCCCACTCTGATTCCCATTAACTCGTCCGTCCCTCTAACACATCTCACCTTTGAAAAGTTTCATTAACACACTTTCGGTGTAATGTCGATATCTATATTATTTCCTGATCTACCAACCTTTCACGGCCACACTTGATATAACCGACTTAGATTGTATTCTTATAGACCTGTTCATACACTATTGCTACAGGCCGAAATGTATCTAGTTGCTTGTAAACGTGTTAATTTATCATACCATTACCTGCTATTAAGTTCACCTAGAGAATAGCCACTGCCATTAGCAATGGTTACATGGAATAGACTTAGTTTTTGGGTACTTGCCAGGTTCTTATGGCCTGGATTGGCCACTGTTGGAAACAGGATGCTGGGCTTGATGGACCCTTGGTCTGACCCAGTATGGCATTTTCTTATGTTCTTATGTTATATGTATTAAGTTGTTTAAAATGTAAACCGGAGTGAAGGCAACATGCTATACTTCGGTATAAAAAAAGAGTCTAAATAAAATAAATAAATAACTTTTTAAAATGTCTGTAGAGCAAGGAATTATCGATAATTCGTCCATAGAAAACCACTTATAGAAAGTTGGAGAACCATGGCCTATGTCGGCCACAGCATGGCATTTCTTATGCTCTTATGAAATGTTTTCTGGTCATCAGTTTTATGGAAGCCTTTCCCTTCTTCCGCGAATCTACAGGGGCTTGCGCGCCCCTAGCGCCTCCTTCCATAACGGGGAGCCCGCGAGCGTCGGCTGTCCGTCGGTTAGGAAAGCAGAGGCCGAGTTATCGGCATAAGTTTTCCTAAATGGCAGACAGCCAGGGGTTCGGGAACGGACCAAGGGTCCATCCAGCCCAGCATCCTGTTTCCAACAGATGCCAAACCAGATCTGATCGCTAAATGTGCGTCCTAGATGCACATTTTTTTTTGCATTGGGAGTGAATGCATTTGCATGTGATGAGCGCTATTAGTTTCACTCCGCGTTGGACGCACGTTGTGTAGGCGCTAAACCCCTTATTGCATAAGGGGATTAGGTAGCGCCTACACAACCCGTGTCCAACTGCGGGTTATACATCGGCCCCCTAGTCTATAAAACAGACACAGGGAGCCTAAGGCCCATCTTCCTTCCTGTCTTATCCCGGGGCTCGCTTGAATCTTGTTGCAACTTTTCCCATGAAGCCATTTCTCGCTGGCTGCCTTTCTTTGCCTCCTTAGCCTACTCCCCCCTTTAAGCCTCACGTCATGACCTGTTGTTCCAGAGCTCCGTTTCCGCAGAACAATGCTGGTCGCTTATGCATTATTTATGCCCACAAGAATGTCTCTGCCTCAAGAAAGACGGACGGGAACTGGGAAGGTACAGGGAAGGGATGGGACGGGGAAAAGACTAAACAGGTTAGGGGCCTTCAGCCTGGAGAAGAGTCGACCAAGTGGACATGATTAGGGCTTCTCATTCTAGGGGTTTATAAAATGCAAATTTAGGGGGGTATTTTTCATGTAACTACTGAAAATAGATGTTTATCAGTGTTTTCATGGCACAAATTAAAATTTTTGGCGCTTTTTTAAGTGGATCCAATTTAATAAGGCATACAACAATTTTACATTCTGTGTTGCACAGTGTGTGTGTGTGTGTGTGTAGCAGGGGGGGTTGTGTTGTGTGTGTGTTTATGTACCTAGTGGGAATAGTGTGGGGTTATATGTGGCTGGAGGCTATGTATGTAGTTTCAGCACCGCTGGAGGGCAGTGTGTGGCTGGAAGGGATGGCAGGACATGTGTGCGTGTGTGTATGTGTGTGACTGGAGAGTATGTGTGTGTCTATGGGAGGGGCAGTGTGTGTCTACCCCCTCCTCTCCTGTTGAATGGCACCAGTGGACAAATGTACCAGGATGTGGCATATGGACAACCTTAGTGCCAGCAGGGACTGCAACAGAGCATAATATCATCTCTAGAACGGAAAGGAACAAACACATTTGGCTAAATAAAATACCACCACGCCAACAAATAAGTCAAAATATAGGGGTAAGTCTCACTAAGAAATCGTTTACTATATTTTACAGACATATATGGAATATTATAAAAAAATATTTAATCATATTTGAAAAAATACAGCTTGAGTTCTCCATGGCCAGTGATCTTGCAGAGCTGGTTTACTGAACTCGCTAAGGTCCCTTCGATCCTGGCCATCATACACCGTAAATCATACAAGGATGCCTTTCCAGGACCCTGCAACGTTGCCCCAAGAATAGGTGACTCCGTTGTTGCACGTCTCGCCGTTTCCGGGGCCTCTGCTGTAAGAACGTCACCATACACTCAGGTGCAGTCTCCGTGGTGGCTTCCAATTGTGGGAGCTGCCCCTCAACTTCCTCGCAAAGCCATCAAACTTCCCGAGGCCTTGACCACCCTTCCCGAGGCCTTGACCACCCTGCCTCCTTTCAGAGGCAGTTGAGAATGCTCCAACTCCGCAAGGTGAGGAGCCAGTCAGTTCCAGTGACAGAGAAGAGGTAGAGGAGACCCTCTGGAAGCAACGGCTTGCTCAGGTTTGTCTGGGTCTCAGTGAAGCCACGACCTCTCCTCCCTTCCATGCTTCAGCCATCACCAGAATGGCAGAATCAACAACCAGGCCGTGTGGTGACAAAAAAAGAGTCAATTGGACCGGTTGAAGAAGGCCAAGGGCCCCAAGCCATAAGTGACCAATTGCCTTTCCTCTTCTTAACCGTACTGAAAGGGCCCAACCGCTACAGAGGGAAATGGAAATTGTCAGGACACGGAATAACACTGCTGCCGTCTAGGAGGCCATCTTGGACATCCCCACCCCCACCCCCAAGCCAGTTAACTTCTGAAGGAAATCCACAATACATTAATTACATGCTTGTTTGATGACACTGGAAGCAGAGCAGAGGTCATTTGGGTTCCACCTTCTTCTAGTAGTATGCGGCTCTCTCTACATGGTAGTACGGGAAAGGCATGAATCCTAGGCCACTGGTAGCCGATTTTGGCACAGTAAATCAAAGCGGGTCATGAGCTGACGACACTCTTTGACCCAGCTCCCTTCCTGGGGTCACACTGGTTCCTCCCCCCTCTCTACCTCTGTGAGAAACTAGTCGGTTGCTCACACATCTAGGATTTGAGTCAGGTTAAAGCCTCTCTTGGAGGGAGCTCTGCATGAACCTCCCTAGGAACACTACTAAGTTACCCGTCCGGAAAGCTGGATGGATGTCGCCTGTTCCACGCTGACAGCTTAAAAGTGCATTCTGTTTCAGTCTCTGTGTGAGCCCTTTTCCCTCACCCCCAACTTCTGGTTGCCTCTTTCTCTTCTTCTCTTTCTCCAGGGCACACACACACAGACCCCTTTGAGTATGGCTAGATAGACTCAGGGATTTCCTCCACTCGGGATCTCCCGATCTACAAGGTCTCCTGCGCTGAACTGTGAGGGACTCTCTTACAGCAGGGCTTGCAGATACCTGTATGGAGGGACTTCAGCTCTGAAAGTGCTTGACCGTGAACCTCCCTCCCACCTCCGCAAAGGAAACGGACAGAAATTTCTTTCAACTCTTTAAAAAAAAAATAAATAACGGTGTGTTCTCTCTTTGCAGAGGGCTGTAAGGGAGTAAGTGCCGTGTGGCATGGCAGTTGCTAGGCTACCTCTTCACAGCCGATCGAAACTGACGGCAGGTTTTCCCGAGGCTGCGAGGTGCGGCTCCCATGTCACCACCACAGCTGTGCCTCAGAACCACAGCCGGATCTGGCCCTGCTCTCCTCCGCCATCGCGCATTATTTCCCGTGCATGCGAATAAAGGTCAGGTCTGAGGCAAGGAATCCGGTCGCCCGGCCCGTCCAGGAATGTCTGGGCGGGAAATGTCCCGGGCTTTGCCACACTGTCCTCCGGCCAAAGCAGATTGCGCGCTGCCGACGACCTGCACGTCCTTCCGGCGTGGGCCGTGCATTGAAACATGAAGGAAAGATGCGGAGGAAGCCGATCCGTGGGGAGGAGCAGGGGGGGATCATCCCTTTTTGTCCCCATCAGGGAAGACGCAGATTTTCTCTCTCAGTAAACAATAGCTCAGCGTGACAAACGGCGAGGAACCTGGAGTCAAAATGAGCACATTTTCAGGAAGTCTGTGACGGAATAAAATGCGCAAATGATAACAACAATATTAAAAACAACAAAAAAAACCCAAAACAAAACGAGATGAACAAAAAAAAACCAAAAAAAACCTCTTTCAGTGAAAAGGAAGCTTGGGTCAACCTACATGGATTTGGACAGAGGAAGGCTGAGCACCGCGGGCCCAACTTTTCCTCCTAAGCTAAAACTCCGCAGCCTCACACGAAGGACATTGTGTGCGTGAAAGGAGAAGCGGTCCCTCGCTGTGCTGTGGTATTTTGCTAGGGGAGAAGATATTTCCCAGCAGATAAAAGGAAAAGTCTTTTTCAAGGCGAGACAAAGCCGGGAGCAGCTGCTTAGCAGTGGGCAAACCGGGGTGAACCAGGCACCAGGAAGGGAGCAGGGCAGGCTGGACAGGCGTGGCAAAAGCCCTTATCTGCTCCCTCAGGCCCTCTCTCCACAGTGCACCGAGATGATAAGATGACTTTATTGACACCCAGTTTTTTTTTTTTTTATCTTGTCTACCGATTCCAGGAGATCATTAAGATCCCAGAGCCTACACTAGGATGACAGCTGCCTCTACTAGAAGGCAGCTCAGATCTGGAGAGATGAGAAACCCGAACAGACAATGCGGATTCTCGCTTTTTTTTTTCACAGTGAATGCAAACTTCAACTTTAAAGACATGTCATTGGAGAAAAAAAAAAAAAAAGAAGACGAAATAATCAAAGGTTCAAGTCTGTAGCTCAAAACTTAATGATCAACCTCACCTCAGACGATGACAGCCCCTAGCTTGTCCATAGCTCACATACAGAGCAGATGGTATTTTAGCCGAATCTCATAATAAGATTTTCACATGCCCCCCCCCCCCCCTCCCCATAGTTTTCTGCTTCTGTCCCCAGGGTACAGGTTTGTCACTTACAGTCCCAAATCTCTCTGGAAATTCAGAGCTACAATCCAGAAGACACTGGAGCAAGAAGTTAAAAAACCTACACCGACAAACTCTTTTTTTATTTATATATTTATTTTGGAAAAATCTTCTATTCCGTAAAATCCGATTAGCTCAATGCGGATTACGAAGCAGACTGGTATGGCATAAATGTGGTGAAGATCGCCGAGACACACAGCTTCTGTGCGCAAGTGCCCTCTGCTCTCTGTGCGGGTCGCACCCCGCTTTCGCGCCTGCCTAAAGTGCAGCCGGGACAACCGCTGACTCGCAGCTTCTAAAGGACCTCTGCAGCCCTGCTCAACATGGCCGCCTCCCTGGGAACCACACAGTGCCCCTGATCACATGACTTTAAGAGCCAATGGAGTTGGCCAATGAGAAAGCAGAGAAGGCAAGACCTCTAACCTGCCTGGGGTCTTGGGAGTGCAGTTGGGGAGGAGAGGAAGAGAGTTGGACGGTGGAAGCTCTGCAGGGATTTACGCTGTGACTGTGCCAGTTGGCCTGGCCAGCAAGGAGATTTTAGTGGTGGGAGGGCTTGAGAAGGCAGTAGCTGTAATTCACAGCGCCAGTTCTCTGCTCATCTCGCTCGTCGCTGTTGTGGCTGAGAGCCGCTGCCAGGCCCCGTTTTGGTGGGAGGGGGGTGGGGGGGCAGTAACTCTGTTCGCCACAGCCTGTGCGCAGAGGATATACAGGTCCCGCAGACAGAGGACACGGCCACCACTCAGAGGAGTCGTTTGGGGAGCTTGAGTAACCATTCTCATACACCTGCAGGGAAAGACGCCCGTACCTCCAACTCCTTTACCCGTGAACAGACCATGACGATAAAAAACAGAGCTGCTTTCATTATCCCAGGAACTAGGGCTGCAGTAAGAAGAAAAATCACATAAAGGGTTAATTACGGATAGATATGCATATAGGCACGCAGTGCAAACTGTTATCAGTGATGCTCTTCCCTTAGCACAATAAAATATGAATAAATGCAAGCACATATCAATGAGCCCCACTATAACCTAATAACTGGGCCCCGTAAATACATCCATAAAAATATACACTTTCCCCCAGCCTTCTGAGAGTAGCTGCTGTACTACATAAAATAGCCCCCTTAATGCTTGTGGGGCTGGCAGCAACATAATGTGCCTTCAGTGCCTCTGAGAGCATGAGAGGCAATAATAAAGCAATGCAGAGAGAGCAGCTGGGATGGGAAATGTCCAGTAGGGCCTGTCCTGGGCGTTTGAGAGGCCTCTCCAGCAGAGGAGAGGCAGGTGCTGCTAGTCGGGGCCGGCTGAAGGATCTGCTCAATAGATCTTTGGTCCCGCAGCACTGGAGAAGGGAGAATGTGGGCCCCCTTAATGAAAGTGGTAACAGAGAGGAGGTTGGAAACTACAGGCCGCTTAGGATATTTGATGGAGACTTTTCTGAAGGAAAGGACAGTGGGACTATCCGGTGGCTTGCTGCGGGACCAAAGATCTAGTGGGCAGATCCTTCAGCCGGCCCGACTAGCAGCACCTGCCTCTCCTCTGCTGGAGAGGCCTCTCAAACGCCCAGTACAGGCCCTACTGGACATTTCCCATCCCAGCTGCACTCTCTGCATGCTTTATTATTGCCTCTCATGCTCTCAGAGGCACTGAAGGCACATTATGTTGCATGGATTTGCAGCGGGCAGATCGTCTCAGACAAATTTCATTGGTTTCTTTGACTGGGTAACTAGAGGATTAGCTCAAGGGACTTGGCGCTGAATGGGGTTTAACTTGGACTTCAGCAAGGCTTCTGATAGTGACCCGCATAGGGGGCCTCATTAATAAACTGAATAGCCTGGGGGTGGGTCCCAAAGTAGTAGCCTGGATTAGAAACTGGTTGAGTGATAGCAGAAAGAGGATAATGGTAAATAGAATTACCTCGGTGATCAGTCCCTGGGGCCAGTTCTGTTCAATATCTTTGCTAGCGATATTGCAGAGGAGGTAGAGAGAAAAGGTTGACTTTTTGCTGATGGCACTAAGATCTGCAGTAGAGTGGATGCCCCTGAAGGTGTAGACAGAATGGAAAGAGATCTAAGAAAGCTTGAGGAGTGATCTAATTCTTGGCAGTTAAGATTTAATGTTAAAAAAGAAAAAGTGCAGACTCATGCATTTGGGGTGCAGGAATCATGGAGTGGTATGTGGTAGGGAGTGAGGAGTGAGGAGCTGATGTGCACCATCCTGGAGAGGGACCTTTATGTGATCGCACTTGGTCGTCTTAAGGGAGCAAAACAGCGTGATAAGGTAGCTGCCAGAGCTGCCAGAATGCTTGGATGTATAGAAAGAAGCATACCCAGTAAAGAAAGAGGCTTTACAGGTCATTGGCGAGGCCTCACCTGGAGAACTTTATTCAGTTCTGGAAGCCGTTTCTCAGAGAAGATATAGAAGAACTGGTCCAGAAAAGGGCAACCAAAATGATGTGGGGTTTTGTAAGATTGAAAGACCTTAATATACAGTATATACCCTAGAAGAGAGGCGAGACAAGGATATAATGCAAACCTTTAAACATCTGAAAAGTATTAATGCACAGGAATCCAGGCTTTTTCAGTGGAAAGGAAGCTGTAGAACTAAGGGTAACAATATTAAACTCCCAAGGGTAGATATAGGACCAATGTCAAGAGATATGTTTTCACAGAGAGGGTGGTGGAATAGAATGCCCTCCTAGAGAGTTTGTTGCCAGAGGATGTGGTTAGTGCAGTTAGTGTAGCTGGGTTTAAAAAAGGTTTGGATAAGTTCTTGGAGGAGAAGTCCATTAATGACTATTAATCAAGTTGACTTAGGGAATAGCAACTGCTATTAATTGCATCAGTAGCATGGGATCTTCATACTGTTTGGGTATTTGCCAGGTTCTTATGCCTGGATTGGCCACTGTTGGAAACAGGATGCTGGGCTTGATGGACCCTTGGTCTGACCCAGCATGGCAATTTTCTTATGTTCTTACGTAGAGAAGGTAGCATTGACAAGGACAGAGGCAGACTTCAAGAAAGCATGGGATAAACAGAGGATCCCTGGTGGCAAAAGAATGGGAATGAGGGCACCGTGCAACCTTCACTGAGCAAGAATTGCAGCCCAGAGGCAGTAGTGATACGGCTTGCATTGTGCTTCCTGGATGTCATAGGAAAACCTGCAGGGTGCGGCAGTTTCCAACTCTAAAGAGGTCACAATGGGGCTGGGTTCCATGTGAGATAAGAACATAAGAACATGCCATACTGGGTCAGACCAAGGGTCCATCAAGCCCAGTATCCTGTTTCCAACAGTGGCCAATCCAGGCCACAAGAACCTAGCAAGTACCCAAACACTAAGTATATCCCATGTTACTGTTGCTAGTAATAGCAGTGGCTATTTTCTAAGACAACTTGATTAATAGCAGGTAATGGACTTCTCCTCCAAGAACGTATCCAATCCTTTTTTAAACCCGGCTACACTAACTGCAATAAGCACATTTCCTGGCAGCAAATTTCAGAGCTTAACAGTGTGTTGAGTGAAAAAGAATTTTCTCCAATTAATTTTAAATGTGCTATATGCTAATTCATGGAGTGCCCCCTAGTCCTTCTATTATCCGAAAGAGTAAATAACCAAGGGAGGAGGAATAGCCTAGTGGTTAGAGCAGTGGACTCTGAACCAGGAGACCAAGGTTTCAAGTCCCACTGTTGCTCCTTGTGACCTTGGGCAAGTCACTTTACCCTACATTGCCTCAGGTACAAAAACTTAGATTGTAAGCCCTCTGGGGATAGAGAAATACCTACAGTACTGAATGTAAACCGGTGTGATATCTCAATTTGAGATGAATGTCTAGATCTCTCATGATTTTAAACATCTCTATCATCTCCCCCATCAGCTGCCTCTTCTCCAAGCTGAAAAGTCCTAACCTCTTTAGTCATTCCTCATAGGGGACCTGTTCCATCCCCTTTTCATAGGGGAGCTGTTCCATCCATTTTGATCTGTTTTGGGTAAATTTGCATGAAATTGCTGTTGGGCAGGCTAGATGGGCCATTTGGTCTTTATCTGCCATCATTTACTCTGTTACTATGATGCCAGAAGAATTATGAGCTATTGTGGGGATTCAGCATGACCCCATAGCCCTTTCTTCTCTGCAGGTCCCTCTAAGTAACCACAGTCCTAATCAACCAGTCTTCTCCAGAAGAGGTTGTGTATACTCCAGTGGACAGAAGTATCCAGTACCTTCAATCACAGTTCCATGATCATGCTCCAGTGGGAAGGGAGAAACAAACCCTGTATTTTGGCGTGATGGCCAGCCAATAGCTATCTTGCAGAACATATTCACAAGGACCGATGGAATATTCCCCTGTGTACTGGGACTCATTGCCTAAAACTTTAAAACCATTGGGAGGTCTGTACCTCTAACACAGAGGACCAAAGGCAGATGATAAAATACCTGTTCAACACTAACAGGCAATCAGACACTACACAGACTTTTCCCTCAAGCTGCAGTAAACGTCTACAATGTCTTCTACAGGAAAATAAAATGCAAGTCCTTTGGAAAACTTTATTGAAGACAACGGTTTCCCTCGATGATTTCCGATCTGGTTTCAGAGTTGCTCATAATACTGAGACCTTCATAACTCTAATTTAGAGGTATTTTGACATGTCTTTGACTCTGGCACTAGCTTTTGCTTGGTTCTCCATGACGTCTCCTCTGCACTCGACGCATTAGATCATTCTATTCTGCTTGAGTGTCTTTCCTCGATGGGCATTTCATCTGTGGTCTTCAATTGGTTCTCGTTTTACTTGCATGATCGCTATCAGTGTAACCATGAGCTCTTTGAAATCTAATCCCTGTATACTACAGACCAGAATACCCCAGGAAGCCACCCTTTCTGATGTACTCTTTAAGATATATATTATTCCTATCTGCCAGATCATGTCCAAAGTGGGTGTCAGTTACAAAATATTTGCTGATGACATTCAGTTTTATTTCCCTGCTATATCTACTATTCAGTTTTCTTTGACTAGCATCTCTGATTGTCTCATAGTGATTAATGGTGGTTAGCCAGTAATAAACTGGTTTCCACTTTAATAAGACTGAAATAATTTTCTTAGCTTGGTTTCCTAATACTGTTTTGCCTCTTAAATCCTCTTTTGAGAATCTAAAACATTCCGATTCATATCAGGCCTACAATCTTGGGGTTCTCATTGATTCCTCTTTGTCATTACAGCCTCGCATTCATTTTACTGATTTTTTTCATTTATTTGATTTGTATTCTGCTTTCCCAGGCACTTTGAAGCAGATTACATTCAGGTATTGTAGGTATTTCTCTGTCCCCAGAGGGCTCACAATCTAAGGTCCCTATTTACTAAGCATTTTTCCCATAGGCACAAAATGGGAGAAAACGTTTAGTAAATGACCCCCTAAGTTTGTACCTAAGGCAATGGAGGGTGAATTTGTAAGAAGGTTTAGGGGTACAGGGACCTGTCTGCTACAGCAGTGGTCCCCAACCCTGTCCTGGGGGCCCACCAGCCAGCTGGGTTTTCAGGATATCCACAATAAATATGCATGAGAGAAAATTTGCATGTTGCATGTAAATTTTCTCTGATGCATATTTATTGTGGATATCCTGAAAACCCGAAAGGCTGGTGGGCCCCCAGGACAGGGTTGGGGACCACTGTGCTACAGGACACTTCCAGTTCACCTCCCACTTCACTTCATGATCCCAAGTTCAGGAAAAGACAATGTGTTCTCAGAACTAGATTTTTATTTGTCAGATTTGGCAGGATTTAGAAACATATAGAAACATAGAAACATAGAAATGACGGCAGAAGAAGACCGAATGGCCCATCCAGTCTGCCCAGCAAGCCTCACACATTTTTTTCTCATACTTATCTGTTTCTCTTAGCTCTTGGTTCTATTCCCCTTCCACCCCCACCATTAATGTAGAGAGCGGTGATGGAGCTGCATCCAAGTGAAATATCAAGCTTAATTAGTTAGGGGTAGTAGAGGCAGTAACCGCCGCGATAAGCAAGCTACACCCATGCTTATTTGTTTACTCAGACTATGTTATACAGCCCTTATTGGTTGTTTTCTTCTCCCCTGCCGTTGAAGCAGGGAGCTATGCTCGATATGCGTGAAGTATCAGTTTTTTTCTCCCCTGCCATTGAAGCAGAGAGCCATGCTGGATATGCGTGAAGTATCAGTTTTTTTCTCCCCTGCCGTTGAAGCAGAGAGCCATGCTGGATATGCATTGAAAGTGAAGTATCAGGCACATTTGGTTTGGGGTAGTAACCGCCGTAGCAAGCCAGCTACTTCTCGCTTTGTGATTGCGAATCCTTTTTTTCTTCACCCCTGTCGTTGAAGCTATGCAGGATATGTGTGAAGCATCAGTTTTTTGTTTTTGGTTTTTTTTTCCCATGCCGTTGAAGCAGAGAGCCATGCTGGATATGCATGGAAAGTGAAGTATCAGGCACATTTGGTTTGGGGTAGTAACCGCCGTAACAAGCCAGCTACTCCCCGCTTTTTGAGTGCGAACCCTTTTTCTTCTCCCTTGCCGTTGTAGCAGAGAGCTCTGCTGGATGTGTGAAGTATCAGTTATTCTTCTCCCCTGTCGTTGAAGCAGAGAGCTATGCTGTATATGCATTGAAAGTGAAGTATCAGGCATATTTGGTTTGGGGTAATAACCGCCGTAACAAGCCAGCTACTCCCCTCTTTGTGAGTGCAAATCCTTTTTTCCATTTCCTCTTGCTGTTGAAGCATAAGAGCGATGTTGGAGTCACAGTAAGCATGTGTATGTTTATTGAATGAGGGTATTGTGTCAGTAGCCATCATTCTGGCGAGTCACCCACTCTTCATTGGCGGCCTCTTGACTTTATGGATCCACAGTGTTTATCCCACGCCCCTTTGAAGTCTTTCATAGTTCTGGTCTTCACCACTTCCTCCGGAAGGGCATTCCAGGCATCCACCACCCTCTCCGTGAAGAAATACTTCCTGACATTGGTTCTGAATCTTCCTCCCTGGAGCCTCAAATCGTGACCCCTGGTTCTGCTGATGTTTTTCCTACGGAAGAGGTTTGTTGTTGTTTTTGGATCATTAAAACCTTTCAAGTATCTGAAAGTCTGTATCATATCACCTCTGCTCCTCCTTTCCTCCAGGGTGTACATATTTAGATTCTTCAATCTCTCCTTGTACGTCATCCGATGAAGATCCTCCACCTTCCTGGTCGCTCTTCTCTGTACCGCTTCCATCTTGTCTTTGTCTTTTTGTAGATACGGTCTCCAGAACTGAACACAGTACTCCAGGTGAGGCCTCACCAAGGACCTGTACAAGGGAATAATCACTTCCCTTTTCTTACTCGATATTCCTCTCTCTATGCAGCCCAGCATTCTTCTGGCTTTTGCTATCGCCTTGTCGCATTGTTTCGCTGTCTTCACATCATTAGACACTATCACCCCAAGGTCCCTCTCCTGCTCTGTGCACATCAGCCTTTCCCCCCCCATCGAGTACAGTTCATTCGGATTTCCACTCCCCATATGCATGACTTTGCACTTCTTGGCATTGAATCTCAGCTGCCATATCTTCGACCACTCTTCCAGTTTCCTTAGATCCCGTCTCATTCTCTCCACTCCTTCCGGCGTGTCCACTCTGTTGCAGATCTTAGTGTCATCCGCAAAAAGACAAACCTTACCTTCTATCCCGTCCGCAATGTCGCTCACAAAGATATTGAACAGGACCGGTCCCAACATCGATCCTTGCGGTACACCACTTAAAACCGCTCTCTCTTCAGAGAAGGCTCCATTTACCATCACACATTGTCTTCTGTCCGTCAACCAATTTGCAATCCAGGTCACCACCTCGGCACTCACTCCCAAGCTTCTCGTTTTATTCACCAGTCTCCTGTGCGGAACCGTATCAAAAGCTTTGCTGAAATCCAAGTAGATGACATCTAGTGCTCTTCCTTGATCCAATTCCTTGGTTACCCAGTCAAAAAAGTCAATCAAATTTGTCTGACAGGATCTTCCCCTGGTGAATCCATGCTGCCTCTGGTCCATCAATTCTCCAGACTGTAGATAGTTCACTATTCTCTCTTTCAGCAGTGACTCCATTACTTTTCCCACCACCGAAGTGAGGCTAACCGGTCTGTAGTTGCCTGCCTCTTCCCTGTTCCCACTCTTGTGAAGCGGGACCACCACCGCTCTTCTCCAATCACTCGGCACCACTCCCGTTTCTAGGGATCTGTTGAACAGGTCACACAGCGGACCCGCCAGAACATCTCTGAGCTCCCTCAATATCCTTGGATGAATCCCATCAGGCCCCATGGCTTTGTCCACTTTCAGGTTCTTTGTTCTTCCCCACACATTTTCTACTGTAAAAGGATTTCACATCTATTCCACTTCCCTCCAGTTTCTTGTTGTGTAGAGATGGTCCTTCTCCAGGGTCTTCTTTAGTGAACACAGAGCTGAAGTATTCGTTTATATTTCTGCCATTTCTTCGTCTCTCTCCACACATTGATCATTACCACCTTTCAATTTCACTATACCACTTTGGACCTTGCTCTTTTCGCTGATGTATCTGAAAAATGTTTTGTCACCATTTTTTATCTCCTTGGCAATCCTCTCTTCTGCTTGACTCTTTGCCAACTTGATTAATTTCTTTGTCTCCCTCATTGAATACAAATATTCTTCTTTGTGCTCCTCCCTTTGGGATCCTTTATATTTCTTGAATGCTGTTCTTTAGCATTAATTTTGTCAGCCACCTCCTTTGAGAACCAGATAGGTTTCAGTTTTCTTTTGCTTTTCTTTACCATTTCTAACATATAGAGCAGTTGCCTTGGTGATTGCTCCTTTTAGATTGGTCCACTGCTGATCCACATCTCTCTCGTTCTCCCCATCCTTTAAGTTCTTCCTCCAGGTAGTTCCCCATTTCCTCAAAGTCTGTGTTTTTGAACTGTAAAACTCGGGTCTTTGTGGTTCTTTTCCATCGTCTTTAGTGATATTAAACCATACCGTTTGATGATCACTACTGCTGAGGTGGGCGCCCACCTGGACAATCTGAGACATTATCTGCATTAGTGAGTACTAATTCGAGTATAGCTCCTTCTCTGGTGGGTTCCCACACCATTTGTTTGAAACAAAGATACAGTTTAAGGCCCTGGGACAAGCTGGGTAAAGCAGGGCACTTCTGGACTGTTGTCTTTGCGTTTGGTCAATTCTTTTAAAAAACAGTCTTTATGCACCCAATTTTTTAGTTTTGATTGCCAGCTAACCCCAAACTAGAGAGATTTTACCAGTTTAAAAGCTGATAGCTTTGCAGACAGGAAATAATCACAGAAGCTTTCTACACAAGCTTTCTACACAAAAATGAAACAGACTATAAAGAAAGTTAAAACACAGGCAAGGAAATAATCACAGAAGCTTTCTACACACGCTTTCTACACAACTTCAGAGCAATAAGCAAAAATAAGTAAAAATAAGCAGAAAATACTTAGCCCCAATGAAGATTTCGCAATGCAGTAAACAGTTCCACCAGAGAATCCCTTTAGCATGTGCACAGGACAACAATGGGCTAACAATGGCTCCCTTGCTTGCTCTGATTACCTTGCCCAGGTCTGAGTCACACCCAATTTAGTTAGATTACGTCACTCTGGACTGTTGTCTTTGCCTTTTGGTCAAAGTTTCTTTTTTCTTTAGCTTCTAGAAGATAACAAACAATTCCTGTCTCTAACATCCTGGCCACTAAGCATCAGTTTATCCTAAAGAAAGTTCTGTACCATGGGTGGTTTCAAACATGCCATAAACCTTAGCCTTCCTAATATATTAATATTTATGGCTAACTTACCTCCTTACCCCTGGTCCCAACTTCAGGCGATTTTCCCTGTTTACCTCTGAAGCAGGCTCTGACTGAAGGTCTGGAGAATGTGGGCAGGGGAGGAGGCTTACATCCGGGTCTGGTGCTGGCAGAGCTGCAGGGCGGTCCAGGAAGGAGGCTTGCTTCTGGGTCTGGTACTGGAAGAGCTGCTGGGCTGTCTTGGGGCTTGCTTCCGGGTCTGGTATTGGCAGAGTTGCCGGGCTGCTCTCAGCTCCTCCACCTCAGACTCCGTGTCACCGTCCAACCCTAGGCAGGGTGTCTCCTCTCTCCAATCTCCTGGCCACTCCTAGTCTTCTCCCTCCTCGATAGCAGCGGTTGCTGGGGCTGCTTCAGGTTTGCTTTCTTTCTCTTTATTTGCCCCTCGTCTTATACTTTCCAGCTGATAAATATACATAAGTTTGTGCATAATCATGTAGTGGGTAGAGGGCAGGTCTTTTCACCCTCCCCTTTTCTTCTGGGGAGGTTCTGCCACGTCTGGATCGAGGCTGTGCCAAGCTGTATTCCAGTGTCAGCATTTTCTCCGTTTCAGAATGTTCCCCCTTCATCCAAGGGTGGGTGTCCCTCTGACCTCTGGACTTTCCTTGGCCAGTCAATGACTTCTGCTTATGAGCATAAGTTACTGCATTGTCACTCTACCTTGGTTTTATTTGCACAGGAGCTGGATTAAAGTTCTCATCTGGGCAAAGTTTATTTTCTTTAGCTGTGACAGTGTTTTTGGGGTTTTCAGTGGTTAAACTGGGATATCTCCCTACAAAGTGACTGCCCAAGATCACAAAGAACAGCAGCAGGATTTGAAACCCTGGCTTCCGGCCCACTACTCTAACCACTAGGCTACTCCACATTCAACTGATAGTGAAAAATTCCTTCTGGAAATTCACCTTCTACAGAATCTGAAGCCTTTTCTTACTGAAGTTGATCTAAGGATGGTGATTCAAGCTTTAGTAATCTTACCTATTGATTATTATAACATCTTATGTTTGGGCCTTCTATATTCCTCATTGCGAGCATTACAGTTGATCCAGAATGTCGCTCCTCATTTAGTCACCGTGCCCTCAATCAGAGAATACATTATGCCTGTGCTAGCCAAGTAGTATTGGCTCTCCATTGAGCAGTGGATCAAGTTTAACGTACTTACCTTGGATTTTCAAAACCATAAATGGCTTGGCACCATGGCATGTCAATGCTGTATTAAAAATGTATCACCCTCTGTCGTGTGCTTCATCCATCCTTTCAGAATTTGCTAGATATTCCTTCAATCAAACAGGTCCGCCTTGCTGAGACATGTGAACATTTGTTTGGAGTGGCCAGAGCTCAAGAATTAATCCTCAGTAACCTGTTTCAGGAAGCAGCTAAAAGCCCATCTATCTATCCTAGCTTTTAATGATCAGTAGCTTTAATTATTCTCTGAGCCAGCTAATTTAATCTATGAAATTGACTGGTATAAACAATGGGCCTTGTTGCCCATAATGAAGCAATCTATCAATGGCAGCAAGTGTATAGGTCTATATAAGCATATTTTCTTGGTATCCCTGTATAGATATCGGATCGGAGTCCTATTTAACTCTATTGGTTGTGATTTTAAGATGATTTGATTTATGTAGCTTTCTTTGTTATTGCTGTTATTTTGTGTTGAAATCAAGTTTGTATCTTCTTTGCTTGTTTTTAGAAAAAAAGCTGAAAACTTTTCCTTTTCAACAAGCTTTTGGGAACATGTGAGGTTATCGCTTAAAGTGGCTTTGAATTGTTGATGCTACTAGAAAGGGTCAGTGTCCAGTACATTTTTTTTGCAGAGTATGAGATAGACTGTTGAACATAAGAACATAAGAACATGCCATACTGGGTCAGACCAAGGGTCCATCAAGCCCAGCATCCTGTTTCCAACAGTGGCCAATCCAGGCCACGCCATACAGGTCTCCCCCATAATAGTAGCTTCAGGGGGTGGCATATTCCATGCCATACAAGTTACTCCCATACTTAGTTTCCCAAACCATCAAAGTCAAGGTCCTTATTGGTTAGTGTCTGAGTCCAATTCCCTGATACTTCTTGCCGTTGAAGCAGAGAGCAATGTTGAAGTTGCATCGCAAGTATAAGGCGTATTGGTTAAGGGTAGTAACAGCCGCATCATCAAGTTACCCCAATGCTTATTTGTTTTCCCAGACCATAAAATTCTATGTCTTGTTGGTTGCTGTCTGAAACTAATTCCCCCTGCTGTTACAGCAGAGAGCAATAACAAAGTTGCATCAACAGTATGAAGGCTTATTGGTTAAGTATAGTAACCGCCACACCAGCAAGTTACCCCCTGTGCTCTTTTCCTCATTTCCATCCTCTAACCTTTAGGGATCCACAGTGTTTATCCACTACCCCTTTGAAATCTTTCACTGTTTTGGTCTTTACCACCTTCTCTGGAAGGGCATTACAGGCATCCACCACCCTCTCCTTGAAGAAATATTTACTGACATTGGTTCTGAGTCGTCCTCCCTGGAGTTTCATTTCGTGACCCCTAGTTCTACTGATTTCTTTCCAATGAAGAAAGTTTGTCAATTGTGCATCATTAAACTCTTTCAGGTATCTGAAGGTCTGTATCACGTCTCCCCTGCTCCTCCTCTCCTCCAGGCTATACATATGTAGGTCCTTCAACCTCTCCTCATAAGTAATTTGATGGAGACCCCACCATTTTTGTTGCACTTTTCTGGACCGCCTCCACCCTGTCTCTGTCCCTTTTGAGATTCGATCTCCAGAACTGAACACAGTACTCCAGGTGAGGCCTCACCAAGGACCTGTACAAAGGGATTATCACCTCCTTTTTTTTACTGGTTATTCCTCTCTCTATTCAGCCCAGCACTACCTATCAACTTGCACAATGCTTTGCTGTCTTTACATCTCTAGATACTATCACCTAAAGGTCCCTCTCTTGCTCCATGTACAATAGCCCTTCACCCCCATCACATACAGCGTTTGGATTACTGCACCCCAGATGCAGGACTCTGCACTTCTTGGCATTGAATCCCAGCTGCCATATCTTCGACCACTCTTCCAGTTTCCTTAGATCCCGTCTCATTCTCTCCACTCCTTCCAGCATGCCCACTCTGTTGCAGATCTTAGTATCATCTGCAAAAAGACAAACCTTACCTTCTATCCCTTCCGCAATGTCTCTCACATAGATATTGAACAGGTCCGGTCCCAGCACCGATCCTTGTGGCTTAACACCGCTCTTTTTTCAGAGTAGGTTCCAGTTACCATCACACGCTGTCTTCTGTCTGTCAACCCTTTTGTAATCCACGCCACCACCTTGGCATTCACTCCCAAGCTTCTCATTTTATTCACATTTATTTATTTATTTATTTAACAACTTTTTAATACCGGTATTCGTGGGTACATCATATCGGTTTACATGTAACTGAGAGAAATTACAAAAAACAGGGGAGGGGAAAGGGGAGCAGTGGGAAAGGTAGAGGGCAAAGTACAAAGGGCAAAAAAGAACAGGTAGGTGAACTAGAAGAGAAACCATAATTTGCATGAAGCACTAGTATATCATGGTACATACTTCCTATGCGGGACAGTATCAAAAGCTTTGCTGAAATCCAAGTAGATGACATCGAGTGCTCTTCCTCAATTCAATTTGTTAGTCACCCAATCAAAAAAATGAATCAGATTTGTCTGACAGGACCTTCCCCTGGTGTATCCATGCTGCCTTGGGTCCAGCAATCCTCCTAACTGTAGAGAGTTCATTATCCTTTCCTTCAGCAGAGCCTCCATTACTTTTCCCACCACCAAAGTGAGGTTAGCTGGCCTGTAGTTTCCAGCCTCCTCTCTTCTCCCACTCTTGTGAAGCGGAATCACTACCGCTCTTTTCCAATCACTCGGCACCGCTCCCGTTTCCAGGGATCTATTGAACCCGCCAGCACATCTCTGAGCTCCCTCAGTATCTTGGGATGAACCTTAAACCCAACTCTTCCTACCATAAGCCCCTTGGAAGTTCAAACCAAGCTTGTTTCTGTTGTGGGAACGCTTGAGGCGGTCCCATTTCTGGGATTTCGTGTACTCTTTGACCACGACGCAACCGCAGAGGAGCTCCAGGAAGCACCGAGGCAGGTGAGGAGTGTCCAGGCACAAGCTGAAGATGCAGGACCCTGGCCTCTGCCGAACCTGATCGCATCAAAGAGACCCAGCAATGCAATGTTGGTCTCTGGGGTAGCTCTCCGGCCACTCGATAGCCCTTTTGGACCTGCCATACAGAACAGCAAATGTGGCAGGAAGGACAGAGGGTGAAGGGCGAAAACATCAGACTCAGACAAAGACTCAGGATACGTGAGGGATTCACACAAAGAGTCAGGACACTTGAAGGTTGAAACGAAGACTTGAAGGTTGAGACGAAGACTCAGGATACATAAAGAATTGACACGAAGACTTGAAGAACTGAGATGGACTCAGGTTGCTTGAAGAACTGAGACGGACTCAGGTTGCTTGAAGAGAAGGACTCCGAAAGAGTCACAATGATACTTGAAGAACTCTGAATAGGTACTGCCACACCACGCGCCCTACACAGCCAATCAAGGCTGGTCGCGGACCACGCTGATGGTTCCCAACTCAGGATACTTGGAGGAGCCACGATGAAGACTCCGACGAGGCCTGCACCGAGGCATGCCCTCCACAGCCAGTTAAGGCATGGCACGGATCACGCTATTACGATACAGGTTATGCAGAGTTCAATTTATATGGAAAAGGCAAACGCAAGAAGCTCCTAAAACCTGGACAGGATACAGGAATGGAGGAGAACTTCAGGATCCCAGGGACTCAGAGTAAAAGACTCGGCGAGGAGCTCGAGCGAACTCGGAGTATGGAACCTGAAGCTGAGGGTTAAATGCTGGAATCCTCTGGAGGCTTATGCTGCCAAAGCAAAGGACATCTGGATAAAGGAAGCTGAGGGCGAGAAGACATCCAAAGAAGAGGACATCAGGACCTCAGTGGATCTGAAGGACGACACATCAGGAACATCAGGATCTGGACAAAGAAGACACAGGATCCAATGAGAGACCTTGAAGAATAAAGACGAAGACATGGAATTCCAACATGGAACGGAGTGCCAACGAGAAGTAAGATGACGAGAATTCCTAAGGAGGACTGGTTCCTTGCGAAGGCAACGACGCAATGAAGACAGGCCCTCTTCATAGGGCTGAAAAGGAGACTCCCATGATGACATCACAGGAGCACCATTCCCTCGCTTGCCCTTTAAATATACAGAGGAGGCGCGGCCCTGCACCTAAGGATGAAGTGGGCAGGACCGTGGTCCCTGCCACTGAAGATGAAGCAGGACCAGGAATAGGCCCCGAAGCAGGCCCGACATTGGAAGCGTCTTCCTGCCACAGAAGAGCAGCTGAGGGTGGCTCCCTGCCGCAAGCGAGACCGGGGCTGAAGGCCCCTCCCCATGGAGGGGATGAGGTAAGGTCGGCAGCCTCCAGACCACATGGGAGTGCTGTAAGCGGTCTCCTGGTAGCCAGGGCTGCACGTGGACGGCTCCCTGCCACCGGGCAGTGACTGGAATGCCGACGATCTCCAGACCGCGTGGAGACGCCGTCGGCGACCCCCTGACCACAGGAGTTGCACAGGAGCGGCTCCAGCTGCGTGGAAGGAGCGACGGCATCCCCCGGACCGCACAGGTCATGGTGGCAGCTCTCTGCCGCTGCACAGCTGCAGGAAAGTCAGCGGCCTCCGGGCCATGTAGAAGGCAAAAGAGAGGAAAAAGAAGGATGAGAGGCTGCCAAAGGCCAAAGGCTGCAAAAATCGTAACAGTTTCCCTACCATCCAGCAGTACTTCAGTTGTTATTGTGCCCGTTGGCACCTTTGTCGGTACCTGTTGGACTTGTTACTAGGAATAGCCTGGAGCTTGGTATTCACTCTTCTGTGAGGACTATCATCCTGTTAAATAAAGCTCTGGAATTTGTTGCCAGAGGATGTGGTTAGTGCAGTTAGTGTAGCTGGGTTCAAAAAAGGTTTGGATAAGTTCTTGGAGGAGAAGTCCATTAACGGCTATTAATCAAGTTTACTTAGGGAATAGCCACTGCTATTAATTGCATCAGTAGCATGGGATCTTCTTAGTGTTTGGGTAATTGCCAGGTTCTTGTGGCCTGGATTGGCCACTGTTGGAAGCAGGATGCTAGGCTGGATGGACCCTTGGTCTGACCCAGCATGGCAATTTCTTATGTTCTTATGTTTGTCCTAGGAGAAAGCGCAGTTGCTTACCTGTAACAGGTGCTAGGATAGCAGGATATTAGTCCTCAGGAATCCCGCTCGCCACTCCGCGGAGTTGGGCTCTCCTTTTTTATTTTATTTTTACGGTCGTATTTTTCTGTTATGAGACTGAAGGGGCACCTCGCATGGACGCGTGGATAGTGGCAGGCTGGGCATGCTGAGTGTGCCAGTCTAAAGCTTCTAGAAACTTTGACAAAGGTTTTCCGTGCTGGGCTCCATTTGATGATGTCACCCATCTGCGAGGTCTAACTTCCTGAGAGAGTGGGCGTCTCTTCCTCACAGGTCTCACTCCACCAGAGGCCACTGTAATCCAGTTGTTCTTGGGTTCCTGTACGCTCTGTGTAAGTGTAGGGGGGACATGAGCGAATCACAATTGTGAAGAATGGGTGTCTTTGGGTCACAGGTCCTGTCCTATCTGAGCACACTGAAAACCACTTTTTTCTGGGCTTTTGAATTTTCTGTGGTAAGGGGGAAACGATTCCTGAATTCTGTAAAGTGGGTGAGGATATCTTGGTGGTTGCAGCTATTTCAGCTTTAAGGTGAGCCAACTCCTTTTTCGTGGAAGAGAGTTCTGAACAAATGGGGCAAGCCCTAAGTTTCCAGATGATTTGCCTCGGGATAAAAGCTGCACAATTGTTACATTGGATAGTCCTCATTGTGCTCATTTGATTTGATAGATAACCCCTTAAGAATTACCAAATTACCAAATTATCTTGTATTCCAGTCAGACTATATTAGTAGGACAAACCCTGGGGTAGGGTGGACGGTATGAGCTGCTATAATTGTAGCTTACATGGAGCTATAGGGATTTTGTACAATCCTCTGTTTACCTACAGTGAGGTAAATAAA
Organism: Rhinatrema bivittatum; assembly: GCF_901001135.1. Classification (NCBI taxonomy): domain Eukaryota; kingdom Metazoa; phylum Chordata; class Amphibia; order Gymnophiona; family Rhinatrematidae; genus Rhinatrema; species Rhinatrema bivittatum. The sequence goes on along the minus strand of NC_042623.1, from coordinate 13,169,642 downwards.
TATATATTTATTTTCTTTTTGGGGGGGATTTTTTTTTTTCTTAATATCCTCTCTTTTAGCACTGCTAAGATTCAGTATCACTACTCCACACTACCTGCCTCCACAATGCAAACCCACAGAACTTTTGGTTATATTTCAAAGATTATCAGGGAGTAATATCAATCATACACTTAGCTTTTGGAACTTGAAGCCTTGTGGACAGGAACTGACCGGTAAGCAGACTGGCACAAGTCCCTGCAATTCACAAGCCAATCTGCCTGCTTTATAGACCGGGAACAGGCCCTCCCCAAGACAGCCTTCCTGCTGTTAGGTAAGCAGAATTACTTTACTTGTTTAATTCTTCCCTTCCTTTTCCAATGCTTTGGTTCAATATCACTTCTCCACCCTCTCTTCAGCCCAAACAGCAGCCTCTAAGACACCACTCACAATGCAAATGTTATGTCGTTAATTGTGTATATTTATATTATGCATGGACTTATGCAATCCGCCTAGCACTGAGGATAGGCAGAACAGAAATGTATGAAATAAATTAATAAATATGTTTTTACCGTTAACTGCCGAGTTTTGCGCTCGGGGGTGGACCCCTGTCCTGTGGCAGTACAGGGACTGGCCACAGGGGGCGGAGCACGGAAGGAGACAGGGGCTGTGTAGATCTTCACCACTGGAAGCCCGAGGTCCCCCCCAGGAAGAGCCGGTAGGGACCCGGGCCGCTGGGACTTAGGTGGGCCTCGCAGGGTCTCCTGGGAGAGAGTCAAGAGTCCGGCGTGCCCGCAGACACTGGGAGAGCGCTATCGGGTTCGAAGCTGGAAACAGGTTGGAGGAGGGCGAACCTGAATAGTGTTGGTGAGGACAAGGCTAGGGACAGAGCCAGAATCAAGCAAGGTCAGGCGAGCAGGGTCAAAGTCCAAGAATCAGTGCGAGAAGTGGTCATCGAAGCAAGGGTCACGATCCAGAGGTCAGGCAAGGTCGAAGAGCAGGCTGTGGTCTTTGGCAGGCAGGCGGCAGGCAGGTCAGGAACAAGCTAAGGTTTTTACCAGAAGACAGTCCGAGGTAAGACCAGGGAGACAAACAAGGAACACAGGTACAAGCAGGAACGGAACTGGAACAGAAGGATCCTGGAACGAGACTAGGAACAAGCAAGCAGGAACACGAGCAAACAAGCAAGCAGGAACAAACCGACCCGATTGCCAAGACAAGGAAGTGAGGCCAGGAACTTCCTTATAACATGAGTTCAATCAGGGTGCGCCGCGGAACTAGGCCCCGCCCTGGAACCTACATCAGGGCGGCTGGTCCCCGCGCGCGTGCGCGTATGGGCGTGGCTAGCTGCTGGGACGCCGAGGCCCGGCGTGGGGCTCGGCGCGTGACTGAAGGCCCGGCGACCGCCGCCGCGGGACGCCGGGGCCTAGCTGGACTAGCAAGGGCCGCGAGGGAGACAGGACCGGGACCCGCTGTGTGACCCCCCCAAAGGTGAGCGGTCCCTCGCGCGGGACGACCGCGGGTGGGGGCGCGTAACACCAAGAATTGATTATTGAGCAGGATTTTGAAGGTTCCCTATCAATCAATAAATAAATAGCACCAGAATTTGTTCAAGGAGCTATTTGTTTACCCCTCCCCCACCAGAAGACTGAGTCCACATCTCCACCATGGACCAAGAAAACACCTCTTGTGCCTATTGTACATGAAAATAACAATGCACTGTCTGATTTAGCGCAGAAGCCGTTTTTTTCAGAAAATATTCAAGTGCCAGTGGGGCTTATTCTGTTTTCCTGAGATACGCAGGCCCATCTGAGCTAAACCTTTAGTATTTGATGACTTTTTTTTTGTGTTCGCCATGTTCGCGCAGTAACTTTGAAACGAAGACGTTGTATCCAAGTCCCTTCGGTGTGGGTGAACCGAGCCTGCAGAGAAGGCTATTGCAGCAGGGGATACAATGCATGTGAGGAAATTATTGCCAGACAAGATTACTTCCAGGCATTCCTGAGATCGTTTTCAAGGTGCAATTAACATGTCACAGCTAAAGCATAAAATACGTCCTCGTGGGCAATGCTTGGCCTGGCCCAGAAGACGGAGTCTATAAATGTCACTTCATGTGTATTTGGCTTTTTAACCCTCAATAAATATTTTCTTCCCTGTCCTCTTCTGATTACACTGTAATTAACACCAGGGAGCCGCCAGTTAACTGTAGATGACAGCTATTTATTTAAAACACCTTCCGTTGCATATATTAACATTTCTCTATCTCGTTTAAAAGGAGACCTGCACTCGTGTAATAAAATCAGATTCACAGTTCTGTTATGCTAATACCGCGGCGCTGGCGTTGAACGCTTCGCTTGGGAGGACATCGGCCAGTGGCATTATAATTTAAGCCTCAGCATTTACAATTTAGGGAGATTTGTTGTCAGAACAAAACAATATAAAAGCCTGTATGGTTTCACCAGTATCTTTCAGGCTGGAATAGATTGTGAGCGAAGGATAAGTGGCATGCCGATTTAATATCACCAGCGCACCCACAGATGTTCAAAAGAAAACTGGACTGCCCGTGCTCTGTACGTGGCTGCAGGAGGGGACACACCGCGGTACTCGCTGGGCGTCAGCTACAGTGTCTGCTGTCACATCATTGTTCTTGCAGGCCTATAGGCAACTCCCTCGGAAGACACCATGAGGCCGATGCAATAATCTGAGCGTTAAGACATTGCTCACATTTTGACGCTCAGATTACTTTTTTTTTTTTAACTCCCGATGCAGTAAGTTAACGTTAAGTAAATGCATCGGGAGTTAAGTGGCCATTGCATCACGGTGCGTTCAGCCGAGCGCACTGTTTAATCCGTGGTTGGGCGTGGGTTTTGGGTGCGCATCCACAACCCCTTATTCTATAAGGGGATTAGTGCGTCCAAAACACGCGTTCAACTCCCCCCACGAAACTAATATCACTCATTACATGCTAATTAACCGGATGAACATTTATCCGGCTGACTGGCTGTGAACTGCACCAGATAACCGGATAGGTACAGACTCGCCGCTGCCAGTTAGCCGGATGGATCGGTGGAGGTGTCGCTGGATGCCGCCATTTACCCGGATAAAACCCGAAAGAGCTGAAGATTAAGGAGCTGCCAGAGCAAGAGCCCTGGGCTCATGAAAGGTCTGGCGCCCGGAGAAGGGAAAATAGCAGGAATATTGCAATATTTTAGACTTTTTAAAAACGGTTTAAAGTGGTTTTAAGTGCCAGCATATTAGCAGCACTAGAAACTGAGCTCCAGCTCTGACCCTGGAGTTAAGTTTCCAGCGCTAAGAAAACGACAGCCTGCCCGGAGCACTGCTTAATGCCCTCGTTTGCATGGGATTTCCATGCGAGGGCGCTAAGTGGCGCTCCTGTCCTAGAGTGCTCATTTTGCGAGCGTTAAGCTTCTCGCTGCCCCTTTCTGCGTCGGCCTGCATGTTAGTAAGAGAGGGTCTCAGGTTGCCTCGTGCTCATCGGATCTGACGTTGCACTCGCTGCACGAACCAATCAAATTCCAAATCCCAGGGAAGTCACTTTTCCAAATGCTCTGGACATGGCTGCTCCCAGAGGCTGTTAGTGGCAACAGTGAATAAATGTTTCCAAAATAATGGCTTAGCGATGTTATTTTTTAATTGAGAAAGAGTAACCTTTACCACGTGCCTTCTGTACTGTTGAAATATAGTATTTATATAAGGAGGGTAACTTTCATACAACTCCACCCAGCCCCATATGCGTGCTTATATAGCTACGCGGAGCTCTATTACAGTGTTTCACGTCCTGCGCGTATCAGGTGCACGTAGATTATAATACGTGTGTGCGAGTGTCTACCCATGCACGAATATCTGCAATGCATGGAAAGCATGTACTTTTCCTACTATTTAAAAAACCTGTGACTTGCTCAGGTAAAACCCTGTTTACGCTCGGAAGTCAGTATCATTTTAAAACATGCACGCATAATTGAAATCACCAGTTTGCCCAGATCTTCTCCGGGTCATCGCGACCTTCACTCTGTTCTCGCCCCAGTTCACCCGAACCTCCCACTCGACTAAAGGCAGACAACAGACGAGTCTGATAACAATTGTGCAAGATAATTAGGCAAATAAGTTTCCAAAATTACGCACGTAGATCTCTTCTAAAGTTGCACGCATCCCCTTGGGCCATGTCCTGGAATATAAATGTGCACGCAAGATCGCAAATACGCATGCCCTTTTCATGTGTATGCAAGTGCATGCTACTTACGCGCGCATATACCGATTACGCGGCATATTCTCCCCAAAGGGTACAGTTTTCTTTTAAAAATCAAAGATGCAGCCCGAGTCTTATCTGCATGCATAGCTATTTTTGCTGCCAAGCTGGCGACTCAGGCTCCTGTTCCTCTGCCTGCCAGAGCCTGGGAGAGATTCTGAATTATTATTATTATTATTATTTATTATTTTTATATACCGACATTCATCTCAATTGAGATATCACACCGGTTTACATTCAGGTACTGTAGGTATTTCTCTATCCCCAGAGGGCTTACAATCTAAGTTTTTTTTTGTACCTTTTTTGTACTAACATTGATAAGCACTGGGGGAAGGTAAAGCAAACCTTTAGTCCTTATTGTGGCATAAAAGTTTGGTTGCCGTACTGGCCCCAGGAAAGCCACGGTAGTTTGGAAGCTGTGAACATTTTTATGGTCCGACAGAAAGAAATTATGCACAGATCCTACTGTCCAGAAGCTTTTCCAGGCCTCCTGGGCCCCCTTCTTCAGATTATGCGTCTTCAGCTCTGAAAGCAGAGGCAGGGAAAGGGCACCGCAAGTCGCTGGGAGTTTAATTGCATCCTGGCCTCAGGAGGTCACTGCAATAAGTGCCCTGCACCGGAGAAGAAACGAGGGGCGCAGGAGGAGAATAATGGAAACCACAGGGAGGAATCTCTTCAGGTGAGGCACAAGAGGATCCTTTCAATTTGTTGACTTTCCACCAAGGCCCCCTCCTCGGTGCCTCCCGCTGGCCTCCCCCTCTCCCCCTTTTCCCGGTTTCATGGAGCAGCTCGGGGGGGTAGAAATTTTGCACGGATTCGAGTCCGATTCTGTATTGCGTAAGATACAAAAGCTCAGTTTTATTACAGATCTTTACAGCTGTGAACATTTTCCTTCTCAACACTAAAATGCATTTTCCCAGGCTGCTTGGCTTTTCAGCTTTTCATTCCTGCCTCTATTTTTGTTTTCATTACCTTTTCTTCTCTCTCTCTCTCTCCTTTTACCCCATCTTCTTCCACGCCAGCCTGTCTCAGCCCCTCCAACCCCTCAGTCTCTCCTTCTCCAGCCTCTCCACGCTCCTGCTCGCCCTGTATCCCCTCTCTTCCCTTCATAACCCCTAACTCTCTGCCCCGCATTTCCCCTACACAGCTCCCCGTTTTCATACCTTGTTCTCCTCTCCCACCCACCTCCTACTTCCCTCCCTGCTCCATCCTGTCTTCCCTTCATATACCCCTCTCTTTCTCCTCTTCATCTTCCCTCCCTCCCAGCATCTGCCCTTCCTCTCCTCCCCCTGCACCATCCTTTCCCCTCCAGCTTTGCTGTGTCACTCACCGGCGCCGAGCCACACGGTGCCGACAGTATTTCAGGTTCTCGCGGCTTATCCGGAGAGCAGAAAGTACCGTCAGGCTATGGAAGTCAGTAAGAAAAACGCAGGCCGATGCGATGCCAAGCAAGAAGAAAAAAACGTGTGGCCAAACTGGGCGCACACATCCCCCTTTCCTGGGTGCCCGATGCACCCCGCAAATGAGCCGCCAGGCTGAAAGGGACACGTGTCCATGGCATCAGCCGCCCAGGGGAAGTGGCGGGGCGCGGGTCACAGAAACGGATGCTCGGTTAATGAGAGTCCGTTTTCCTAACCCCACCGCCCGTCAAGATTTTATTTTTCGTGCTTCCTGCGGTTCCTCCTACTCGGTATCGGGATGATACCGAGTAGGAGGAACCACAGAAAAGCAGTAGTTTTGGCTTTCTGTTGGCGGCCTGGAGCGTATGAAGACTTTAACACCAGCTCCGGGCTGGCATTAAGTTTTTGTATGTTAAAACGTGCGCGTCAGACACACGGTGATTTTTTTGCATCAGGGGTAATAATTAGGGATGTGAATCGTTTTTTGACGATTTAAAATATCGTCCGATATATTTTAAATCGTCAAAAATCGTTAGAGCCAGGAAACAATAACAATTCCCCCGATTTATCGTCAAAAAATCGTAAATCGGGGGAAGGGGGAGGGGAAGGGGGAGGGCGGGAAAGCCGGCACACTAAAACAACGACTTCCTGCATGCGAATCGTTTTTCCGTGCGCAAAATGGCGCCGGCCGTACGGCAACACGATTCGACTGCAGGAGGTCGTTCCGGACCCCCGCTGGACTTTTGGCAAGTCTTGTGGGGGTCAGGAGACCCCCCAAGCTGGCCAAAAGTCCCTGGGGGTCCAGCGGGGGTCCGGGAGTGATCTCCTACGCTCCTGCCGTCGGGGGACAAAAAAACAAAATGGTGCTACCTTTGCCCTGTCATATGACAGGTCAAAGGTAGCACCGGCGCCATTTCTACAACGCACCGGAGGTCTGAGAGTAAAAGATCACACCGGGACCCTTCCTCTGGACCCCAGGTAATTTAAGGCATTTTGGGGAGGTTCGGGAGGGTGGGGGATTTATTTTAAAGGGTCGGGGTGGGTTTTAGGGATGTTTTAGTGTGCCGGTTTTCCCGCCCTCCCCCCCCACTGGACCCCAGGTAATTTAAGGCATTTTGGGGGGGTTCGGGAGGGTGGGGGATTTATTTTAAAGGGTCGGGGTGGGTTTTAGGGATGTTTTAGTGTGCCGGTTTTCCCGCCCTCCCCCCCCACTGGACCCCAGGTAATTTAAGGCATTTTGGGGGGGTTCGGGAGGGTGGGGGATTTATTTTAAAGGGTCGGGGTGGGTTTTAGGGATGTTTTAGTATGCCGGTTTTCCCGCCCTCCCCCCCCACTGGACCCCAGGTAATTTAAGGCATTTTGGGGGGGTTCGGGAGGGTGGGGGATTTATTTTAAAGGGTCGGGGTGGGTTTTAGGGATGTTTTAGTATGCCGGTTTTCCCGCCCTCCCCCCTCACTGGACCCCAGGTAATTTAAGGCATTTTGGGGGGGTTCGGGAGGGTGGGGGATTTATTTTAAAGGGTCGGGGTGGGTTTTAGGGATGTTTTAGTATGCCGGTTTTCGATTTACACGATTTACACGATATTTAAAAAACCCAAACTGCGACAGTCCGATTCCCTCCCCCTCCCAGCCGAAATCGATCGTTAAGACGATCGATCACACGATTCACATCTCTAGTAATAATAGCTAATAGCCTCATCTTCATGGCATTTAGATGTGACCAGCGCTATTAGCTGTGCACATCCCATTATTGCATGGGGAGTTATTGTAATGCGTGTGCAACCCCGCGGCAAGCTGTGCGCTAGGCTGAGCACACTGTATTCAACTGGACTGATACTGCATCGGGCACAGGGTCCAGCAGTGGCCAGAGTGAGGGATGTGGCTGCAAGGGAGGCAGCCATCAGGAAGGAGGGGTCACCCATGTCTCCCAATTCCATGGTAAAAGATCAGAATCTACAGCAGTTGTGGGGGTTAATGGAAGGATTAATCCCTTCTGCTTTGGCAATGGCCATGAGGTAAGAAAGTCCCCGCAGTGGGGTTAAGTGGTGAAGCATTAACTTCCCGTATGGTGCAGGTTTTCAGTCTCGGCCAAAAGGACCATTTTCAGCCCAGAACACGGCCAAAAAGCGATCAGCAGTTGCCCTGGAATTGGGGTCATCTGAGGGTCCTGCTATACCGAGGGTGTGGAGAGTGAGACAACCCTTAGGACTAAGATCTGGGGGGAACGAAGCAAGAGAACCCCCACACACACACTGAAATAAGAGAAAGATGTGAAAATGTAAACTATTCAGTTCTGCAGCAAAAAAAAAAGAAAAAAAGTCTTTTCTAAAGAGAGTTAACAAGCCTAGAAGATATGTAAATGAGGCTTCTCACATTGTCTTAAAGAAACGGGCGGACATCTGTGCTAACATTCGTAACACTGTGTGGGCTAGATAGGAAATTATAAGGAAAAGACACGGAAAAATCATTTTACTGATTTTAATCTATCGCACTCCGGTCGTCCTGCTTTCATGCACAGTTTCAGAAATGCAACTTGCAAAGCACAAGGAAGACATGCACAGGCCTTGCACGTTGCAGACAGGTGCGGCACCGCTCCGCTTTCACAGCGCCTCACGCAGGCAGCACATGCCACTCCGCCTGGAAGCTTTTCAGTGCTGTACCCGCAGAACTGGCTCTTTAGGGACCGGCGGCAATGACACGCCAGTACTTTTAAGCGCAGGGGGGTGGGGACAGCGGCATAGATTTTTCTATTTTAAAACGAATGAGCCTAACTTCTCACGGCAAAGCTACGTGTGCCAGATACCGGCTGTAATTGGCTGCACGTAGTTTTGTCGTGATAGCGTTCAAAGCAGATTTATGCCTGTAAATGCACTTTAAAAATTGGTGTAACATATGCCCACTGTTACATAATTACCCCTCTCGATTTTGGGGAAGGTTTCCCTGGGTTAGTGTCATCAAATGGGTTTGATTTGCGCATACACGGACAGGAATGAACCTCACTCTTAAACCAGGATGTGCTGGGTACGATCTCAACCTCAGATTTACTGCTGGTATTCTGTCAAGTCAAAAGCTGAACATTATATACTGTGGCAACATATCAGGGCGCCTTAGCATGGGTTTGGATCAGGCCTTTGGCAGTTAGGACCATTTCTTTATCTTTCTGTCACATTTTCTAGGCCTCTGATTGCAACTCATGGTACTTGATGCTCTTCTGCCTCTCCGAAATGTAACTGTATTGGTACTAAATATTCATCAATAAATTAGCTCAGCCTGCATACTGAACTTTTACTGTTTTGCATAAGTTCATCACACATTCCCGCGCCTTGTCCACGTAACATAGCACGGCATAACATACGTAGTAGAGAATAGTGGCGTCGCCCTGATGCTTCCATTAGCAATGCTATTGTTGGGTTTTTTCTGGGGTTACTGACACCGAATGGACTTCTTTTCAGCATAGCATGCCAGGAATGAGCCTCAGTTGTAAGCCAGGATATGCTGGAAATTATCTCAACGTCTCAGATTTCCTGCTAGTGTTCTTCTTAATATTTCCATTGCGCCAAAGGCAGCCGCCAAGGTGTAATATACACAGGACCCATTTTGAGGTACACTTGGAAGTTCTTTTAACCAGGCCGGTGGAACCTGTTACAACTGGAACTATTTGTATATAATAATGTGACCGGCTATATTTATTTATCCTTACTGTACTGTTCAGAAAGAAGCCCAGAGTCTCCCGGAACTCAAACTGATAGAGAGGTTTTAGTCAAGTTTGAAGTACATCAGGTGCAATTAAATAAAGAGAAGACAAATATGAAGGATTCCAAATTACCTGTATCAGCAGCCCCTGTGGCTGGAAGTCATTCCCTTGGACATGGGAGCTGAAGAAGGAGACAGCTCCTGCCTGCTGCTTCAAGGGGGAAGTGAGAGCATGTGTGTATGTGAGAGTGAGACTATGTGTGTGTGTCAGAGAGACAGCATGTGTGTATGTGTGGGAGAGAGAGAGAGCATGTGTATGTGTGTGGGAGAGTGAGAGTGAGAGAGTGCTTGTGTTTATGTGTGTGGGAGAGTTTTGTTTTTAATATTAGATTTTATTGTACATTGTATATTGTATATGATTTTACTTTTTAATGATTTAATTTGTTTTATTATTTTATATTGTATGGTTTCAGAATTAGTTTATTGAAATTGTGAACCGGTATGATTAATCACAGAATATAGGTATATAAAATAATATAAATAAATAAATGTGTGTGGGAGAGTGAGAAGCATGTGAGTATGTATGTGGGAGAGTGAAAGAGAGCATGTTTGTGAGTGAGAGAGCATGTGTATATGTGTATATGAAAGTGAACTACAGCATGTGTGTATGCGAAGGTGAGAGAGCATTTGTGTGGTATGATTGTGAGAGTGAGAGAGAGCATGTTTTAAAACAGCATGTGTGTATGTGTGTGTGAAAGTGCATGTGTGTGTGGGAGAGACAGAGGGAGCATGTGTGTGCACAACAACCCCACTTCCTCTCTGTCTGCTAATCCAGGACAATTTCAGGGCATTAAAAAATAAAAAATTCCAAGATATGGACAATGGGAGATTTTTAAAATCCTTGTTAGTTTTAATTGTTGGGTGATATTTGATGTGTCTGTTTTGAAATATTTTATTGGTATTTGGAAAATTTTTATATGAGTTTTAAATTATTGAATATATTTCTATTCATTAGTTTTGAATTATTCTCTTTATTGGTATGGTTTTACTAATTTTGTGTTATGAGGAATGGTAATGTTTCTGTTTTTTACATTGTTGAAGTTCATACAGAATTTGGCTTGTTGCAGTTTCCAGTTCAGTTTTTGTCTGTACATTTCTATTTACACTGTATGGTCTCTTTATTCTGTATTTGAGGGTCTGTGTTTTGCATGTGTCGCTGAGGTGAGTTATTTCAATAGTGTGTAGTTTCTATGTAGGGATCTATAGCAGCTTGGCTTGTTCTGTTTTCCTAATAGGGGGTGTATTACTATTTTAGGCCTGGTGTAATATTTGTAGAATTAACTTTTATAGGAAGGGTTGTTGCTGTTTGAGTGCTGGCAGTTAGTGTTATACAGAAAGTTGATTGCATTGAAATTCTGTTTTCTTGTGGCTCTCTGAGAGTCATGCCCATGCCCAAGGCGCATTACATTAGGCCTAAAACCATATGGGTATTAGGGTATGGTATTGTAGGGTTTTCTGGTTGGCACCTCGGCAGTGCATCAGAAGACTGTGCTTTGAATGTTCTTTTTCGTGTAAAATGTTATTATAAATGCATAATTTTAAATTTTGTATGAGGAGGGTGTGATGGGGTAGGGGGAGGGAGGGGTGCATAGCTGTAAGGTTTTCCTAGGGTACCTAATACCCCTGCACTGGCCATGGGCATTGCTGTACAAACATTGAAGTCTCCTAACTCATGGTGTCATGTGTTGTGTAATGGGTGAGAGTGCAGTTTCTCACTTGAACGTAGGCGCCACATTGCCTGGCTAGGGCTCTGATTAAAGTCAGAAAATGGAAAGCAGACCTAAACGAGGGGCAGGTTTTCCCAACAAGAAGTATTGTGGCTGTTCTGAATCAGAAGATCTTCTCTCGAAGGCATTTGCAAGCGTCCTTATGTGCGGTCCACACATGAGTATAAATAAATAATCGGAGGGGGTGTGCAGAAGGAGGTTATGACTTTCTACGTGGGAGCTGTGGTCAAGTATCCAGCGGGTCGATGATGGGGTTGAGCTGATGGACCTGGCACCACGGGGCAGCGTTTCCCAGCCCGCGTGCCGCCGCAGTCTCCCCCCCCCCTACAGCAGCAGCAGCAGCAGCAGCAGCAGCAGCAGCAGCAGGCCTGCAGGATACCCTCCCGCCAGCAGGGGGAGCCGGAGAGCGGCGCCTATCTGCTGCTGCTGCTGCTGCTGCTGCTTTCCCCTCCTGCCGGCTCTCCTCGCCTCTCCTCTCCTCCACTCCACCACGGGCATGGCATGGAGGACCCAATGCACTTCCCATCACAGAGGGAAACAGGCAGAGGAGAAAGAAGCAGCAGCAGGTAAGGGCTGCTGGAAGGGGCAGCCGAATTTGTTAGGAAGCTGGGGGTGGTGGGGGAGAGGGAAGGGAAGGTAATGGGTTACCGGGGGGGGAGAGAGGAAAGGAAAGAGAAAGTGCTGGGGAGAGGAATGATGGGGAGAGGGTGATGGAATGAAGAGGTAGGAGAGAGAAGGTGGTAGATGTCAGGGGTAGAGGGAGAGAACAGGGAGGGGCTGGTGATGGTGATGATGCAGGGGGGAGAAGGGAGGGGGAAGGTGATGATAAAAAAGGATGGGAGGGGAAGTGATAATACCAGGGGGGTGAAGGAAGAGCAAAGAGAAGAGAAGGTGATGATGCCAGGGGGTAGAGAGAAAGGTAAGAGAAGCTGATGATGTCGCTGGGGATGGGGGGAGATTTGGGAGGAGAAGGTGATGGGGTAGGGGGGTGGACAGAGGAAAGGAAAGAAAAAGTGCTGATGCCAAGGAGGGGAGAGGGTAAGAAAGGGAAGGTGATGGAATAGAAACATAGAAATGACGGCAGAAAAAGACCAAACGGCCCATCCAATCTGCCCAGCAAGCTCCCACACTTATTTTCCCATACTTATCTGTTTCATCTACCACCAAGTTCAGGGCCCTTGTTGGTAACTGTTTGATTCAAATTTGCTGCCACTCCCTGCCTTTGATGCAGAGAGTAATGTTGGAGTTGCAACAAAGGTGAGCATAAGGCTTAATGGTTAAGGGTAGTAACTGCCGCATCAAGCAAGCTACCCCGATGCTTATTTACCCAGACTGCACAGATCAATGCCTTGTTGGATGTCTGAATGTGAATCCTCTTTTCCACCTTTTCCCCTGATGTAGAAGCAGAGAGCAACGCTGTATATGCATTCAAAGTGAAGTATCAGGCTAAATTGGTTTAGGGTAGTACCCGCCGCAATAGGCAAACTACCCCCACGCTTATTTGCTTACCCAGACTGTGTAGTTCCCTCCTTGCTGAAGGTGATAGAGGTGATGGGTGGAGGTCAGGGGTGGAGGGAGAGAGCAGGGAGGCACTGGTGATGGTGATGATGCAGGGGGAGAAGGGAGGGAAAGGTGATGATGAAAGAGGATGGGAGGGGAAGCGATAATACCAGGGGGTAGAAGTGAGAGAAAAGAGAAGAAGGTGATGACTCCAGGGAGTAGAGAGAAAGGTAAGAGAAGATGATGATGATGCTGGGGGATAGGGGGAGAGGAATGGGAGGAGAAGGTGATGATGGCAAAGGTTGTGGAGATAAGACGAGGATTGCAATGGTGTGAAAGGAGAAGGAAGAGAGGGGAAAATATGGTGATGATGTGAGAGGTGGGAGAGGGAAGGGGGAAGAGAAAAGGTGATGATGCAGGGGAGGAAGAGTGAAGGGAAAATGATGATGACGGGGCTGGGGGAGGAGAAGAAAGAAAAGAGAGAATGATGCCAGGGAAATCAGGGATAGGGAAGGTGGTGGTATGCCATGATGAAATAGCCCAGTGCCAGGTGTGCCACGACACAGAAAAGTTTGGGAACCACTGCCATAACGATTTCATTCATTTATTCTTTTTTTTCTGCTGCTCTTTTCTACTCACATAAGTAAGAATTATTATCTAGCCCCTAATGCAGGCATTAGCAGAAATATGGCCATGTCATAAGAACATGAGACTTGCCATCAAGCCCAGCATCCTGTCTCCAACAGTGGCCAAGCCAGGTCACAAGTGCCTAGCAGGATCCCAAGGCATAGAGAGATTCCAAGCTGCTCATCCCAAGAATAAGCAGTGGATTCCTGCAATTCCACCTTAATAATGGTTAATGGACTTTTGCTTCAAGAACTTGTCCAAACCTTTTTTAAATGCAGTTGCACTAACAGCTTTCATCACATCTTCTGGCAACAAATTCCAGAGCTTAATTATGTGTTGAGTAAAAAAAATAATTTCTCTTATTAGTTTTAAATGTATTACCTAGTAACTCAATTGCTATGGAGTCCCCTGGTCTTAGTACTTTTCAAAAGAGTAAACAACTGATTGTTTACTTGTTCCATTCCACTCATTATTTTATAGACCTCTCTCATATCCCCCCCTCAGTCGTCTCTTCTCCAGGCTGAAGAGTCCTAACCTTTTTAGCCTTTCCTCATAGGGGAATTGTTCCATTCCCTTTATCATTTTGATTGCCCTTTTCGGTATCTTTTCTAAAATTCTGTTATATCTTTTTTGAGATGTGGGGACCAGAGCTGCACACAGTACTCAAGATGAGGTCGCACCATGGAATGATACAGAGGCATTGTGATATTCTCTGTTTTATTCTCCAGTCCTTTCCTAATAATCCCCAGCATTCTGTTTGTGTATGATATATGAGCACAAGATGAGGATGCACCATGGAGTGATACAGAGGCATTATGATATTCTCTGTTTTATTCTCCATTCCTTTCCTAATAATCCTCAGCATTCTGTGTGTGTATGATATATGAGCACAAGATGAGGATGCACCATGGAGTGATACAGGGACATTATGATATTCTCTGTTTTATTCTCCATTCCTTTCCTAATAATCCCCAGCATTCTGTGTGTGTATGATATATGAACACAAGATGAGGATGCACCATGGAGTGATACAGAGGCATTATGATATTCTCTGTTTTATTCTCCATTCCTTTCCTGAGAATCCCCAGCATTCTGTTTGTGTATGATATATGAACACAAGATGAGGATGCACCATGGAGTGATACAGAGACATTATGATATTCTCTGTTTTATTCTCCATTCCTTTCCTAATAATCCCGTGCATTCTGTTTGTGTATGATATATGAACACAAGATGAGGATGCACCATGGAGAGATACAGAGACATTATGATATTCTCTGTTTTATTCTCCATTCCTTTCCTAATAATCCCCAGCATTCTGTTTGTGTATGATATATGAACACAAGACGAGGTCGCACCATGGAGTGATACAGAGGCATTATGATATTCTCTGTTTTATTCTCCATTCCTTTCCTAATAATCCCCAGCATTCTGTGTGTGTATGATATATGAACACAAGATGAGGATGCACCATGGAGTGATACAGAGGCATTATGATATTCTCTGTTTTATTCTCCATTCCTTTCCTGAGAATCCCCAGCATTCTGTTTGTGTATGATATATGAACACAAGATGAGGATGCACCATGGAGTGATACAGAGACATTATGATATTCTCTGTTTTATTCTCCATTCCTTTCCTAATAATCCCGTGCATTCTGTTTGTGTATGATATATGAACACAAGATGAGGATGCACCATGGAGAGATACAGAGACATTATGATATTCTCTGTTTTATTCTCCATTCCTTTCCTAATAATCCCCAGCATTCTGTTTGTGTATGATATATGAACACAAGATGAGGATGCACCATGGAGTGATACAGAGGCATTATGATATTCTCTGTTTTATTCTCCATTCCTTTCCTAATAATCCCCAGCATTCTGTTTGTGTATGATATATGAACACAAGATGAGGATGCACCATGGAGAGATACAGAGACATTATGATATTCTCTGTTTTATTCTCCATTCCTTCCCTAATAATCCCCAGCATTCTGTTTGTGTATGATATATGAACACAAGATGAGGATGCACCATGGAGTGATACAGAGGCATTATGATATTCTCTGTTTTATTCTCCATTCCTTTCCTAATAATCCCCAGCATTCTGTTTGTGTATGATATATGAACACAAGATGAGGTCACACCATGGAGTGATACAGAGGCATTAGGATATTCTCTGTTTTATTCTCCAGTCCTTTCCTATTAATCCCCAGCATTCTGTTTGTGTATGATATATGAACACAAGATGAGGTCGCACCATGGAGGGATACAGAGACATTATGATATTCTCTGTTTTATTCTCCATTCCTTTCCTATTAATCCCCAGCATTCTGTTTGTGTATGATATATGAACACAAGATGAGGTCGCACCATGGAGTGATACAGAGGCATTATGATATTCTCTGTTTTATTCTCCATTCCTTTCCTAATAATCCCCAGCATTCTGTTTGTGTATGATATATGAACACAAGATGAGGATGCACCATGGAGTGATACAGAGGCATTATGATATTCTCTGTTTTATTCTCCATTCCTTTCCTAATAATCCCCAGCATTCTGTTTGTGTATGATATATGAACACAAGATGAGGCTGCACCATGGAGTGATACAGAGGCATTATGATATTCTCTGTTTATTCTCCATTCCTTTCCTAATAATCCCCAGCATTCTGTTTGTGTATGATATATGAACACAAGATGAGGTCGCACCATGGAGTGATACAGAGGCATTATGATATTCTCTGTTTTATTCTCCATTCCTTTCCTAATAATCCCCAGCATTCTGTTTGTGTATGATATATGAACACAAGATGAGGTCGCACCATGGAGTGATACAGAGGCATTATGATATTCTCTGTTTTATTCTCCAGTCCTTTCCTAATAATCCCCAGCATTCCATTTGTGTATGATATATGAACACAAGATGAGGATGCACCATGGAGTGATACAGAGGCATTATGATATTCTCTGTTTTATTCTCCAGTCCTTTCCTAATAATCCCCAGCATTCTGTTTGTGTATGATATATGAACACAAGATGAGGATGCACCATGGAGTGATACAGAGACATTATGATATTCTCTGTTTTATTCTCCAGTCCTTTCCTAATAATCCACAGCATTCTGTTTGTGTACGATATATGAACACAAGATGAGGATGCACCATGGAGTGATACAGAGGCATTATGATATTCTCTGTTTTATTCTCCAGTCCTTTCCTAATAATCCTTAGTGTTCTATTTGCTTTCTTGGCTGCTGCTGCTGCACATTGAGCAGAAGATTTCAATGTATTATCAATGATGATGCCTTAATCGTTTTCCTGAATGGTGACTCCTAATGTGGAACCTTGCATTGTGTAGCTATAATTTGGGTTATTCTTCCCTAAGTGCATCACTCTGCACTTGTGCACATTAAATTTCATTTGCATTTTGGATGCCCATTCTCCCAGTTTTGCAAGGACGTCTTGCAATTTCTCACAACCCTTTTGAGATTTAAGAACTTTGAATAATTTTGCGTCATTGGCAAATTTGATCACCCTACTCATTGTTCGCATTTCCAGGTCATTTATAAATAGCAATGGTTGCAGAACAGATCCCTGGGGCACTCCATTATTCTTCTTTCTCCATTGGGAACATTTACCATTTAGCCCTACTCTCTGTTTTCTCTCTTTTAACCAGTTCCCAATTCACACTAGGACATTGTTCCTTATCCCATGACTTTCTAATTTCCTAAGAAGTCTCTTATGAGGGACTTTGTCAAACGCTTTCTGGAAATCCAAATATCAACTAGCTCACCTTTATCCACATATTTATTTATGCCCTCAAAAAAATGTGGCAGATTGGTGAGGCAAGCCCTTGGCTAAATCCATGTTGGCTTGTGCTTGGACTTGGTTGTTTAAAATATAATATTAGAAGCCCAGATAAAATGTATTCCATGCACTAAAAAAGATCAAAGGAAGATCAAACTAATGACAGCATGGTTAAATGAAAAAGGCAATTAAAGTCAAAAGGGTATCTTTCAGAAATGAAAAACAGACCAAATGAGGAAAATAGAAGAGAGCATAAGCACTGGCAAAATTAGATATAAAACATTAATAAATCAGGCCAAGAAGCTTGCCATAGAGACAAAAACTAATAATAAATACTTTTTCAAGTACATTTGAAATGAAAAGTCTGTGAAGACCACAGATGACCAAGGGGCACTCAGGATATTGAGATCTAAAGCCATAGAAGAAAAAACTAAATGACGTCTTTGATTCAGTCATTATTAAGGAGGAAGTTGGGGAGATATCCATACTAAAAATGTTTCTTCGTGGTGAGGACTGAGAAGAACAGAAACACATTATTGTGAAAATTGAAGACTCAATAAATCAAATTGACAAATTAATAAGTAAAAATTCACCTCATGAGAGACTTCTGAAAGAACTCAAATATGAATTTGCAGACCTGTTACTAGGAATCTGTAACCAATCAAAAACAGCCACAGTACCTGAAGAATGGGCGATGGCCGATATGTCAGATTTTGAAAAGAGCTTCATTAGTGATCTTGGAAACTATAGATTGGTGAGCCTGTCATTGATGCTGGGCAAAATGGCAGAAGCTATTTTTAAAAACAAAATTGCTCACCGTATGGATAGACCTGACTTAACAGGCAAGAGCCAACATGGATTTAGCAAAGGGAAATCTTGCCTTGTCAATCTCCTAGATATTTTTTCAAAGGTGCAGCAGACTTCTCCCTTAGGCCACACAACCCAACCTGAAGCGGCAGCATCCTCTCTTAAGCTCAGGGATCAGGGCGACACAGCAGGCTTCTGTGTTCATCTGCACGGCCCAGCCAATGTGGCAGCCACCTCGTAAAGTCAGTCACAGGCCCAGCTGACGTAATAGCTGCATCTTCTCTGATGCAAGCCTGACGCAATAGCTGCATCTTCTCTGATGCAACTGTTGCATTCGACAAGACTGAATTACAAACATTAGTAGGGGGCGCTCCTGAGACAGTTTAGGAGCATAAATCACTATTTACCTTTGCAAATGGGTTTGGAAATTGTCCTCACTTTAAAGAACTTATTTTAACATTTTTAAAATTCTTCTTTATAAAGTGACAAACTGATGCTGCTGGACTCCTGTTAGTACATTTCCTGTACTCAGAATCTCCAACTTCAATATAATAATTTTGGCAATATTTTTCAGCAGGATTATTGTGATTCTGCTTGTCATGCAGCTTCCCACCCTCCAGAGGTCCTCAGGGAGCTGCCCCTACCCTCTTACAAGTGATAATCTCCATGACTTCATGACTCGGCAGGGCCCTGTCTATTTAATCCTGCCTCTCACTAGTCTCAGCACCTTGTCATTGAGTCTGCTCGGCTTCTTGCTTGGCCCCACTTCTCTGAATACCTTGTGGCTCTTTGCAGCCTTCTGCCTTGTGGCTTCCCTAAGCCTTCCTGTTTCCAGGTTTGCTCTGTGGCTTCCCTAAGCCTTCCTGTTTCCAGGTTTGCCCTGTGGCTTCCCTAAGCCTTCCTGTTTCCAGGTTTGCTCTGTGGCTTCCCTAAGCCTTCCTGTTTCCAGGTTTGCCCTGTGGCCTCCCTAAGCCTTCCTGTTTCCAGGTTTGCTCTGTGGCCTCCCTAAGCCTTCCTGTTTCCAGGTTTGCTCTGTGGCTTCCCTAAGCCTTCCTGTTTCCAGGTTTGCCCTGTGGCTTCCCTAAGCCTTCCTGTTTCCAGGTTTGCTCCGTGGCTTCCCTAAGCCTTCCTGTTTCCAGGTTTGCTCTGTGGCTTCCCTAAGCCTTCCTGTTTCCAGGTTTGCTCCGTGGCCTCCCTAAGCCTTCCTGTTTCCAGGTTTGCTCCGTGGCTTCCCTAAGCCTTCCTGTTTCCAGGTTTGCCCTGTGGCTTCCCTAAGCCTTCCTGTTTCCAGGTTTGCTCTGTGGCCTCCCTAAGCCTTCCTGTTTCCAGGTTTGCTCTGTGGCCTCCCTAAGCCTTCCTGTTTCCAGGTTTGCTCCGTGGCTTCCCTAAGCCTTCCTGTTTCCAGGTTTGCTCCGTGGCTTCCCTAAGCCTTCCTGTTTCCAGGTTTGCTCTGTGGCTTCCCTAAGCCTCCCTGTTTCCAAGCTTGCTCTGTGGCTTCCCTAAGCCTTCCTGTTTCCAGGTTTGCCCTGTGGCTTCCCTAAGCCTTCCTGTTTCCAGGTTTGCTCTGTGGCTTCCCTAAGCCTTCCTGTTTCCAGGTTTGCTCTGTGGCTTCCCTAAGCCTTCCTGTTTCCAGGTTTGCTCTGTGGCCTCCCTAAGCCTTCCTGTTTCCAGGTTTGCCCTGTGGCTTCCCTAAGCCTTCCTGTTTCCAGGTTTGCTCTGTGGCTTCCCTAAGCCTTCCTGTTTCCAGGTTTGCTCTGTGGCCTCCCTAAGCCTTCCTGTTTCCAGGTTTGCTCTGTGGCCTCCCTAAGCCTTCCTGTTTCCAGGTTTGCTCTGTGGCCTCCTAAGCCTTCCTGTTTCCAGGTTTGCTCTGTGGCCTCCCTAAGCCTTCCTGTTTCCAGGTTTGCTCTGTGGCCTCCCTAAGCCTTCCTGTTTCCAGGTTTGCTCTGTGGCTTCCCTAAGCCTTCCTGTTTCCAGGTTTGCTCTGTGGCTTCCCTAAGCCTTCCTGTTTCCAGGTTTGCTCTGTGGCTTCCCTAAGCCTTCCTGTTTCCAGGTTTGCTCTGTGGCTTCCCTAAGCCTTCCTGTTTCCAGGTTTGCTCTGTGGCTTCCCTAAGCCTTCCTGTTTCCAGGTTTGCTCCGTGGCTTCCCTAAGCCTTCCTGTTTCCAGGTTTGCTCCGTGGCTTCCCTAATCCTTCCTGTTTCCAGGTTTGCTCCGTGGCTTCCCTAAGCCTTCCTGTTTCCAGGTTTGCTCCGTGGCTTCCCTAAGCCTTCCTGTTTCCAGGTTTGCTCTGTGGCTTCCCTAAGCCTTCCTGTTTCCAGGTTTGCTCTGTGGCTTCCCTAAGCCTTCCTGTTTCCAGGTTTGCTCCGTGGCTTCCCTAAGCCTTCCTGTTTCCAGGTTTGCTCTGTGGCTTCCCTAAGCCTTCCTGTTTCCAGGTTTGCTCCGTGGCTTCCCTAAGCCTTCCTGTTTCCAGGTTTGCCCTGTGGCTTCCCTAAGCCTTCCTGTTTCCAGGTTTGCTCCGTGGCTTCCCTAAGCCTTCCTGTTTCCAGGTTTGCTCTGTGGCTTCCCTAAGCCTTCCTGTTTCCAGGTTTGCTCTGTGGCTTCCCTAAGCCTTCCTGTTTCCAGGTTTGCTCTGTGGCTTCCCTAAGCCTTCCTGTTTCCAGGTTTGCTCTGTGGCTTCCCTAAGCCTTCCTGTTTCCAGGTTTGCTCTGTGGCTTCCCTAAGCCTTCCTGTTTCCAAGTTTGCTCTGTGGCTTCCCTAAGCCTTCCTGTTTCCAGGTTTGCTCTGTGGCTTCCCTAAGCCTTCCTGTTTCCAGGTTTGCTCTGTGGCTTCCCTAAGCCTTCCTGTTTCCAGGTTTGCTCCGTGGCCTCCCTAAGCCTTCCTGTTTCCAAGCTTGCTCTCTGGCTTCCAAGCTTTCTGTCTCGAGCTTGCCCTGTGGCTTCCCTAAGCCTTCCTGTTTCCAGGTTTGCTCTGTGGCTTCCCTAAGCCTTCCTGTTTCCAGGTTTGCTCCGTGGCTTCCCTAAGCCTTCCTGTTTCCAGGTTTGCTCCGTGGCCTCCCTAAGCCTTCCTGTTTCCAAGCTTGCTCTCTGGCTTCCAAGCTTTCTGTCTCGAGCTTGCCCTGTGGCTTCCCTAAGCCTTTGTCTAAAGCTTGCCAATGTCACTAACCTCTGTCTTGTTCCAGTGTAGCACCCTTGACCTTGGTTCCTGCCTGAGCTCTGTCCCCAGGCCTGCATTCTGCCTCCCCAGACCTGTTCAGCTTCACCTGAATTTGTTCCTCTCCACGCTGGATTCCAGTCCAGCATTAGCCCTCGGTCTCATCCCTTGTTTAAGTCCTGTCGGCCACCAGAACCCAATGGCTCAACCTGCGGGGAAGTTGCTGGTATAGGCTGAAGACCCCCCCTAGTCTAGTCTGCCCTGGAATCCTGGACTGCTCCCGCGGGGGGGGGGGGGGGTCCCCCAGCCTCGCTGGGCCCCCAACCTTAAGAGGATGATCTAAAGGGAGGACCCATTTGCTGTAGATCTGCCACCCGTCCCTCCCCCCTCCCCACTCTCCCTGCAGAAATGGAGGTGCAATAAGCAGATTAGGCAGCAAGGTCCCCACGAGCTCTCATTAAAGCACATCGTGTCTGGAAATGAAATCTTTCCCACGGATCGCTCCTGCACGGTTGTAGCAGGCGGCGAGGTAAACGCCCGGCGATGGAGGACATGAAACACGAGTGCCTCCCTCTAGTTCCCCCCAAGACACCTCCCGGCTGCACGGCCACAAACGAAAGGTTACAGGTTGTTAATAATACAGCGTTGTAATTTGGGTTTGTCTTACAGAATCCGGTCTTGTCTGCACCACCTGACGTTAAATGGAAGCAGTATTTCATGACGCCCGTGAACAATGGACGGGATGGATATTAGAAAGAAATCTCATCTATCTTACGCTTTATTTCTTGATGGAGGTCCGTGTCACCGCGGCTATTATGTGACCAGCCCTGCAAAGGCCATCTCATTAGTTTTTCTTATCAAGATAGCACGGACCCTTTACCAAGGGACAGCAGTCACATTTTACATTCAATTAGAAGATGGAATATCTTTTGGTGCTCTTGCCTCTAACCTGCAGATTCCTCGCCGATACAATACCCTGTTACATGCTCTATATCCTTTTTGTTTCCATAGCAGCCTTATAGGATGTTGAACTGAATCGACTCTGACAGGTTACAGCGCTGGATACCTGTGCTGCTAACGCTTCGGTGCTGGTATTTAACATTTTTATCTCTCGTTCAGTGCTTTAAAGGCAGCAGGTTAGGATGCCAGTATGGATTTGGATTTCATTAGTTGCCTTTCCAAACCTGAGCTCAGGGCACAGTACAGATTTAGGAAGAGAAGGCGGTTCCCTGCCCCAGAGGGCTTACAATCTTAAGGGCTTTCCTCCCATTCTCTGTCTATGGGAATGCAGCTCGGTGAATTGGGCCTGAAGTTTGTACCTGAGGCAGTGGAAGGTGACGTGACTAGCCCAGGGTCACAAGGGGCAGCAGTGGCTTATGCACCCTCGTGAAGGTAAAATCAGAAATCCATCAAAAACTCCATCAAAACTCTCCTGCTTCTTCCTGGTCGTGGTGCCCGTGCTGTAGGGATCCCAAACCAGGGAATAAAAGTCAGCTGGGAATGCAGGGGACAGGGCTCTTAAGAACATAAGAGCATAAGACCAAGGGTCCATCAAGCCCAGCATCCTATTTCCAACAGAGGCCAAACCAGGCCACAAGAACCTGGCAATTACCCAAACACTAAGAAGATCCCATGCTACTGATGCAATTAATAGCAATGGCTGTACCCTAAGTAAACCTGATTAATAGCAGTTAATGGACTTCTCCTCCAAGAACTTATGCAAACCTTTTTTAAACCCAATTACTCTACTGCACTAACCACATCCTCTTGCAACAAATTTCAGAGCTTTATTATGCATTGAGAGAAAAATAACTTTCTCTGATTAGTCTTAAATGTGCTACTTGCTAACTTCATGGAGTGCCCCCTAGTCCTTCTGTTATTTGAAAATGTAAATAACCGATTCACATTTACCCGTTCTAGACCTCTCATGATCTTAAAGACCTCTATCATATCCCCCCTCAGCCGTCTCTTCTCCAAGCTGAACAGCCCTAACCTCTTCAGCCTTTCCTCATAGGGGAGCTGTTTCATCCAGTACAGAGGAGAAAATGGTTGTCGCTACAGGGTGCCTTATTGCTGTGTACATTAGCACCGAATACCCACACTTGCGCCAACTGGAAGACGTCACGCCAAGACCAGAGCTGACTGCTGCATTCAGTTATTTTAAGTGCTCCTGCTGCCTGTTGAAAGGATTGTCAAAATAGCGTTGGGAATTATTTTGAAGAACATAAAAAAAAAACCAAAACATTTAAAAATAGCAAAATAATTTAAACCTGCTCCATTTTCTGTTTTCTTTCCCTTCTGCTTATTTTAACCTTTAATGCATTTTGCTCAGTTGTCTTCTTACCCTGCATGAGCCTTACTTCCTCCGTACACTGCTGAGGGTCAAAGTCAGGAGGAAAAAATATGACAGAGCGTACTTTAAAAATAATTTTATCGTTCCCGAAAATGACAGTGGTAGGAGCAAAGTATAATGTAGGATTATAATTTTTTGTAATCTTCCCAGTTTGACCAGGGCCCAAATGGTTTCATGTCCCCAGTTTTGACGGGGGACAGGACGATACTCCATACTGAGTCTGTTTTCAGTCTCAACCAGAGATCCATTCTCAGCTCATGAACTTGGCAGGAAAGACGCTGATACTCTAAATGCATTACGCAGAGCAGCAAACCTTGAGGAGCTCTAGACCCTGCATTGCAGTTTTAACAAGGGAGGAAAGACGAGTCTTCTCAGGTTGCGATACGTTATCGAGCCAACATAAGAACTGCCTTAGAGATGACGTCGAACTCCAGTTTTCCACACCACACAAGGGTCTTCTTCAGACATCTGAAGCATAAAATTATTTATTCCTCCTTCCCACTAATCTCCCACCGATATATGCTAAGCACCGTGCCATCGCCAATAACCATCAGACTCTATCAGCCCTGGGGATGTCAGCAAATCACTTCTCCTCCGTCGCTAAATCTTGACTCAGCACTTTCCAGCTCACTGCACCTAATGCCTGGAACAACCTTCCTGAGCAGGTGCTTACCATGTTCAAATCCCACCTAAATACTCAACTTTTAGAGGCTACGTTTACGTTCACATGCTCATTCTCTTTGGAGCCGAGGAAGGGAATGAATTTTGCCCAGTAATAAGGGCATCACCTTACAATCTTCTGTTTGCTTGTTGCATTGTATTTGCATGCATCCAGGTGGACTAATACAGCAGTGGCACTACTTTTTCCTTTTCTTTGAAACCAGCATGCCCTGTACCAATTAACCTCCTTTGTAGCTAATTCTCATATGTAGGACAACCCCAGAACAAATCAGAACATCCCTTTCTTGGTCAACAAAATCCTAAAAAGAAATCTTCCGAAACGGACTGTGTTCCGTCCTGTTACAAACCTGGCAGGTCAGTCAGGCTGTTGGAGCTTCTGAAATCCAGATTCTGGAAGCTTTACGGGCATGTCAGTTTGTGCATGCGTTCCCAAAGAAATGTATCTCAATGATCTGCAGATTCCACAGCTCTTAGAGCCCGGAGTACATAGGCATTTACTAGGAATGGATAGACCTGGTAGATAATTACCCTCCTCAGAACACGGGCTTTTGCAGTGTGAGAAAGGCGCCTTCCGGGGGCACATCCAGGGCAGGGGCAGCCAACGGCAAGCGTGGACTTGCATTCTGAAATGTAAGTGGGATGTTTTGCCTCCAGTCGGCCAGCCAGTTTTTGAAAGGGACACTAACCACGGTTGTTTCCCTTTGAAAATGTGCCACAAGGTGCATGCGTACCAAAGTGGGCGCATCCTTTGCCACACTGGGGGCCATTCAAAATGGTCCCCGTATGGTGTATTGTAATATTGAGATAGTGCAGGTATAAACAATTGTACTTCCCACAAAGCAGTAGGGAAAGAAAGCAGAAAATGGAGCAGGTTTAAATTATTTATTTACCTCACGGATGGGGTACTGACCAGACACTGAAAATCCGGATTTTGAAGGAAGCTCCTCCTCTTTCCCACAGCTTCCTGGTTACAGGGAAAGACAGAGTCAAGAACTGAGCTGTGTCCCTGCCCTTTTTCCTCCTTTCCTGTGTTGTGATTGGATGGGATGGAGAGAGGAGGCGGGGAAGAGCACAGCCCTCATTTCCCAGGGGCTCCACAGATCTCTGCAGCAATGCCCTCTGGGTCCCTCCCCCTCCTCACTGAGTGCTGGACAAGACTGGCAATAGGGACTGCAGCAAGCCAGCCGAGGGATACAGGAACAGAGGAGGGGAAGGTGGAGAAAGGTAGAGTCTCAAGGTGGGGATGGGGAGAGACAGAGGGGACACAGAGAAAAGGGGAGGGAAAGGAAGGTAGACACACGGGGAGCAAGGGAGGAAAGAGACACGGATGAGGTATGGAAGGAAGATCACAGGGAAGGGGAAGGGGAGAGGTACAGCGGGGGCATGAGGGAAGGTAGAAGACAGAGGAGGAAGGGAAGGAAGAGACTAGGCACAAAGCAGATAAGGGGAATACAGGAGGAAACATGAGAGAGAAAGAGGAAGGCCCTAGGGAGGAGAGAGAGACAGGAGTGAAGAAGGAGGGAGAGAAAGACAAGAGCATGGGGAAGGGGGGGACTAGAAACAGGAGGGCAGCACAAAAGAGTGCACAGAGGAGGGGGAGGGCATATTGAGAGACAGGCGGCACAAGGGAGACAGATGAAAGGCTGGAAAGATTTTAAGAAAAGGGAGAGAAAACTGCCTGTGTCTGAAAAGAGGTTGTATGTTTGGGAGTGTGCATTTGAAGATGAGATAGGAGGTTTTGTGTTTGGGAATGTGTGTGTGTATGAGAGAGGAGGCTGTGTGTGTCTGACAGGAGGCTGTGTGTATAAGAGAGGCAGTATGTTTGGGAGTGTGTGTGTGCATATGAGAGAGGAGGCTGTGTGTTTGGGAGTGTTTGTGTATGAGAGAGGAGGCTGTGTGTATGAGAGAGGCTGTGTGTTTGTGAGTGTCTGTGTATGAGAGAGGAAGCTTTGTGTGTCTGACAGGGGGCGGTGGGGCAGATTTTAAAAGCCCTACGCTTGCCGGGCCTATTTTCAAAAGGCTTGGCGATGTGCGTAAAGCCCCGGGACGCATGTAAGTCCCAGGGCTTTTCTGAATGGGTGGGCAGAGGGCGGGACGGGGGTGGGATGGGGCAGGGCAGACGGTCTGGGGGCAGGGCGGGAGGTGTGGCCAAGGACTCCGGCACAGCGGCTGTGCCGGGGGATCGCATCCTGGCAGTTGGCCGGCGCGCACAAGTTACGCCTGCCTCTGGCAGGTGTAACTTGTGAGATAAAAGTATGGGGGTTTTTTTTTCGGGCTGGGGGGCGGGACAGGTAGGGGAAGGGAAGGTGGGGGGGAAAGGAAAGTTCCCTCCGAGGCCGCTCTGATTTCGGAGCGGCCTCAGAGGGAACAGGGAAAGCCAGCTGGTCTCCCCGAGGGCTCGGCGCGCGCAAGGTGCACTAGTGTGCACCCCCTTGCGTGCGCTGACCCCTGATTTTACAATATGTGCGTGACTGTGGGCGCATGTTATAAAATTGGGCGTACATTTGTACGCGCCGGGTAGTACGCACAAATGTACACCACGCGCGGACCTTTTAAATCTGCCCTTGTGTGTATGAGAGAGGCTGTGTGTTTGGGAGTATGTGTATGAGAGAGGAGGCTGTGTGTGTCTGACAGAGAAGGCTGTGTGTATGAGAGAGGAGGCTGTGTGTTTCGCAGTGTGTGTGTGTATAAGTGGAGGCTGTTTGTTTATGGGGAAGTATGGAGGTGGGTGTGTATTACAAAGGCTTTAGTTGTAAGAGAGCAAAACTGCATGAGCGAGGCTGTGGTTGATGTGTTTGAGGATAGTTGAAATAACATTTTATATGACAGAGTATATTGAAAGGGTGCTTGAAAGCCAAATAATGAGTGGATCGACAACCGACAGTAGTCTGTAACCTTCTCCCCCCGTCCCACTCGCCTACCCTCCCAAAGCATGAAGTTGAGTGGGGTGTCCAGTTATGGTCCATGGAAAAGTTGGCCACTCTATTCCCACAACATGCAGTCTCTGCTTATTTCCATGCTCTACTTACACACTGACATGCAGTGCCCATGACTCCCATTGGGGGGGTTGAGCAGTTGCCTATGTCCCTGAGTGCCGAAATTCCTACAGTTTTTTATTCCATCCAGGTAAGGGATCCTCTTTGAGTGCCCAGGAATTTGATTCAGATTTGTTTGGATAATTTGAACCAGTTTTGACCCGGTTCAATTGTTAAAAAAAAAATAAATATATATATGAATTTAGATTTGGACACCTCCCATAAATGTGGCTAAAAGAACCCGTATTGAGGCGCTCTGTGAATATCTTTACCAGAATGAGGGAAGGCAAATTGAAAATTGTCGTCTTAAATTTCCCTCTACAGGTTGTAAGCTCCTGAGGGCAGGGAGCTTGAAAGCATATGAATAACATGCCCAGCACCGTGCTGAATGGCGGTGCCACATGAATAAGGCATTTTATTAATCACAGTCAGATATCAGACGCAGGCGGGATGCAGGAAAGCGTTTTTTTTTTCTTTTTTTCATCTGACTATTCTAGTTGCCGGGTTTGTGGGTTGCTCCATGCTGAACTGTGGATCTTTTCTGCAATCATAACTAGTAGATTGTTCACAATGCAGAGTGAGACCGCACAGGATGAAAGAGAAGCTTATTCACTGCGCTCTCCCTCACCCCCCCCCCCCCCCCCCCCCGAGCTGAAAGATTACAATGTTGAGTCACCTTGCCCTCCCCCCTTCCCACCCCCATTGTAACGTTTCAAGGTCAGAGACTCTCATCTCTGATTCTCAGCCGAGGTATTGTTACAGCGGAGTCCGTACCTATTCTCCTCCGCAAGGGAAGGCCACGTTTCCGTGACACTCTCCTCTGGCTGCAGCTGCAGAACCCTGGGATTTTCCTCTCAGATATCGCCCACAGATACGAAGGGGCACGACCCCCGCCACCATGCTCCTGGAGCGAGGAATAACCATCATTCTTTCTCCTTCTGGCCTCATAATGTTAGTGCTCGCGCTTGTTGCTTTTGATCATTTTTTTTTTTTTAATGTTGTTTTTGAATTATAGTCCGATGTAAGAGAAAAGGCTTCAGACGCTTCTGTTCTGCCTTACGAAATATAACATAGTCATGATGGCAGAAAAAAGACCAAATGGTCCATCCCGTCTGCCCAGCAAGTTTCTTAGGATAGTAACTGCTGCTCCGTGCAGGTTACCTCCAGGCCTGATGGTAAGGGGAATAATATTAAAAATCAAAACCAAGCAGCTGTCAAACCCATAACAAAATTACTGCTAGCAGCATTTTTTCAAGGTGAGCAGCCGTCTCGTTAATTCAGACAATGCGGCTGCTTGAACGTGCTGTGCTTTTGGACTTGGCCTTAGAAGTGGTCCTGCGCTTTTTCCCCTAATGTCTGCAGATCAGTGCCCCAGACCGTAAAAGTCAGGACCCAGCATTGTCTGTCCTCTGAACCCAGTTCCCGCCACCATTGAAGCGGAGAGCGATGCTGCAGTTACATCAAGTCTAATTGGTTAAGGGTAATAATCCCCATGCCGTCCCTTTTCTTCATTCCTCCTCCAGCCTTTAGGGATCCACAGAGTTTATCCCATGCCTTTATTAATTCGTTTACTGTTTTCATCTTTTCCCGTCGTAGCAGGGCTGAATTAGCCATGCTGTCATGGGAACTGTCCATCAGGCCCGGGAGGCGGAGCTTCAAAGTGATGTCAGAGCTTTGCTCTGAGGCTGCGCATGGGTTCCCGCGCTGGAATCTATTCTTCTCAGTCTGTTTTTCCGCTCCCGGGATCGCACGCGGAGCTTCAGATCTCCTCAGCGTTAGTTTTCTGAAAGTGAGAAGTGAAAGGAAAATTTGTCAAAAAATGAAGGAGCACGGTAGGAAAGATGTTCCCTGACCATCGGGATTCAAACCCTGTCTGTGGAAAGGTCATGTCCATTACTGATGGACATGACCGATGCTATCATTGTCTGGACCCAGACCACCAGCTGGACTCTTGCCCGCATTGTGGGAGTATGTCTTCACGGGCTCGATACCCTTCCGCAATGTTGCTCACAAAGATATTGAACAGAATTGGTCCCAACATCGATGCCTGTGGCACTCCTCTTAACACCGTTATCTCTTTAGAGTAGGTTCCATTTACCATCACACACTGTCTCCTGTTAGTCAACCAGTTTGTAGTCCACTCTACCAATTGGCACCGAGTCCCAAGCTTCTCATTTTATCCACGAGTCTCCTATGCAGGACTGAATCAAAAGCTTTGCTGAAATCCAACTAAACGACATCGAGTGCTATTCCTTGATCCAAATCTCTAGTCACCCAATCAAAAATGTCAGTCAGATTTGTCTGTCAGGACCTTCCCCTGGTGAATCCATGCTGCCTTCTGTCCAGCAACCCATTGGATTATAGTTCACTATCCTTTCCTTCAGCAGAGTCTCCATTAATTTTCCCACCACCGAAGGTGAGGCTAACTGGCCTTTAGCTTCCAGCCTCCTCTTTGCTACCACTCTGTGAAGTGGGCCCACAACCTCTCTTCTCCAATCCTGCAGCACCACTCCCGTTTCCAGGGATCTATTGAACAGGTCATGCAGGGGACCCGCCAGCACATCTCTGAGCTCCCTCAGTATCCTGGGATGAACCTCATCAGGCCCCATGGCCTTGCGGCTTTCAGTTTTTCTAGCTCTTCCCATACATTCTCTTCTGTGAATGGAGTTTCATCTTCCCCACCTCCATCTACAGTCTTGTCAACCAGCAATGGTCCTTCTGCAGGGTCTTTAGTGAATACTGAACTGAAGTATTTGTTTAATATTTCTGCCATTTCTTCGCCTCTCTCCACACGTTGCTCCTTGTCATCTTTTCAATTTCACTATTACACTTCGGGCCTCCCTTCTTTCTCTGATATATCTGAAAACTGTTTTGTTACCTCGCTTTACCTCTTTGGCAGTTCTTGCCTCCGCTTTTTGCTTTCCTGATTTATTTGTTCGACTCCCTCATTTTAACAGATATTCTTCCCTGTGTTCCTCTTTTTTTGGATCCTTTATACTTCTTGAATGCTGTTTTTTTGCCTTAATTTTTTCAGTCAGCTCCTTAGAGAACCAGACCGGTTTCTTTTACCACTTACATTTCTTTACTTTCCTAACATACAGATTTGTTGCCTTTGTAATAGCTCCTTTTAATTTGGCCCACTGTTGTTCCACCTCACCTGTTTTCTCCCAGTCTTCCAGTTCTTCCTCCAGGTACATCCCTATTTTGACAAAGTCCATATTTATGAAATTCAAAACTCAGGTCTATGTGTGACTTCTCTGTATCGTATTTGCGATATTGAACCATACTGTCTGATAATCACTGGTGCTCAGATGAGACCCTATCTGAGCATCAGAGACATTATCCCCATTAGTGAGCACTAGACCGAGGCTCACATACCGTCTGATGATCACTGGTGCTCAGGTGAGCCCCTGCCCGAACATCAGAGACATCATCCCCATTAGTGAGCACTAGATTGAGGATCACATACCATCTGATGATCCCTGGTGCTCAGGTGAGCCCCTGTCCGAACATCAGGGACATTATCCCCATTAGTGAGCACTAGGACGAGGATCACAGGCTGTCTGATAATCACTGGTGCTCAGGTGAGCCCCTATCTGAGCATCAGAGACATTATTCCCATTAGTGAGCACTAGATCAAGGCTCACATACCATCTGATGATCACTGGTGCTCAGGTGAGCCCCTACCCGAACATCAGAGACATTATCCCCATTAGTGAGCACTAGACCGAGGCTCACATACCGTCTGATGATCACTGGTGCTCAGGTGAGCCCCTATCCGAACATCAGAGACATTATCCCCATTAGTGAGCACTAGACCGAGGCTCACATACCGTCTGATGATCACTGGTGCTCAGGTGAGCCCCTATCCGAACATCAGAGACATTATCCCCATTAGTGAGCAGTAGATCTAGAATCACACACTCCTTCATGGGTTCCATTATCATTTGTTTGAGCAGAGCCCCATGAAGGGCATCCACTATCTCTCTACTTCCAATAGATTTGTCAGAAGGGATACTCCAGTCTACACCCAGCATATTAAATCATAAAATGCTGAAAGTCAGGAGATAACAATATGGAGTAAAAGAGAATTTGCAAATCAGATCATTGACTAAGTTCTGAAGTAATTTTGAATGGATTTAACACAATGGATGTAATTTTCAAAAGAATTAATGCACTTAAATCTGGGTTTTACGCACACAAATGGGTTTTTGAAAATTGCTAGGATAGTATTTTGTATTTATGCATGTAACTGCTTTGAAAAGTACCTTCAATATTCCTTCCACTAATGGTAATTTTTGAGATGCCTTTACATTTTAATCCTTGAGATCACTTATTGGTCACACTGGTAGAGTTGCCAAGTGAACCAACTCAACCCAAAGAGGCTGATTCCGTTATAAGTTTTTGCCCCATTGCATACTGTGGCAAAACACCATGTTAACATCTCTGAGTTATTCCCTTCCACTACCATTTTAGGGTAACGGAACGGCACTTGATTATTTTTCTTTTCTTTTTTAAGAGTAGATACATTTTGTAAATTTGTTATTTTGATTGTTAGACCTGTTTTTTGTAATTTTATTCTTTTTAATTTGTTTTTTTTAATATCTTTGTGAAGCGTTTTGATAAAAACGTATTTGTAAAAATGGTATAGAAATACTTTTAAATAAATAAAATAAATACATGGAAATATAGTGTAGCCTTTCTGAGGAAAATTTGGACTAGATTTCCCTATATTATTTAATTTAATTATTCATTTATTCATAAGGACTTACGTTCAGCAAACTCCATAAATAGTATGCCATACAGTAAAGTCAGGACCGAATCAGCCTCTTTGGGTTGAACTTGGTCAATTGTAAAACCTACATGCCAGTCCTAGAAGTCACAGTAAAAGATGTCAGTTACCATTCTTGCAGAGGACCAAATAGTACAGGTTTTGCAGTGACATTTTCTGTCTATCATCCATAGCATTCATCTAAAATTCTTCTAGTTCCTCATAAATACAAATAAATAAAATGGGATGCAAGGTAAAGCACAGGGTCACCACAAAAATGCCCCCAGGAACAAGAACTAAAATGGCAAACTAAGCAGGACTTCAGCAGGAGGAAATACTGAAGCAGCTCCTCTGCGTTAGGTTTGTAGGTTAGTGGGCTCTTGGCCCGAGGTGAGAGGTGGTACTGCCCACAGGGAGTAGCCCCATTGAGCCTCACCATCGGGAGGTGAGGTCAGAGCTATAGGTAACTCAGCCCAGCGAGTAGGAAGAGAGTAGGAGACTGGGCCGTGGGAGAAATGAGCCAGATAGGATCCCCCTGGTGATGGATTGTTGAACAGGCCCTGAGGAGTGGGGAGTGCAGACAGGGAAAGGAGGAGTGCTAATGAGAGCGACTCGGGGGAGGGGGGGGGAGCGGAGCCACCGAGAGAGAGTCTGTACTGGAGGAATGACGTAGGTTACCCAAGGCACGGGGAAGCCAAGGGGTCTCTGGCAGTGCAAGGGAATACTACCCCGAAGAGCGGGGAAGTGCGGCACAGTCCTGGAGAGCAGGCAGGATGCTACCCCGAGGAGTGGGGAGCAAGATGTAATAGCAGTAACAAGGCGTAATCCCGAGGAATGGGAGAGCACTGAACAGTCACAGTTCACAAAAGCTGACCTGAGGAACGGGGTGCGCGGCTAATCCCAGGCGATGGCAGTGGCCCGCAGAGCGGGGTACACCAGCGCTGGTTCTCCATGAAGTAGAGTAGCATGGCAATGGTCTGCAGAGTGGGGTACACAGAAGTGGAGGCTCACGGCAGCGTAGTTCGGCAGTGGTCCGCAGAGCGGGGTACAACGAAGTAGAGGCTCTTGAGCAGAGTAGTTCCTGAAGCTACCCCCGAGGAGCGTGGGAAGTAGACAGCATCCGAGGCACAGGGACCTCCAAGGAGCGGATAGCCAGAGACAGGAGAAGGGCCCCTGAGGAGCGGGTACCCGAGAGTGTCTTACGTCACGGGAAGCAGGAAGCAGGAACCAACGTTCGTAGTGAGAGCAGCAGGATTCAGCAAGGAGGGAACTCATTGCCAAGTCGATTAGAACCAGGCCCCGATGGTGCTTAAGAGTCCAGAGCTAGTGATGTCGTGAAGGGGAGGTGCCCCTGAGGTTCCTGCCCTGGCGTTCTTAAAGGAAGGCTAGGGAGCACGCACGCGCGCGCCCCTAGGGAGGTCCAGGAGAAACATGGTGGTCGGCGTCGACCTCGCCACCCTGAGGAGTCCTGAGGCAGAGCCATGAGGGTCAGAGGTGAGTAATAGCGGTCACAGCCTTCTGCGACCAACGGTCATAACAGTACCCCCTCTCTTAGGGCCCCCCCCCCGGGGGTTTGGGTTTTCTAGGATGCGTGGCATGAAACTGCCGGATTAGATCCTTGTCAAGGATGTTGGCTGCAGGCTCCCAGCTGTTTTCTTCAGGCCCGAAGCCCTCCCACGAGAGGAGATACTCCCATCTCTTTCCACGCCTCTTAACGTCCAAGACATCTTGCACCTGATAGGTAACGTCTGCTTCCGACGACAGAGGTTGAGGTTCAGGTGGCTTCTTAGAAAATCGCACAGTATCAGAGGCTTGAGTAGTGAGATATGGAAGGCGTTATGGATCTTAAGAGATGCGGGCAGTCGCAGGCTGTAGGTAACTGGGCCCAGCTGGTGGAGCAATGGTCCAATATATGTGGGGCGAAACGGGCTGATGACAGTTTTAGAGGAATAAAACGAGTGCTGAGCCACACTTTGTCTCCTGGGTTAAACTGTGGAACTTCTCAATGATGGGCAACGTAGAACCTTTTGGAGTTTTGGGCGGCTTGCTGAAGGAGTTGTTTGGTGTGGTCCCAAAGTTGATGCAACTCCTGCGCGGTAGCTTGCGCCGCTGGAGATAATATGGACAGTGAGAGCGGGAGAGGAGGCAGTGGCTGATGTCCATAAATCACAAGAAGGAATCACATGGTGGAAGCGGACTGATGGGAATTTAGAGCAAACTCGGCCCATGGCAGGAGGTCAGCCCAGTCATTCTACTGGGAATTTACATAAGCTCGAAGGAACTGTTTTAATGTCCGGTTTGTTCTTTCCGTCTGACCATTGGATTGGGGATGATAAGCCAATGTGAGGTCCAATGTGATGTCAAACATTTTGCAGAGTGATTTCCAAAACCGGGCGGTGAATTGCACTCCTCGATCAGAGAGTATATGTCTAGGAAGTCCATGAAGGCGGAATATGTGGCAGATAAACAGATTCGCTAATTCCAGGGCTGAAGGAAGACCAGGTAACGCCACAAAATGAGCCATCTTCGAAAATCGGTCCACGGTGACCCAGATGGTATTGTTGCGACTTGATAGGAAGGTCCACAATGAAATCTGTGGCTTTATGAGTCCATGGCTCACTGGGCACGGGAAGCGGTTGCATGAGACCCCAAGGACGACCTGCCAGAGGCTTATGTCGGGCGCATGTGGGGCAAGAGTCCACTTAAGCTTGTGTGTCCTTTTTCATGGTGGAAAATAGAATGGATTAGACGCCTATTTAAAAGTTCACATCTCCATTCAAATAAAGCTCATTTTTTGGACTACTTTGGGCGTCTAATCCATTCTGTTTTCCTAACGGCTTTCTTAGACAGCCTACCCTCCTGTTTCGTTGGTCCATCACTTTCTCATGGTGGGCCACCAATAGAACTGTTGGAGGGTAGACAAGGTTCCAGACTGTCCCGGTTGACCTGCAGTTAGGGAGTCATGAGCCCAGCGGAGTGATTTCCGTCGAAGTTGTCGGAGAACTGCCATTTTCTTGGGCTGCACGGTGAGCATGGCAGAAAGGAGGACCTTGGCTGGATCAATGATGTGCCGTGGAAGATCGGGTACGTCTTCAGTGATGAAAGACTGAGAGAGAGAGCATTGGCACAAGTGTTTTTTACTGGCTGGCTGATAACGTAACAAAAATGAAATTGAGTAAAAAAAAAAGGGCCCAACGGGGCTGTCGATGATTGAGGCATTGCGCACGGTGCAAATACTCAAGGTTCGTGTGGTTGGTATATACTGTAATCTGGTGCTGTGCCCTCTTGAGCCAGGGGTGCCACTCCTCGAAAACCAGTTTAATTGCTAACAGCTCCTTATCTGCTGGAGAGAAGCTTTTATAAAAAAAAGAACAGGAGTGTAAGGTATGGTTGGCTGAATACTGGCTGAGTATGGCTCCTACGCTGACATCCGAAGCATCGACCTCAACGATGAAGGGTCGTCGGGGTTCTGGATGATGCAGGCATGGTTCCAACAGGAAGGCAGCTTTAAGGTCCTGAAAGGCGGTTATGGCCTCGGACGACCACTGAGATAGAGTGGCACCCTTACGAGTCATGCCCGTGAGCAGGGCGGTCAGCATAGAATAGTGACGAATAAAAGATCTGTAATAATTAGTGAAGCCGAGGAATTTCCACAAGACTTTGAGGCCTGTGGGTTGAGGCCAATCGCGGATACTCTTGGATTTTTGGGGATCCATCCATAATCCTTGGCTAGAGACCACATAGCCCAGAAAGGGGACAGACTCCTGTTCAAAGGAGCACTTTTCTATCTTGGAATACAGGCGGTTGTCCTGCAAACGCTGAAGAACACTGCAGATGTCTTGACGATGGCTCTGAAGGTCTTGGGGAAAAAACGAAGATGTCATCTAGGTAGACAACAATGCATCGGTAGAGCATGTCTCTAAAGACCTCATTCATCATATTCTGAAAAACCGCTGGAGCATTACAGAGGCCGAACGGCATTACCAGGTATTCGAAGTGTCCGTCGTGTATTAAACGTGGTTTTCCATTCATCACCCTGGCGAATTCGGACCAAGTTGAAAGCCCCTCTGAGGTCTAATTTGGTGAAGATCTTGGCCCCCTGCAGTATGTTAAAGAGTTCCGAAATTAATGGAAGTGGGTAGCGGTCCTTTAGCATGATCTCTTTTAGACCACGGTAGTCAATGCATGGCCGGAGGAAGCCGTCCTGCTTCCCCATGAAGAAAAGCCTGCTCCAGCAGGGGACTTAGAAGGCTGGATGAACCCCTTGGCTAAATTTTCTCGTATATATTCCAACAGAGCTTGTGTTTCAGTCAAGGACAATGGGTAGATCTTACCCCAAGGAGGTTCGGAGTTGGGCAGCAAATTTATTGCACAGTCGAAAGAGCAGTGCGGGGGCAGGATGTCCGTGGTCTTCCTGGAAAAGACGTCCGCGTATGAGGAGTACTGCAGCGGAAGGCCTGGAAGAGAAGCAGAAGTGGTTAGACATGGTACCGGTGATATGGCCTCCAAAGCATTTGTTGTGGCAAGAGTCACCCTATTGGGATAGTTGTAATGTGACCCAATCAAACTGCGGGGTGTGCAACTTCAACCACAGCAGCCCCAGGACCATGGGGTGGATAGCCTTATCCAGAACGAGGAAGAATACGGTCTCGATATGAAGAGAGCCGGTGTGGAGCTGAATGGGGACTGTGGAGTGCGTAACTTCACCTGGTAGAGGTTCGCCATGAATGGAGGACAATAAGGCTACTGGGAAGTGGATGGTGGGGATTCGGAGATGTTCCACAAGTTGCCTCACCGGCCCCAGAGTCTACCAAAGCCAGCGTATGAAATTCTTGGGCATCAAGCTTTATGGAAACTGGCAGGATTAGTGGAGGAGAAGGTGAAGTCAGGCCTAGGAGCATTCCTCCAGCAGGACCTAGGCCTGGAAGTTTT
Organism: Rhinatrema bivittatum; assembly: GCF_901001135.1. Lineage (NCBI taxonomy): Eukaryota > Metazoa > Chordata > Amphibia > Gymnophiona > Rhinatrematidae > Rhinatrema > Rhinatrema bivittatum. The sequence continues at coordinate 13,132,856 of NC_042623.1, read as the reverse complement.
CTGGACAAATGGGGCATGAAGCTATAGCATGTCCGGATTGACCACAATACAAGCAAAGCCCGGATTGTTGGCAGCGATGTTTTTCTCCTTTCTCCTGGATCGCCTAACAGACATTGGTATCTCAGGATCTGCCCATAGTTGGTTCAAATCTTTCCTCTACAATAGATCCTTCAAAGTTAAAATCAACAACAAAGAATCGCCATTAACAAAATCCAATTTAGGAGTTCCACAAGGATCTTCCCTTTCCCCAACCCTTTTTAATATTTACCTCCTACCCCTTTGCCAATTGCTATCTGACCTTAATTTAATTCATTATCTGTATGCAGACGATGTACAGATTCTTATTCCTATTACAGAATCTATTTCAAAAGCACTTTCCCACTGGAATAACTGCCTTATTTCTATCACTAACCTCCTCAATAGATTAAATCTGGTCTTTAACTCTTCAAAGACGGAGCTCCTCCTCATTTCAGCAAATGAAGAAAATATTCCCATACCATTCCCTCACAACACATTCATCATTCATAAGCAGGTGAGAGATCTAGGAGTAATTCTCGATAACAGACTAAACCTTAAGAAAATGGTTAATACTACATCCAAAGACTGTTTTTACAGACTCCAGGTTCTGAAACGACTCAAGCCACTTCTTTTTTTCAAAGATTTCAGAACAGTACTCCAGGCGTTGTTATTTTCCAAGATTGACTATTGCAGTGCCCTCCTCATTGGCCTACCCAAATCGACCATTAAACCGCTTCAGATGATTCAAAATGCTGCAGCGAGATTACTGACCAACACCAGCCGCGGAGATCACATTTCACCCATCCTCAGAAACCTACATTGGCTACCTGTAAATTTTAGAATCCTTTACAAAGCAATTACCCTAATACATAAATCCATCCATCACCAACTCCATCTCAGCCTTAAAATACCCTTCAAACTTCATTCCTCCAATAGGCCAATTAGAGATAATCATAAAGGTACTTTGAATTACCCCCCTACTAAAGCCTCACGCCTTTCCTCGACCAAAGACCGAGCTTTTTCAATAGCAGGTCCATCTATTTGGAACAACATTCCTTCAAGCCTCCGACTAGAACCCTGTCTCGTTACATTCAGAAAAAAACTTAAGACGTGGCTGTTCCACCAAGCCTTCGATGATCCTCCAGACAACCCTTAGTCTTCTTTATCCACACTTGGACATAGAAGATTAAAGTCTTACAACCATTCAAACGAAGAACTCTGGCACTTACTGATTAAAGCATCTTTTGCTTTAATCCAAATTCCTTTTGGACTATGCTTCTTTAATTATTTTTTGGCCTTTAACTTCCTTCCAGCTCTTAAGCTTCCCAAGTTTTTTACTCCTTGTTAAATGTAACTTTATCTTATTCTCTTCTCTTGTTAATTACTTTTATTTATTGCTTCTGTTATACCCTTGTTTTATGTAAACCGATCCGATATGGTTTATTTACTATGAAGGTCGGTATAAAAAGTGTTAAATAAATAAATAAATAAATAAATAGCATGTCCGGATTGACCACAATACAAGCAAAGCCCGGATTGTTGGCAGCGATGTTTTTCTTTCGGAGAAAGCCTACTTCAACCCAACTGCATCGGTTCTTCCGCTTCTTTACTCGGGGTGGTGTTAGGCTTGGGAGAAGGCATATGATGAATTCAGGGTGCACCTGGTGCCATCCTTTTGGACGCTCTAGCCTCTTGAGAGCGTTCTTGAAAGCGACGATCGATACGACCGGCGTGGTTGATCAGAGAATCCAGGGATTCAGGAAGTTCGAGGGCTGCAAGTTCATCTTTAATACGCGGGCTTAGGCCTTCAAGGAAGATAGCACACAGACAGTCCGAATTCCAGTGAAGTTCAAACGAAAAGGTCCTGAACTCAAATGATGTAGTCGGTCAAAGACCTGGAGCCTTGTTGGAGATGGAGAAGAGAAGATCCAGATATGGTTCTCCAACCTGGATCTTCTAATATGGAGTGAAAAAGAGCGAGAAAGCCTGGCAGATCATGAAGAACTGGGTCAGCTTGCTCCCAGAGAGGTGACGCCCAGGACAAGGCCTTACCATCCAAGAGTGACAGGATGTACGTCATTTTGATGATCACATCTGGAAAATATGCGGGTTGTAGGCAAAAGTGCATATTGCACTGATTCAGGAAACCCCTGCACATAAGAGGGTCTCCTGAGAAATGTGAGAGTTCCGGCAAGGGCACCGTAGGCTGGAGAAGTGACATGTGAAGAGTAGGATTAGGTTTGGCAGACGTCGAGGTGGAGTCCAACCGGGTGCCAGGTTATCGATGGTGGCAGCCAGAGTTTCTAAGAGCTTTTGTTGTTCAGAAATTCATTGCGCCAGGCCAGGGATGGCCTGGACAGCCGAGCCCTCTGCTGGATCCATGGACTTGGCAATCTTTTAGGATTCGTAGGTTAGTGGGTCCTTGGCCTGAGGTGAGAGGTGGTACCGCCCATGGGGAGGAGCCCCGTTGAGCCTCACCATTGGGAGGCGAGGTCAGAGCAATAGGTAACTTAGCCCAGCGAGTAGGAAAAGAGTAGGAGGCTGGGCCGTTGGAGAATGAGCCAGATAGGATCCCCTTGGTGGTGGAGTGTTGAACAGACCCCGAGGAGCGGAGAGTGCAGACAGGGAAAGGAGGAGTGCTAGAGAGAGCAACCCCGGGGAGGCAGAGCCACAAAGAGAGAGTCTGCACTGGAGGAATGACATAGGTTACCCGAGGCATGGGGAACCCAAGGAGTCTCTGGCAGTGCAAGGGAACACTACCCCGAGGAGCGGGGAAGTGCGGCACATTCCTGGAGAGCAGGCAGGATGCTACCCCAGGGAGTGGGGAGCAAGATGTAGTAGCAGTAACAAGGCGTAATCCCGAGGAACGGGAGAGCACCGAGCAGTCACAGTTCACAAGCGCTGACCCGAGGAACGGGGGGCGCGGCTAGTCCCAAGTGATGGCAGTGGCCCACAGAGTGGGGTACACCAGCGCTGGTTCTCCATGAAGTAGAGTAGCATGACAATGGTCCGCAGAGCGGGGTACACCAAAGTGGAGGCTCTCGAGCAGAGTAGTTCCTGAAGCTACCCCCGAGGAGCGGGGGAAGTAGACAGCATCCGAGGCGCAGGGCCCTCCGAGGAGTGGATAGCCAGAGACAGGAGAACGGCCCCTGAGGAGCGGATACCCGAGAGTGTCTCACGTCATGGGAAGCAGGAAGCAGGAGTCAACGTCCGTAGTGAGAGCAGCAGGATTCAGCAAGGAGGGAGCTCGCTGCCAAGTCGATTAGAGCCAGGCCCCTATGGTGCTTAAGAGTCCAGAGCTAGTGATGTCATCAAGGGGCGATGCCCCTGAGGTTCCTGCCCTGGCATCCTTAAAGGAAGGCCAGGGAGCGCACGTGCGCGCCTAGGGAGGTCCAGGAGAAACCTGGTAGTCGGCGGTGTCCTCGCTGCCCTGAGGAGTCCTGAGACGGAGCCATGAGGGTCAGAGGTGGCTAGCCACCACCGCGAGTCTTCGCAAAGGAGAGAGAGCAGTGAGGCACAAAGTGAGTAATAGCAGTCGCAGCCATCTGCGACCAATGGTCATAACACTCTAGAGGTCAGCAGATGATTTAACTAAACATCACTTTTTCAGAGTTGCTCTTCTAAGTGTTGAAGACATTGTTATCCTTCCCTGTTACAAAGGCCCTCTTAGAATCTTATATCCAAAAGGATTTTTTCCCCCATTCTGTGCAAATGGAAAATAAATCTTTATATTATAAGGCCTTTAATCTCTGACAAAATTATCAAAATCCCTACCATTCCTCATTGTCTGTCTTTTGGGAACCAAGATAAAAATATGTATTCCGCAGATGTGTTTAGAATATTATGTTGGCTACCTTCACTACTGCTGAGTTGAAGATTAATAAACTACCAGTGCAACACACATTAGGGTGCACAAACTTTGGGCTGGCCCAGAGGCTCAGTTGGTAAGTGTGGGGGGTCCCTGGCTCAAATACCAGATTAGGTCTTCTGCTTCAGTGGGCTGATGGGGCTGTGGAGGGAAGGAAATCATGGTCATTGTCTAAGGGAGACACACCAAGTGGCCGGATTCAGGGTCCATGAATACAGGATTCCAGAAGGAGCCCTGGTGCATGGCTCTTAGTCCAGGATGGGATGGGGGGAAAAAATCCCCTGTGTAACATTTTGGCTGGCCATGGGATGTCCCATGACCAGCTGCATGCACCCCCAGCTTTGCGACTGAACCATACCGCGAATGCGACTCAAGACGCTGTTCTGAGTCACCTTGGGGCTTCCTGGACGCCCGCGTGTTTCCTCTTAAAGGCCCTGCAGCAGGAAACCCTTCAGATGATGCTTTTGATGACATCACGCAGCTGGGAATTTAAACCCCAGCCGTGCTACAAAACAAGGCCTCAAGAACAGGTCCTCCTGGTCCTGCAGTGCTTGTTGCTTTGCTGTCTCGTGCTTGCCTTGCCTCGTTGTTCTTCCTGCTTTGCCTTGCTGTCTCTTTGCCTTGCCTTGCCTCCATGTGCCTTGCCCTGCCTTACCTTGTTGTTCCTGCTGTGCCTTGGACCCCCGTCCTTGTCTTCTCTGTCCATCTCTACTTGACTTCTGATTCTGACCCTGGCCTCGGCCCGGACCTCGATGCTGCCTGATTTCCGCTGCCCCAACCTTTGCCTGGACCTTGATACTGCTTGCTCGCTGCCTGCCCTGATCTTGGCCTGCTACTTGACTTTGTCTGACTGCTCCTTACAGGACCCTCACCTAACTGCTGACCCTGAACCCCAAAGGCTCCGCCTGTAGGAAACAGGGCTGGTATAGCTGAAACCCTAGACTTGGTCCTTGCTATTGGTGTGGATCTAGTCAGTTCATCTGCTAGGCTGCGTCAACCACGCCACAGCCTTGGGCTCACAAGCAGGACACCCTGCTGGTTTCAAATGTATACTCATGGTGCCAGATCCCAGCACTGGCTCTGACTGAGCTGGAAGTATAAAGAAGCAGGATGAAACTGCCTGGTCCAAAAATGCACAAAATGTAAAGCAGCTCTGCTGCCTCAAAACCCCTGCATGCACATTAATACCTGCGTTAGCGCACTCCTCATTTGTATCTCTGCGTTAAGTTTGGCCATTAGCGCACTCATTAAACTCCACTTTATATGAACAGATATATATGAACAGATTTCCTTTGAAAGTACCATCTAATTTCAGAAGCGTATTTGTAGTCTGATTGCGTGATGTGACCTGCCTTGAGGTTCCCTGAATGATAAGGCATGAAATCAAGAACGACCAAATAAATCAATCCCTAGGTTCCTAATTCCTTTTGTCCTTTCAGATTCCATCCCTTGGTCTTGGATTCTGCTTTCCGATCTCTTTGGACCACTGTACCTGATTGCCTGATCCGGGAGTTGGAAGGTACGTCAACAGGAGCCGAGAGTAACTCATTTACTTATCACCTTGCTAGATAAAACTCCTATACTAGGACAAGAAATGATAGCACTCAGCAGAAAATGTCTGTGTATGTCTTTTATATACTTTGATATCAAAAGATAAAATAATAAACCACTTGCTGTTAATTAAGGTTCAAATAATGTATATTTTATAGTAGATTTGGAAAAGTTCATTCATCTGAAAAACTAAAGCCATAATGTAATTTTGGCTTTGAGACATAGCATCACAATTTACCAGTGCTAGAATAGTTTTAATTGTTCACAGTTGTGTCAAAATGGAAATGAACTGTGCTTCGATTTATAATAAAACCCTCATGGATGACTATACCGTTCACAGTGAAAGTCAGACAACCGGCAAAACATATATCAAATGAACCAGTAAAAGGTCTTAGAATAGAATAAGACCATGGGAAGTATGGTAGCGCGCTGAATTATCACACTCCCAGAAAGTATATGTAAGATGTCTATCTCAAAACCCCTTACTATCCTGTATCTTATTGTAGCAAGTGTATACCCAGAGACCCTTCAGCTGTAACATCTGATGTATGGTTACTGGAGGAAGAAATCACAAAATACTTTGATTCCTACCATGTAATTGTTATTATGTTGGTTGTACACCGCACTGATTGGTCTTCTGACCTGAAGGCAGTATATAAAAGTTTTTAAATAAATTAATTAATGTTAAATTTCCTCAAGCTCATGAACAATAAGTGACTTATTTAAAAATTAAAAATGTTGATTCGTAAACCGCATAATTAGTATAAACTACAAAAGCGGTTTACGAATCAACATACATACAAACAAACATACATAGAATCAATATAAAAATACAAAAACAATAGTATTAAAAAAAGACAATGCAAACAAACTGCAACTACAGCCTTTTTTTAAGTGTCCCTTCTCTTCAGTATTTGTTCAGGTTTCTTGTCCGGAGGAAAAGAGAAGATCGTTTGGGGAATGGTGCTGGTGTACTAATAATTTTCTGTATTTGCATAAGGAGGTAGCTTTTAGTTTCTCTTAAGTTGAACAGTGTCTTTGAGTCAAAAGCTTCTTTAATGATGGACCAAATCCCAGGACAAGAGGCTTGTGAAGAAATCTACAGATTTTCTTTAAAATACACAGTCTTTTGTTTTATGAAACTGTTGTAGGCCAGCCCAGTGACTCAGTGGCAATGTTACGTGGTTTTGGGGTGGAGACTTTCATAGGTAGTGTTTACATTGGGTGGGTGGTAGCTGATTTTTCCCTAGTGAGATGCGGTGGAAATTGTGTTCCTCTTGACAGATTTAAGTGTTTATATCTTCATGTTTTGAACCACTAAGGGTCATTTTGGGGGAGAAACTGTTGTAGAAAGATGAAATCAGAATAGAAGATCTAGGTTCAGTTTCTGAGCCAGTAAGATCCAAGAATGCTGCAAGGCAATGTTTGCAAATGCTGGGGTGTGGGAGACGGTGATATCAGGCATCACACAATGGCAACACCCAGTGACCACACTCGGAGCTCGCCTGTATCGGGTTCTGAAGGAAACCGCAGTCCGTGGCCCATAGCTGAGGACGATCACTCCGGTGGCTGGTTAAAGTGGAAGGAGTGCGAGGAGCAGGAGGAAATGACCAGGCAAATTAATAAACTAATAAATTGCATTAATTACCACAAAGTGCTCTGCAGATCAGTGGAGATCTGCCAATGCATCAAAAATCCACCATGGATTTGCCAGTCTTGATAGATTTCCATGGTTTCGCCCTTGGGTTTTGCTATTACCGCACCTTTTAAAAAAATACAGAAATATGGCAGATTTATGGCATGAAGTTCAGCAAAATCTGTTGATTTCTGTGAAATTTGGGCCCAGTTCACTTCCATCGCACAAATCTGAAGTCACAACAATTACAGAGAACACGAGAAAAGAATGATTTTAGAAGGGAGGAATCTTCCTTCGGTCGTGTGGGTTTTCAGTGTTAAAGGGGTGACAATTAGGTCAAATCTATTAGGACCCCAAACGCATCATCTGCCGAGGAAAGTGATCGACTGCCTGGTACGAAGATGACACCACAGACCACACCGGTAAAGGGGGGGAAGGATTTAGAGATTCAGTCCATCCAAGCCACAGCCAGCAATTATCTTATGATATTCAAAATAATCTCTCCAACCAGCATAAGATTTTGCTGTTAGTCTGGTTGAGTGTAGATGATTTGATTGGAGAGTGGTTATTGACTCACTAATCTTCCAGCTCAGGCTGGGCTTGTTAGCCTGAAAAGGAGTGATTACTGCAATCTGTGCACTGTGCTTGCAATGTGCTTTTGGCAGGGGAATGTTTATCAGCTTGAACATTGATATTATGTACAATACATGAGGAAATTCAAGAACAAGGGGTCGTGATGTAAAGTTACAGGGAGGAAGGTATAGAGAAAATATAAGAAACCTTTTATCCGGAGAAGGTGGCTACGGTCTGGATCAGCCTTCTGGCAGAGGTAGGTGTGGAGGGCGATGGAGAGGACAGAAGGGGGCTCAAGGGGGAAAGATGGTGCTGGTTTAGGCAATGGGAATTTGTGTTCTCATCAGCCCCCAACATGGTAGGGGAAGGGTTCCAACCTGGGAAGACTGGATGTGCTTTCTCTGCCACTATAACCTTTCTGGCTTTCCCTATTGCTTTATGAACTGAATCTGTGTTTCAAACAATTACCGGCTATATTATTAGGAATATAAGCTCCTTCCTTCACCCTTATGACATAAATATCAGGTCTGTTGTAGTCTCTGCTGCTACGATCAAGAGTCTGAGCCTCCCAAGATGCAGACTGATCATCACAGTCTTCTGTAACCTTGCAATGCAGTGTAAAGGTCTATATGGCCCTAGCCACACCTAAACTCTAGGTTGTACAACTGAGTGATAAACATTTAAGTTTCTTCTTATTTTTCATTCTTGCAATCATCAAGAGCTAAAAGCACTGTAAAATCTGCAGTTATTAATGCATTATAGCGTTTTCTGCTACTGTCCCATGGTTTTTCTGCTGAAATGAGTCTAAGAAAATGTTCTGTTAGCTTGGTTCTGCAACAAGTAATATTTTATTTATTTATTTATCCAGAAATAAACCAATTAATTAAATAAACATGTACCGTAATATAAGGGACAGGGTTCCAGACAATCCTACAGGCCAAAGACCAGGTTCACATTTCTCTCTCAACTCATGCTAATGTCTGCGAACCAAGAGGGAATACTGCAAAGTGCTGACTTCAGCAGAACAACAAAATCAACAGTTCCTGTAAGAACAACAAGAGCCCTGACTTTTATGGGGGTAAATTGCTGATGCGGCGGTTATTACCCTTACCTGATACTTTGATGTGACTCCATCATTGCTCTTTGCTTCAATGGCAAGGCGTAAGGGGGAATTGGATTCAAACAGCAACCAATGAGGACCTTGACTTTTACGCTGTGGGAAACTGATAAGCATGGGGGTAACCTACACGACACAGCAGATGCTAGCATGGGAAGCTTGCTGGGCAGACTGGATGGGCCATTTGGTCGTCTTCTGCCGTCATTTCTATGTTTCTATGCTTCAATGGCAAGGCGTAATGGGGAATTGGATTCAGACAGCAATCAACGAGGTCCCTGACTTTTCAGTCTGGGGAAATAAGTATGGGGGTAACTTGCTGATGCAACTGTTACTACCCTTAACCAATAAGCCTGATACTTTGATGCAACTCCAGCATTGCTCTCTGCTTCAATGGCAAGGCATAATGGGGAATTGGATTCAAACAGCAACCAATGAGGACCCTGACTTTTACGCTGTGGGAAACTGATAAGCATGGGAGTGACCTATACGGCCCAGCAGATGCTAGCATGGGAAGCTTGCTGGGCAGACTGGATGGGCCGTTTGGTCTTCTTCTGCTGTTACTGGACAGGAAGACTTGCTTCTCTAGCTGGCTAAATACACCCCTAGCTTCTGAAGACAAGCAGACACACACAGACACATCATCATCACCATCTTGACGCAAACATGGGCCTAGACTCATCATCTGGTGATCTGCAAGAAGCACTTTGACCAACTGCCAGTTGGTCCTTTTGCATTCAGTTGCTTGCAAGGATAAGAAGTAGATCCTTGCTTCTTCCTTACATATTCTCTCTAGCCATGCCTCGTTAATGCAAAATATCTACATTTCTGTTGTAATCTGTAGTACTTATAGTAAAATATTAGTTTATTTGGATGGCTTTCTTGTCTCAAAGCGTGACTTGCTTTTATTTGTAAGTCTTGTTTTGGCATTGTTACCACTGTTATCGCTAAGTCCCAAGAAATGCTTCAAGCAACTCCTGCACCTACAACCAAGCTACATGTAAAGTAAACTCGTCAGTTTGGAAGTGAAATTATTTCCATTTGGTCCAAAGATTTTTAAGGCGCTTTAGGTACCCTGGTTAAGCTATTTAACCATAAATGGAAAACGGGGCAAAGGATACACAGGTGTAACTAATGTTGACGTTGCCAACATTTAACAGTGGAAAGGAAGGTTCTAGAACAAGAGGAAAGGTGGATGCATGGTCCAGAATGGAATAAAGCAAGGGACAGTCAAGATCGGAGGACTCTTACTGGTGAGGAAGGATGAGGGAGAGCAGGGCCAACTCTACCAATAGGCAAACTGTGCAGTCACCTGTAGGGGTGAACATTTTGTTTCTTTTGTTATCTTTCGCTTCTGGTTCATTTCATTTTATTTTGTTTACCCAAAACAAATGAAACAAAAAAGAAACTGAAAACCAAAACCAAAAGAAAGTGCCCCCCCCCCCCCCCCGCTCATCAAAGTTGCTTAAAGAAATTCCCTCCCGACCCTCAGGAGCCCTCCAGTCTCTCCCCACTCCATCAGAAGTTGTGGGTCTTCCAAGGGCAGGAGTCGCTCCTGGCCTGCAGCTCCCACTGGTCAACCCGAGGCCAGCCATGATGGGTAAAGGTGTGTGGTATTGCAGTAAGGAAGAATAGGCAGACAGGATGGGCTTTGCAGTCATCCTGTGCTTCCCTGCTGTGCTGTGAGACGTGATTTCATAGTCTATCCTACATTCCTGACTTCCTGAATAACTTTGCAGGAAGCTTTTAATGCAAATCTTGGGAAAGGTTTCCCAAAAAGAATCTAAAACTCTATTAGTACACAGAATGTAACCCCCTCTTGGGGCCACCTAATCGGAGGGTCACAGCAAGTCCCAGGGCCACCGTTTCTCTCCCGGATTGCTCACATGTTCAGACATCAGCCCTGGGTGCTGGGGTTCACCGGTAGGGAGGAGGTGGGGATCTGTGATCCCAGGCACTCACTTTCACCCCAGTCACAGTCACTGGTCAGCTCACAGACAGAGGAGTCCACCCGGCAAGGAGTCAGCTGTGCTCTTCAACTCACAAAATGTACTTACGTTTAAAAAACAAAATCCAGGCGAGTATGGCAGAAATCGTGCATAGCATCAGGAAAGTCATGATCACAAAAGCCACAGTCTCTTTATCCATAGCTTCTCTACCTTCCTCTGAACCAGTGTTCATGCAAAAGCAAGAAAGACAGGACAATGTTCTGCCTCTTCAAGCATGTGCCAGAAAGGAACAAAAATCAAGAATCTCTTTCCAAAATAGCAGCTTCCACCCACTGTTGACTGGTCATGGGAAGGCAACCTCCAGGCCTGCCAACAAGAGGGAAAACTGGCCCTCGGGTCAGGAACTGGTCAAAACCGTAGAAAATTCCACTCCCTCCTAATACGTCTCAGCAGCGAGCAGGGACTCCAGCCCCTCCTCTCGTGAAAAAGTCCCCACCCTAGGAGGGTCTCCCTGCCCTCTGAGTCTCTCCAAGCCGGCCTTCCCTCTGAATCTGAGCTGCTCACCCAAGGAGAAATCCCATCCCAGAAAGGGCATGGGATGGGAAAGGCAAAAAGCTGGCCAGAGGGAAAATATTTAGTAAAGAGGCAAAGCCCATTTTACAAGAGTATTATTTATGCAGACGCCTCAGGACCAAGGCCGTTCCAGATAATGGGTGCTCATCTCGCAGGTCAAAAAATAACCAAAAAACAGACCACAGAGAAACAATGACTGCCAAAATCAAAACAGTTTAGTAACCTATAAAATAATAAAACTAGGGGGAGCTGCACATGTGGAGCACCTGAGATTTTGTATTTTACTGGTAGAACTGTGGACGCGTGCGGACTTCAAGCCGCCTGGCATCTGATGGATGTTGCGACTCAAGGGTGGGACACCTTCATCAGGAGTGATGACACCCCAGAAAGCAAAGACAACAGAGTATTTTCCAAAGGAGCAAACAGGCGTCCACCTCCGAACCACACCAGCAGCGTTACAGCACTTCAAGACAGCCAGTTTGCGAGCTGGCGCGCTAGAAAGCAGAATTTGCGCCTTTTCTCCTGGAAGCATTGGCCAATGAAAGGAGGCGCTGCTGGGCAGCCAGTAGAACTGTGGCCTTCGTCCTGCATATCCCATCATGCACTGCTGTGCTGTATGTCAAAACAGGAATCACCAGCGGCTGGCGGACGGCTTGCAAACTCTCTTCATTAGCTGGGTTCTTCGTGGAATTTGATCAGGCAGCTTTTGGAGTGGATCAGGCACAAGGCATTCCTCTCACTGGACAGGAAGACTTGCTTCTCTAGCTGGCTAAATACACCCCTAGCTTCTGAAGACAAGCAGACACACACAGCACATTCATCTTCCTCAAACCCAAACCCTGGAATGCGCTCAGTCCATTGCAGGGAGTGCTGGTTCCAATTTGCCAATATATTTTTCCAACTTTCTTGTCACCCAGTCAAAGTAATTGAAAGATTCATCTGCCAAGACCTACCTTGCTGCATCGGATCTTGTAATCCAGTGGATTCCAGAAACTGCACCATATCCTCTGTTTTAGCAGCGATTGCATTTATTCGCTCACCACTGAGGTCAGACTATCCGGCCTGCAGTTCTCAAGACTTCCACTTTTGAAAAGAAGAACCACATTTAATCAGGTACCTGCAGTACTGGAATGCAGTCTGCTTTAAAGTGTCGAAAAGCAGATTATAAATAAATAAATACATCAATGTGTATATCCTGAAAGAAAAGGGAGAATAGATAGAGACAGATAAATACCTCCAAGCTTTCCAGGCTCAGGAGGTGAGCCTCTTTCAACAGAGCAAGGGGTCATGGGATGAGGGTGAAATGGTGCACTCTAAGGAAATACTTCTGTACAGCAAGGATGGTGGACATATGGTACGGCCTCCCTGTGGAGGTGGTGGAGACGAGGACAGGATCAGAATTCACGAAAACATGGGACAAGCACAGGGGGATCTCCGAGGGAGGGGGAGGGACTATAAAGCTCAGCAGGAGATGTGGTTGGGCCAAATGGGCTTAATCTGCCATCATGTTCTGTTCTTCAATTTCATCTCCTCACTCTCCGAATTCATTTTCTAAGTGAATACAACACTTTTGTTTTCTCATAGGGTTGAGTTAAATCCTGAGATTTTCCTTTTCTGGTGCTCCCTAACCCTTCTAGGGCGGGGTGAAAACTCTGGTCGCATTTTCAGGATATCCCCAATAAATATGCATGAGGGAAACACACGTGCTCAGGGTCTCCGCTCAATTCAAATCCTATTTCATGTATATTCACTAGGTTGGTCCTAAAATCCAGATCGGTTTGTGGCCCTGGAGAACTGGAGTTGCCCACCTTGTCCTCAGGAGCTCCCTGTACAGCATTGAATGGACTTGCTCCACAGGAGAAGTTGCTTCAGCTTCCTTTTTTCTTGACTATTATCCCTCACTGCATCCTTCCTGCTTCTCTCTTATTTTTATGCACTTCATGTCTCGCACTTAATACCGAAAATGTTACTCTGATATCATTTTTTAAAGTCACAGAATCTGTTTCTGCAGTTTTTAACCTAAAAGTCGCAAGTTTTTGGACCAGGCTACATATGGAAAGCTGAGAATTTTGGTGGTTTGCTCAAAATAATGCAAAATCGAGGGATTATTTATATCTTTCTATGAATCTGAGATTCTTTTTCTTTTCCTGGAAGTTTCATCCTGCTCTTTTGAACTTCTGGCTCAGTCAGAAGGTTCTTCTACTGTGTTCATGGCACCATGAACGTAACTGTAACCATCTGGCTTTTAGCCGTTTTTTTAACTCCTTGCCATCAGGCTCCACCATAATCCTTAGTCACAGGCTCATGGTCCCTCCAGAACCCAACACTCATGCACCGTGAGTCTGGCCAGTGGGTATCAATGGAGATGACAATGCAATGTTTTATGGGAGTGGAGGTGATGTCCTTTCGTAGATTACAAACTGGTTAAAAGACAGGAAACAGAGAGTAGGATTAAATGGTCAATTTTCTCAGTGGAAAAGGGTAAACAGTGGAGTGCCTCAGGGATCTGTACTTGCACCGGTGCTTTTCAATATATATATAAATGATCTGGAAAGGAATACGACGAGTGAGTTTATCAAATTTGCGGATGATACAAAATTATTCAGAGTAGTTAAATCACAAGCGGATTGTGATAAATTACAGGAGGACCTTGCAAGACTGGAAGGTTGGGCATCCAAATGGCAGATGAAATTTAATATGGACAAGTGCAAGGTGATGCACATAGGGAAAAATAACCCTTGCTGTAGTTACACAATGTTAGGTTCCATATTAGGAACTACCACCCAGGAAAAAGATATAGGCGTCATAGTGGATAATACATTGAAATCGTCGGCTCAGTGTGCTGCAGCAGTCAAAAAAGCAAACAATGTTAGGAATTATTAGGAAGGGAATGGTTAATAAAACAGAAAATGTTATAATGCTTCTGCATCGCTCCATGGTGAGACCGCACCTTGAATACTGTGTACAATTCTGGTCGCCGCATCTCAAAAAAGATATAGTTGCGATGGAGAAGGTACAGAGAAGGGCAACCAAAATGATAAAGGGGATGGAACAGGTTCTTTATGAGGAAAGGCTGAAGAGGTTAGGGCTGTTCAGCCTGGAGAAGAGATGGCTAAGGGGGGATATGATAGAGGTCTTTAAGATCATGAGAGGTTTTGAACAAGTAGGTGTGGCTCGGTTATTTACACTTTCGGATAATAGAAGGACTAGGGGGCATTCCATGAAGTTAGAAAGTAGCACATTTAAGACTAATCAGAGAAAATTCTTTTTCACTCAACGCACAATTAAGCTCTGGAATTTGTTGCCAGAGGATGTGGTTAGTGCAGTTAGTGTAGCTGGGTTCAAAAAAGGTTTGGATAAGTTCTTGGAGGAGAGGTCCATTAACTGCTATTAATTAAGTTTACTTAGGGAATAGCCACTACTATTAATTGCATCAGTAGCATGGGATCTTCTTGGTGTTTGAGTACTTGCCAGGTTCTTATGGCCTGGATTGGCCACTGTTGGAAACAGGATGCTGGGCTTGATGGACCCTTGGTCTGACCCAGCATGGGAATTTCTTATGTTCTTGTGAATTATTTGCAAAGTGACACTCGAGATTTTACATCGTTCACTTTCCGGAGCAAACATTTTTTTGCACTCTTTTGCTAAAAATTGCTCAGAAAGGAGCATTTTTTTATATTCAAAAAATGTTTAGATTGGATTAAATGTAGCAGGGGCTCGCTTAATAGCCCGTGGCAGGATGCAGGAAAGGAGAAAGCAGGATGAGGGAGCAAGATGATTCCTAATTATAGAGGGAATGCCAGAGACAAGGTGGGAGATTAGGAGACTGGAATTTGATAGGTAAATGAGAGATTCGGGCCTCACCCTACACAAGTAATCTTCAAGCTGTATGAGAGTAGCTGCATGGCGTTTCTAGTTTGATAAAAAAAAGAAATAGTTGCATATAACGTAGAACCAAGTCATTCTTTGATTGAACTTGTGAAAAGTGCATAGTAAAGTCATTCTTACCCCGAGCCTGTACAAATTTGAAACACAAGCAAACTCACAGTAATCACAGTCTAATGTAAAATAAAAATTAAATTTAGCATGTCTGTGACCAGTATCAGAAATCGGAAGGGTATGAGTGCTATGAGGAATATATTTTGGAAACCACTGTTATTCTACCATTAAATTTGAGTCCTGATCTACCCTTTCAGAGTTTCTGTGCTGTCTTCGGCACAAGCCTATTTCTGCGCAATGGCTAGTAGATATCTCTGAGTTCTGGAAGGACAGGATCAGTCAGTCCTGAGTGTAGAGACTCGTGGTTACAATTTCACTAAGAAAAGCAGGGCTTCAAACTCATACGGGTGACAAAATGGGATTTTAAAATGGGGCCCAATCCGCCTCTGGTGACCTGGAGTCATCTAGTAAATCTCCTTCAGGCTTAATGGCCCTCCTGCACAAAATCTACAATGTACAAATGGCTACTGCAGGTATCTATTGAATATGGCAGACAGTTCACATCTGTTTAACATTAAAATAAAGTAAAAGTGAGCAAAAAAAAAAAAAAGGAAATGAGTAGCGTAGGGTGTCTCTGTGGGGAAGAGTGTTTTTTGTCCAATGGATCAAATATTACGAGGAAAAATAAGAATCTCAACAATGGAGGCCTGCAGGACACCACTCAACCATGTGTTCCTGGGTCAGTGGGGGTGCTTTTAGGCTTTGAGTTCAGCGCAGCTGCTCCAGTTAATTCTGCAATGAAAAGAAGGCTTTCTAATTGCCTGTCAGGGGGCATGGACCCTCTACATTATTTTTCACAGCCAAACAAAAAAAAAAAAAAAAAAGCACTAAACAAGGTAATATCGAGATATAGCTCCAAATACATTTACAAGAAATCTGGATTATTTCTTAAAGGTGAAGGAGGAATTTTACTTTTACATTCTGGGTGTTTTGTGAGCTAGGCAAACCCCCCCCCCCCCAAAAAATGAACAAACACACAACATACAATTATGAAAAATAAAAAACCAGAGGGGGTGGGGTGGGCGTTGCGCTCCTCATGCTCCAGGTTCATGGAAGAAAGGACCCCGCATGTGCCAGACGTTGGAATTGAGGTTCCCAACAGCGCTAAAGGTTCAGGAGTGAGAAATGGAAGTTAGCATGGATGCGCCCTCAAAAGCAGAACCGTGGCGATACTGCCACGCCACCATAATACAGTTATGGCAGCTTTAAGGTCTGAGGAACCCATGGCGCCCTGTGAATTGGTGGTTGTGGTGGTAATTCGCATCCCCTCCACAGAACCCGAAAGCAGCTGCCACTGTAGATGAAAACTGGACACGGGAAGGAGCACTCCAAAGGCGTTTCATTTACTCCCAGTAGGCCGCTGTCCTCCTGCCACCACTTATGGTTATCCTTTTATTTTTTTCTTGTTTGCACCATCTCCTTCACTGAATCTGTTCTGCATTGTGGAGGACTTCAGGTACCTGAGCTACAATGAAATCATCCAAATGCATTCGCCAGTTTACCGAAATGAATGGCAATGTCCTGGATCAAAACTCATTTGAGTTCCAAAGTGCATATTGTCTAACTGACTAATACATGTTTTTTTGCCAAAATACAAAGAAATTATTAAGCTTGGTTGAACATTCTAAGAACTCTGCTATCAATATGTATGGTATGCATGGGGGTCTCCTGGTTAATTAAAAGTGAAATTTTGGGGATACTTTGAGAGAATGCTGGTCTCTCAAGCTGCGTGTGATTGCATTCTTCATTGGTTAAGAGATGCCTCAAAGTGCTGAGTGATCGTGCAGAGGACCTGGGTTTAATTCCTGGGCCAACAACCTGCTCCTTAGGCCAGCCAAGGCATAGAAAATGATGGCAGATAAAGACCAAAATTGCCCATCCACTCTGCCCAATTGATGCATACGCAGATGCCCATATGCAGCCCAACACCAACTCCCCCCTCCTATGTCTTGTGCTCAACCTCTCAAGTTTTTTCCCATGACTGTTCTCCATATGTGTTGGAAGCATCCCCAAACTCCATCAAACCAATGGCCTCCACCACTTCCTCTGGTAAGCCATGTCAGGCCTTGCCATTCTCAACTTGTGCCTCTTGTATGCCCAAGACTTAAGCCAACACCCAGTATTTTGGCATTGTTCTATTTGTCTTGGATATCTCTGTACGTTATTCCTGGACAATCTGTGTAAAGTATGCCCTTGAAGATATTTGGAAGAGATAGTAAACATTTGCCAGTCTGTAGCTGCAGTAGGTGTACCTAGTTGCATTTATGACGGGGTCAAACTGAAGAATGGGAAGAACTCATAGGCTTGAGAATATTTTAAAAATTCTACAATTCCCCAAAAGTGTCTTTGGAAAAGCATTGTATGTCGGCACCAGTGACAGAAAATCATTTTGCATGACTTATTAACAATCTTTGCGCGTGAAGCTTATATGCATGCCTTCAGCCGACATCCATTAGCTGTGCACCTAACCCCGGAAAGAATATGCAAATAGGAAGTATTTCATTGCGTACAAAAGTTTTCTGAATATTGCACAGATTTGGGAAACCGTTTGCCATAGACTTGAATGGTGGGAAACAACAACAATTCACCTGTCCTTCGTGCTTTTCTGATTTTAAAAATAGGAATTGGGTTTTTGTAAGGCCGCAAATATCACTATATTTCATGGGTTGAATCAGAAATGTACCCCCTAAATTCCTTATAGGCATTTTTGGTGCATTTTTCCACATAGGTAAAAAGCACTATGGGTCTTTTTTATTATCATCATCATTATTATTATTATTGTTTCAGAACATTCAACTTTTTTGCAGATTTGCATTACTTGTCAGCCTGCCTCCCAAAAGTGCCTTAGTGAGTTCTTGACTTTTCGAGCTTTCAGACTGAATACACCTTCATTGAGTGGGCACCAAACAGCACCTGCGTGATTGACTAATCAATAGTTTCTGCCTGCCTCAGTGCCTCGAGCTGAAAATTAAACTAAAGAGTAACGCCCGTCTGTTTTATAAACATAGCTTATGTCGCACTTCAGTGACATGAGGTGGCCAGTTTGCTTCTTTGGGCAGCGGCTTAGCTAGGAATGACTTGTTTCAGCTCAGCGCCTACAGGAGCACCACTCCCATTGCAGCATCTCCCATCCCGACTGGCCGGCTAGCTGGAAATCTTATTAGAAAAGAAGTGAGTGGGCAGGGAGCCTTGCAAGCTATCGGTGGGGTTGCTGCTGGTCTGCCGATACATCGCCTGGTGACATTTTGTTTACTGGAAATCTGAAAGTCTTTTAAAAACACTAAGGGCCTTGTGTAGGAAAAGGATTTCCCATTTTGTCTCTGTGTGTCAGAGCTGGCTTAAAAGGACTTCACGGAGACTTGGGTTTTGCTTTGTCTTCAACTTCACTACCAGAAATAGTTCCGCTGCCTTTCTGTCACCTTCTTATCGCTCTAACACCCCGACCCCCTCCTTCCCCGTCTCCTTCACACTATCATAATGCAATCTGTCATTCGCTGGGACTTCCTGGCAGTGTCATCTCTTGCTCTGACCTGCTCATTCTGTTCTGACCCGAGGAAGGGAGCTTTAACTCCGGCAAGCTAATCAAGAAATGTATTATCAGTACACTAAAAAGCTATCACCTTCATATATTTTTTGTGTGTTGACCTTAATTTCCGTACCTGTGGTGAAAATGCTGAGTACTTCTGATAAAATTAAAAAAAAAGAAAAGCAAGAAAGAGAAAGCATCTGGAATAGAAAATGTTGTCTGTGTAATTCAGTGTGCATGTCCCAGAAAATGACATTTATTCGACATATGAGCTCAGGGAGCCGTTAAT
Source organism: Rhinatrema bivittatum (assembly GCF_901001135.1). Taxonomy (NCBI): domain Eukaryota; kingdom Metazoa; phylum Chordata; class Amphibia; order Gymnophiona; family Rhinatrematidae; genus Rhinatrema; species Rhinatrema bivittatum. The sequence goes on along the minus strand of NC_042623.1, from coordinate 13,113,760 downwards.
CTTGCGCAGAGCACGAGTGTAACCATGTTTGTAGGCTAGGGCTCAGTGTAATCCAAAGATGTTTAACAGCTGGGAGTGGTCCAGCGGAGGACAATGAAAATGATGAAAAGCCCGGAGTCGTAGGATACGCAAGCTTAGGGATGATGAAAGGCTGCTACGCTTGGGATTAATAGTCTAGAAAGAGAAAGAATAACAGGATATAATAACGCTTAACAGCTAAGTGACTGCACAGCAAGACAATGTGAAATGAGGGGAGGGAAAGGACTGTAGGGGATCGTAGGCAAACATTAATCCCTCACAGCCTAACACTTTAACTCCTGCCATTTATTCTACCAAAACCAGGAAGCGCGGTCGTTTAAAACAATGTGGAAAAAGCGCTGCAGAGATTGAAGCATGAGGCGTAGAGTAGACTGGAAGGGGCCGGAGGATTGGTAAAATCTAACTTCAGATCATTTCGGTATTGGGCAAGGTGCATCGATTTACTTATGTAGCCTGACAGAGTGTGAGAGAGGGGTGAGTGTGGTGATGGGAGAGCATGAGAAGAGCCTCTCAGATACCTCAAAGGAATGAGAACGTTCTAGAACAAGAAGTCGTGATCTATGGCTTAAGGTGGGGAAGCACTATCAGGAAATATTTCTTCACATTAAGGGTGGTAGGTACAGGAAGTAGCTCCCCCCCCCCCAGTAACAGAATTTAAGGAAGCCTGGGATAAGCAGAGAGGATCTTTACTCATGAGAGAAGGAACAGGCAGGCGAGATGGGTCCTTGCAGGCCCACTCTGACATCAGATTCCACGGTTCGATGTTTCAAGGTTTTTGATATAGGAGAAACATCTTGTTGAAGAGTGAAGAGAGCCATAAATAATATTAAGCCCAGATGGCTCTAGATTATGAATGCACTGGGAGTAAAGCCATCTGGTACCCCTGGTGATATGAGCTGCTGTGCAGTAATATGGCAATGTGACTGCTGAGCTAGCAGAATAGAGCCAGGCAGACTCCCAATACGAGGGTGGCCTAGTGGCTCAGTTTACTTATCAGCTGACCTGGTCCTGGTTTTGGCCCAGTGCATGCAGGGCGTTGCAGCACCTGCAGTAATCTTTCAGAAGCTGCTTCTTTTGCATGGACCTATATTGCCTCGACAATCTGGGTCTCCTGATCAACTACAAGAAGTCAAACCTTCAACCAACACAAACCTTGCAGTTCATCGGGGCCTATATAGACACCATTCAAGACAAAGCATTCCTAATGCACCCACGAGCACTTGTTATTCGCACACAGTCTTCAGTCCTTCTGCACACCATGACTGTCCCAGCCTGCTAAATCATGACCATCCTAGGACACATGGCAGCATCTATCTATGTGATCCCGCACACACGTCTACACATGTGTCGCCTCCAATGGGGCCTCAAACATCAATGGACTCAGTTCCTACATCCATTATCGACCCTATCCACATAACCTACAGTACCTACAGTACAGAACCCCTATCCACATAACCTACAGTTCCTGAATGTAAATCGATGTGATGTCTCAGATTGAATGTCGGTATATACAAATAATAAATAAATAATAATAACGTTCAGCATGAAGAAAGACCTACAATGGTGGCTACTTCCATCCACACTAACGACAGGATCGCCTCTGCGACCCCCTTGGCATCAGGTAATACTCACCACAGATACCTCTCCCATGGGATGGGGAGCTCACCTACACCATCTTCAGACTCAGGGGTTATGGTCTGCGATGGAGCGCAACCAACACATAAACCTGCTGGAACTCCGAGCGGTACGAAACGCCCTTCGAGCCTTCAGACACTCCTTACACGAGCAAACGGTAATGATTCACACAGACAACCAAGTCACAATGTTTTACATAAACAAAGAAGGAGGGTCAGGTTCTTGGAACCTCTGCAAGGAAACAATCCAGATCCTAGAATGGACGCACAGCAGGTCCAGCCGCCTATAAGCAACTTACTTACCCGGAGTCAACAATTCTAGAGCAGACAAATTGAGCAGAATATTTCACCCCCATGAATGGGAACTACATCAAGAGACAGCACGTCACATATTCTCCACTTGGGGTCTTCCCTGCATCAATCTGTTCACGACAAAATGCAACAGGGAGGAGGAATAGCCTAGTGGTTAGAGCAGTGGGCTATGAGCCAGGAGACCAGGGTTCAAGTCCCGCTGTTGCTCCTTGTGACCTTGGGCAAGTCACTTTACCCTCAATTGCCTCAGATAAAAAAATTAGATTGTAAGCCCTCTGGGGATAGGGAAATACCTACAGTACCTGAATGTAAACTGATGTGATATCTCAGATCAAATGTTGGTATATAAATAAAATAAATAAACATTTTGCTCAATGTACCCAAGCCTGCTCCAACTAGCTCCGGATGCTTTCCTCATAGACTACTGTATGCATTGCCTCCGATACCACTTATTTCCCACACAGTCCAACGATGCATCGAAGACAAAGCAGATTTGATTCTCATAGCGCCAGCTTGGCCAAGACAACCCTGGTACAGCTATCTCATACAACTATCAATACGGGACCCTGTTCCTCTGGGCAACAGCCCTCAGCTACTTACCCAGGAGAATGGATCACTCCTTCATCCTCTACATTCCTCCTTGCACCTCACAGCATGCAGATTGAAAGGCTCACTTTCCAAAATATGAACATTGCTCCTCCACTCCAAGACATCTTAGTCTCCTCTACAAAACCATCCACTAGACTCAACTTCCAAAGAAAGTGGTCACGCTATACTTCCTGGTGCTCAACTACAGATATGGATCCACTTACCTGCCCACCAGAACGCCTTCTCTCCTACCTTCATCTACTCTACACAGAAGGCCTAGCGACGGCCTCTCTACGAGTACATTTAAGTGCCATAGCAGCTTATTATGCTCCCCTCAACGGAGAACCCACATCATGTCACTCTCTTGTCTCCAGATTCATGAAAGGGGTTTTGCGTTCACATCCCCCGACAAGAAAACCGTCAGTGCCCTGGGACATCAACATAGTCCTCGAGCAACTAATGCTACCGCCCTTCGAACCTTTGGACACTTGTCACTTAAGATACCTCTCCTGGAAAGTACTCTTCTTGACTGCCCTAACATCAGCGAGGCGGGTTAGTGAGCTTCAAGCCTTTGTTCACTACCCTCCTTACCTACAATTTTACCATGACAAAGTGACATTACGCACACACCCAAGTTTTCTACCAAAGGTGGTTTCCAGTTTTCACGTAAATCAAACCATCACTTTACCCACTTTTTATCCAAAACCTCACGCCAATGACAATGATTTGGAAACTTCACACTCTTGATTGTAAACATGCGCTTGCCTGTTACAAACAGCGCACCCACTTGCCTAACCGACCCTTACAGCTCTTCCTCTCCTTTAACCCAAACGCGCCAGGATGTCCAGTGACAAAGCGAACTTTATCTTCCTGGATATCCAACTGCATACAGTTCTGCTATAAAAAATGTTCAGAACATCTATCAACAACACCTAAGGCGCATCAAGTTCCCCAAAAACAAAATCTCCAAGTTTTGATTTTATTTTAATTTAAAAAGAGAGAGATCTTCTCACTTCGGTCGCTCAGGCCCCGATGTAATAAGGTGAGCCGGGCTGTGTGCTCCGTTTTACCTACGGACGCACGCCCGGGTTCTTCTTCCCAAGGCACGGAGGCCGTGGCTCCTGAATTTAACTCCCATCTTAATAAGACAGGTATTAGCTATTACTCCCCGACGCGGAGAGGAAATTTAACTCCTGCTCAGAGCTAAAGAAACTTGGGCTAACCTTGCTCTGTGGGGCTGATCCCACAATTTGTACTCAGGATTTTATGCGAATAAAACACAGTTTGTGCATAGATCATGAGAGGTCTAGAACGGGTAGATGTGAATCGGTTATTTACTCTTTCGAATAATAGAAAGACTAGGGGACACTCCATGAAGTTAGCATGGGGCACATTTAAAACTAATCGGAGAAAGTTCTTTTTTACTCAACGCACAATTAAACTCTGGAATTTGTTGCCAGAGGATGTGGTTCGTGCAGTTAGTATATCTGTGTTTAAAAAAGGATTGGATAAGTTCTTGGAGGAGAAGTCCATTACCTGCTATTAAGTTCACTTAGAGAATAGCCACTGCCATTAGCAATGGTTACATGGAATAGACTTAGTTTTTGGGTACTTGCCAGGTTCTTATGGCCTGGATTGGCCACTGTTGGAAACAGGATGCTGGGCTTGATGGACCCTTGGTCTGAGCCAGGATGGCATGTTCTTATGTTCTTATGTTTTCTGCACATAAAGCATGTTTTCTGCAGAAAATATACTTTGTGCCCACATTTAAAAAAAAAATTATTTGTGTGCTTAAATCTCGTTTTATGCGCAGAAAACAACTTTTGTGCATAAATCGTATTTTATGCGTGCTACGCCTGTCTCCTGAGCACATTTTTTGCATGCTTTTTTTGTTTTTTATCTTCCAGTGCATTAGCATGCCATCAGCCTACGCCATAGGGCGTTAACTCCTTTTTTTTTTACAGCCTGAATTAAAAAAAAAAAGGTCAGCTAAAACTTAGCTGCTAGTGTTTGATTCACATAGGGCCCTGAGCTCTGACTGAGCTCGGTAGTCACTTCCCAGTGCAGGAAAGAGTTGGAAGCAGGGGCTTTTTCCTGGTGAGTTTTATCTGATTTCATTACAAGGATTTATTACTTGCTCTTCTACCATGGGACTCAGGGTGAAGTATAGGATTATTGGGTGGTCCTATGTATGTATGGTAAAGGTTACGCTTAAAACAGTGACAAAGCAACGGGTGCAAAGATCCTGAAAGAAAATTCCTTCTGATAACAGTAACTCCCAGTACGAATGCACATACCTTCAGTCGCCTTTTGCTTAATCACAGGCCAGTGAAGAATTTTGAAAATGTTTCTTTTTTCGCAAATAAAAGTCACTTATCTTTTTTCGTGGCAAGCCAAATTCCCCAGCGCTGCGTTAGCACTACACATAAAGCAGAGCAGTACGTGGTGCACTGCAGACAGATCTGCAGTGCCCCAGAGCCAGTGCTGTGGACAGCGGGGGCTTGATTAACGCTGGTCTCTGTTAGGTGAAAACCCGCTTGGGAGCAGGGAGTCCTTATTTCAGTTTCTTTTTGCCTGACAGGGTCATGCCCTCTCCGTCCCACCCAATCCACAGGGAGGCGCGGAAGAGCACCACTTCCAGATCTTAACCCGTAGGTGGGCTTGTAAGGGGGCAGGCAGGCGCTCCCATAGGTAAGTGCCTGGTCCTTTTTGTGATCTGCAGGGAAGTGGGATCCAGAGGAGGTCTCGAAGCCCCCTGTAACTGAATCCAGATAGCGTCCCGGCATCAGCAATCGGTGCTTCTCGTAGGCAATGGCGACGTTTTTCTGGTAGGCTTATGTGCAACGTGTGACGGAAAGAATCGGTGCGTAGGTCAGGGTAGCCAGGTGGCCTTTCTCTAGGTCCAGTTTTATCTGCTTGAGTTGCCTCAGCTGGTAGCCGCTCTGGATGACCCCCCCAGACTCCGGACTTTGGGTTTTATTGTGCGAGGGCTGTCGTTGAGCATCGGTTCGAGGTCATTGAGTGCGGTGGGAGCTGTGCCTAGAACGAGTACCTCTGTTTTATTGGGGGCTCAGTTTACGTTTCTTGGAAGAGGCCCATTTCGGGATTTTTTGAGAGGCAGAGGTTTGTTCTCCCCCGGATCCCAGGGAATGTCACCAGCATAGACAAAGTACTGGAGCCTGCATTTTCCTATCTGAGACGAATGCTGAACAGGGTTGGGGGTGGGGGCAGGATTGACCCAGGGGGACAGGCGAGGTGACTTGTTCTGCTCTTCCTGGTATAAATGCGCAGAATTATTTCAGGGCCGGGCTCGCTTGGACTCCTGATTAGAACTCGCTCCCCTCTGGCACTACCTGTTGCTTTTCATTTCATTAGTGCGCAGGTTTCTCTTCAGTTAGATTCTTCATATTTATCATTTATTTATTCATTTATTTATTTATCATTTATTCATTCATTTATTTATTTATCATTTATTTATCATTTATTCATTTAAAGGGGCCTCCCTCACTCCCTTTTTTTTTTCCTACTTTGCAAGAGGTTGCTCCTCCCCACTCTCCCGCCTGGGAGATGGGAGTGAAGCAGAAAAGCACCGGCCCGAAGCTTGCGCCCAAATTCTGGCTCCAGAAACTACAGGAGCAAAACCAGCGGCACCTCCAGCTGTCCAGCCCCGCAGACGTGCAACCTCTGCATCGGCGGCAGCTTGTGATATAATCCCTCCTCCCGCCCCAACACTGTCAAATGCTGGGACACAGACCCCTCGGCTGAGGGGATCTGTCATGTTGCCTGCCACCCTAGCCGCCGTGTTAGGAACGGTGCACCCTCGTTCCCCACAGGACCTAGGAGCACCTCTGTGTGGCTGGGCCTGGAGAGGGAAGACGATGGGCGCAGAGTGTCAGAGAGGTTAGGCACAATCCGAGACGGGAGCACTCGGAGGGAGGAGAAGGGAGAGTCTCAGGGAGTGCAAGGCCACTGCAGCTCTGAAGAGTGCAGAGCAGGACCACGTGGGAGTGACCTCGAGGTGAGGAGGTGCAGAGACTCAAACTGTGGTATGTTGAATAAGGGCTAGAGCGGGGAACCGCTGTGGCAGGTGCCGGGAGAGTAGCAGCGCTGGGGAGTGCCCCGAGGAGCAGGGATACCGAGACACAGTCTGGTGGAGCTACAGCGCTGAGCCAGGTCTTGATGAGAAAAGGCACTGGAGCAAAGTCCACAATGAGAAGTGCCGTGGGGGTCCCGAGGAGCAGAGGGCACTGCAGTAGGCACTCACAAGTAGAGGCGCAGAACCAGGCCCCGAGGAGCAGGAAGTGCTGAGGGAGAGTCCGGGTGAAGTAGCGCTGAGCCAGGCCCCGAGGAGTGGAAAGTTCTGAGAGAGAGTCCAGGTGAAGTAGCGCTGAGCCTGGCCCCGAGGAGCGGGAAGCGCTGAGAGAGAGTCCAGGTGAAGTGGCATTGAGCCAGGCCCTGAATAGCAGGAAGCGCTTAGAGAGAGTCCAGGTGAAGTAGCGCTGAGCCTGGCCCCGAGGAGCGGGAAGCGCTTAGAGAGAGTCCAGGTGAAGTAGCGCTGAGCCAGGCCCTGAGGAGCGGGAAGTGCTGAGAGAGAGTCCAGGTGAAGTAGCGCTGAGCCAGGCCCTGAATAGCAGGAAGCGCTTAGAGAGAGTCCAGGTGACGTAGCGCTGTGCCAGGCCCCGAGGAGAGGGAAGCGCTGAGAGAGAGCCAGGTGAATTAGCACTGAGCCAGGCCCCGAGGAGCGGGAAGTGCTGAGAGAGAGTCCAGGTGAAGTAGCGCTGAGCCAGGCCCTGAGGAGAGGGAAGCGCTGAGAGAGAGTCCAGGTGAAGTAGCGCTGAGCCAGGCCCTGAGGAGCGGGAAGCGCTGAGAGAGAGTCCAGGTGATGTAGCGCTGTGCCAGGCCCTGAGGAGCGGGAAGCGCTGAGAGAGAGCCAGGTGAAGTAGCGCTGAGCCAGGCCCCGAGGAGCGAGAAGTGCTGAGACAGGAACCCGGGTGGAGAAGCACAGAGATCCTAAGGCAGAAACAAACAGGTCTGTGGAAAAAGAACTGGCACCAAAAGGATCCAAGGAACCCGTTGCCAGGTCGTTTAGTGGTGGCTAGAGGTGAAGCTTAAATATCCCGGGCCTGTGATGTCATCAGCCGGGGACAAGCCTGGAGTTCCCGCCATTGGCCCTTTAAAGAGAGGACAGATGGTGCGCGCGCCTAGTGAGGCCCAGGGACAGAACGCTGGTCGGTGGCATCCCAGCCGCTACGTGGAGTGCAGGAGCCAGGAGAAACGCAGCGGCAGCGACTGGCCACCGCCGCAAGAGTACTGGGGGTAAAGAGCCACGCATGACATGATGTAAATTGAGCCTGCCACGGCCGGCAGTCATAACACACCGTTTCTGCCTCAGCCCCATCCTCTGACGCAGCGGTTCTCAACCGGTGCGTCGCGTGGCTCCCGGTCCCTCCCGCTGCTCGTTCTTCCCTGCTGCCGTTGCCGCCGGGCTATCAGCACGTTCAAGCCCAGCGGGAACGGCAGCGGTGCAAAAAAAAAAAAAAGCTGTGGCATCCGCGGCTGGCCTTTTCTTCTTCCCGCGCCTGCATTTCCCCCCCCGGACCCGGAACCGGAAGTGGTGCGCGGGAAGAAGAAAGGCCGTGCCGCAAGAGAACCCACGCCTCGCGCGCCATCACGGCACACATGGGGAAGCGCTGCTGCGGCCGTATGGCCAACCGGTCTTCCTGTTCGGGGGGGGGGGAGCGGAAGCGCCGCGTGCAGCTTCCGCTTCCTCCCCCCAATGCAGGAAGATCAGCTGCCTCTCCTGCTGCCACCCGTTCTCCTGCTATCTTCGGGCGTCGGGCCGTATGGTCCGCCGATCTTCCTGCTTGGGGGGGGGGGGGGGGAGGGAGGAAGCGGACGTTGTGCGCTGCGCTTCCGCTACCCCCCCCCCCGACAGGAAGTTCGGACGCCGGAAGATAGCAGGAGTCCGGTGGCAGCAGGAGAGGCAGCTGATCTTCCTGCTCTGGGGGAGAAAGCGGAAGGGAAAGGAGAGAGCAGCATGAGCCTCCCGTGATCGATGGAATTCTTCCTTCTTGGCCTGCGGGGGCTGGAGGAGCAGCTACCGTTTGTGCTCGGGGGGGGGGGGGGAGAGGAAGTGAGTGACAGAAAGAGAGAGAAGCAGCCAGCCAGCCTGTGTGTAAGTGAGAGAATGTGTGTGATTGAGAGCCTGTGTGTAAGTGAGAGAATGTATTTGATCGAGAGTATGTGTGTGATTGAGAGAAACTGGTCAGAGAGCTGATGTATGTGTATATGTGAGAGACAATGAAAGTGACTGCTCAAGGAGATGACTGATGTGTATGTGAGAGTGTGAGACAGTCAGGGATGTGTGTGTGTGTGAGAGAGAGAGAGAGAGAGAAAGCATGGAAGTGAGAAATCTGGGTATGTGAGAAAGCATGGGAGTAAGAAGCCTGGTGTTGTGGGAGTGTATGTGAAAGAAAGCATGGGAGTGAGAAGCCTGATTATGTGAGAGAGAGCATGGGAGTGGGAAGCCTGTGTGTGTGTGTGTGTGTGTGTGTGTGTGCATGCATGAGAGAGAGACTGGTTGGTAAGGTGACGGTGTGACTGGTGTGTATGTGAATGTGAGAGAGAGAATGTGATTCAGGGAATGAGAAGCCTGTGCACATGGAGAGCGAGCATGGAAATGAGAGAGAGACTGGGTGTGTGTGTGTGTAACAGAGAAAGTGATTATGGGAATGAGAAGCCTGTGCATGTGAAGAGAGTGAGCATGGGAGTGAGAACCTGGGTGTGTGTGAGACACAGCATGGGAGGGAGAAGCCTGTGTATGTAAGACAGAACATGGAAGTGGGAAGCCTGTGTGTGTGTATATGCATGAGAGAGATCAGGTGACGGGTGTGTGTGTGAGAGAGAGAGAGAAAGTGATTATGGGAATGAGAAGCCTGTGCAGGTGAAGAGTGGGAGTGAGAAACCTGTGTGTGTGTGTGAGACACAGCATGGGAGTGAGAAGCCTGTATATCTGAAAGAGAACATGAGAGTGGGAAGCCTATGTGTGTGTGTATATGCATGAGAGCGATCAGGTGACTGGTGTGTGTTTGCGTGTATGTGAGAGAGAGAAAGAAAGTGATTATGGGAATAAGAAGCCTGTACATGTGAAGAGTGAGCATGGGAGTGAGAAAGCTGGGAGTGTGTGAGATACAGCATGGGAGTGAGAAGCCTGTATATCTGAAAGAGAACATGGGAGTGGGAAGCCTGTGTGTGTATGCATGAGAGAGATCAGGTGACTGGTGTGTGTGTATGTGGGAGAGAAAGAAAGTGATTATGGGAATGAGAAGCCTGTGCATGTGGAGAGAACAAGCATGGGAGTGAGAGACTGGTGAGTGTATGTGAGAAAGAGAAAGTGATTATGAGAGTGAGAAGCCCATATATGTAAGTGGAACACGGGAGTGGGAAGCCTGTGTGTGTGTGTATGGCATGAGAGAAACTGTTCAGGAAGGTGACTGGTGTGTTTGTCAAAGACTGGGAGATGATTAGTGTGTGAGAGACAGAAACTGGTTATGGGGGCATGACTGGTATGGTGTGTGTGTGTGTGAGAGACATGGGCCCTAAGGAAGAGGACCATGAGTATAGAGCTTAGCCACTACTGCTGCTTCTGGTGTGTGCTACAGCCTGCATGGAAGAGGAGTAGGAAAGCTGCTGGAGGGGGTAAGTAAAGGTGGCTTTTTAAGTTTATTTTTCTTGATTGACTGCTATTTTAATTATTTAATATTATGTGATGTGTCTGCTTTTTTTGAAATATTTTATTGGTGTTTGGAGAATTTTTAATAGTTTTTATGAGTTTTTAATTGTTGGATGTTATTCTGTTCATAGTTGTTGTGAAACATTTATTCTGCTTATTAGTATAGTTTTACAATTATTTCTGTGTGGGGATCTATAGCTGCTTGCTAGTTCTGTTTTCCTAATAAGAGGTGTATTGATTTTTAGGGCCTGATTTAATATTTGTAGTGTTGCCTTTTCATAGATAGGGTTGCTCCTGTTTGAGTGTATTCCATAATACAGGTGTAACTGTGTGTGGATTAGTTTATGTGCATTACTACAGATCCTGGGAGTATGTTAGGTCGGTTCTGTGTCTGTTACAGAGATATTTTATTAGCATGTAAGTGTTTTATCAGTCTTATTTGTTGCGTTTTCTCAAGAGGACATGCATTGGTGGTAAACTGCTGTCTTTTCATAAGTAGGGCTATTGAGCCTGAAAGTAGAAGGAGTTTGAGTTGCTGTTACTGAGATGACACCAGAACCAGAATATCTTTTTTGTAGAGTGAGTTGTATGGGGAATGTCATAATTCTGCTTTACATCCATTATTGTGGGTCAGGGGGGTTCCTGTGGATGCAAACTGTAATTTTACATTTAGCCCCGTGATGGTCACGTGTTCAGTGTGTCACGCATGTGAGAACCATCTGTCAGGTGTGTCCCGACAGAAAAAAGGTTGAGAACCACTGCTCTGACGGACAAGATCCCCCTCCTTCCATCTCGGAGGAATCTGTATTATCAGAGTGAAGCAGCGTCTCTGCTGCTGCTTGTGCAGCCTTGTTTGGATGCCCAGTCTTCCAGAGCAAACAGGGATCAGGCCCCCTACTCCTCCTTCATCGCTGCATCCATCATTCACAAGACTGTGCAACAGCTGTCTTGGGTACAGCAGCAGCTGGCAGAAAAGAAGAGTAGAGCCAGCTAAATGGAGGTTTAAGGGCCCCTCCCCAGCCAAGATATGTCACCTACCCCTTCCACAATATAATCCGGAAACATAGGGGTCAGGCGTGCAACCATGGGAGGGGCGACGCTTGAGGTCTATGTAAAAGCATCAGCCCATAGGGGCAGCTGGAGGAATACATGGGCAGATAGTCTTTTTCCTCCATGTATGGGCTGCCACTCATAGGGCAATAGTATATGTCATTGTGGTGGAAGGGCAGCCTTTGGGCGACCCCAGAACTAGGGTGGTGCTATGTGCCTCTCTGAGGGAAGCTTGCTTTCTTCTCTCAGTAACACCCCTGGGATGCAAGGACAGGAATGTACTCGCATCTTGACCTGTAGACTGCAGGTGACCGGGAAGCTGCCTTGAGGACAATAGGGGGCCCTATTGTTAGTGATGTGCTTCCTGTGCTAGGAGATGGAGCATAACCTCCATGTGTCACCTAAGACAAAGAAAGCCATTAAGTCTGCCAGTCCTGAACTGGCCCCCATCCCTCCAGCCCAAACCCACCTGTGTTCTGAAGGCTCTCTTAACATCCCTAATGTTGTCACTAGATCCTATCCTATTGTCACCACTAGGGTGCACCCCCACTGTGCCCACCACACTGACCAAATCACTCAGGCCAAGGAGCAGCAGGCCTCAGTGAGGGAATTTTGGGCTACCTCAGAACTGCTCCCTACTACCACGCCTGGTAGGAGAGTAGAAATGTCCTCTTGCATGCCAAAAAAAAAAAAAGCAACAAGGCATGCCAGAGTGAGGATGAGGAAGCGGCTTCCAATTTTCCACCTCAAAGAGAGATGCAAGCACACAGATGACTTGGACTGATCATTTCCTGATTAGAATGGAATCCTTTTGCTAAAAATGCATTAGCAGTGAAAAAAAAAAGTGTTTGCTGCTTTAAAAAAAAAGTCATATTGAATTAGATCAGCTCTGCTCGCATTGGTAACCCAAACTACGTAAATTGACCAGACTCTGATATTGCTGGATGGGTTGATACCCTGCCAGAAGCACTAGAGACCTCGGCTCCTTTTAGGTGCTTTATTAAGTGTGAAAGCTTGCCGGGCAGGCTGGATGGGCCGTTTGGTCTTCTTCTGCCGTCATTTCTATGTTTCTATATGTTTAGAATGCAGCGCCCTGGTTCACCGTTAAGTCAAGGGCTTCTAAGCGAGGCCTGAGACGTAAAGAGTGCAGGTGGAATAAGTGAAAGGCCCCCTCTGATTCTGCCACCTCCACTTCCAACCTGGAGAGCCTCAACTCTATAATGCATGAGCCTAAGAAAAAATTCTTTATGGTGCAGATTGAAGGGGCTGGTGCTCGGCTTGGCGAACTGTTTCACGTTGTAGGGAACATGACCTCATCACCCGTTGAGTGCTGATTTTTTTTCAAAATAAAATTATCGATATCTCAACACAACTTTCTAATGATGAATGTGCAATACTCCCCACCTGACCAGGGGTCACCTTCCCAGCCCTGGGGAGCACTGGACTCACTCAAACGGGGCTGGAGAAAGCATTTTCTGGGTGCCATGGACTGAGGGCAGGATTCTCCTACAAGGCCAAACTGGGCAGAAGTTACCTTCAAAATCAAACAGTGTCCATGTACTAGTGTGTGCGCCAAACAAAAAGAAAATGTATTCCAGTTTAAGCCAGTACAAATCAAAGTCCAAAGCAGAAATAGTAAAAAAAAAAAAAAATCCAGATACAAACATACAAATGTTCAAAACTCCTCCAAAATTACTCTCTAGAAATCAGATCTTCTACACATCAATTGGTTCCAGGATTAATCCTCTGCTCCTCCTTCCCCAGGTTCTCTGCTGCTCCTCAGAAGAAGTTACAGAGTCTCTCTTGATCTTTCCCACAGTACACACAACTCAGTAGGTGACCCACGAAAATCTTCTCACTTGTTTTTAGTAGACAGATGCTCCATGTCTAACATGGATTATCCTAGGATTCTCTTCCTCCCATTTAAGATTATAAGAACATAAGAAATTGCCATACTGGGTCAGACCAAGGGTCCATCAAGCCCAGCATCCTGTTTCCAACAGTGGCCAATCCAGGATACAAGTACCTGGCAAGTACCCAAATATTAAATAGACCCCATTCAAATAATGCCAGTAATAGCAGTGAATATTCCCTATGTCAGTTTGATTAATAGGAATGTATGGACTTCTATTCCAGGAACTTGTACAAATCTTTTTTAAACCCTGATAAGCTAACTGTGCCTTAACCACAACAAATTCCAGAGCTTAATTATGCGTCGAGTAAAAAAGAATTTTCTCCGATTTGTTTTAAATGTGCTACTTTTAAACTTCACAGTGTGCCCCCTATCCCTCCTATTATCTCAAAGAGTAAACAACTGAATTATATTAACCTGTTTGCCATGTGGGCTGGGCTCTTCAAGCAGGGCAGGACCACAGGGCAGGCACTGGGTTTATCTTCTGCCTGGTCAGCCCCCTCCAGCACAGGTTAAGCCCTTGGGTTCTGGGGACCAGCAGGACTTGGCTGTGACAGCAGAACATCGTGGTTAGTTATTGCTGGAATCTGGGCTGGTTTTCCGCCTAGTCATCCCCCTCCCCCGCAGGTTGAGCCCTTGGATTCTGGGGGTCAGTAGGGTTTCACTGAACAGGCTGGACAGGCAGGTCAGACACAGGCTGGATGTTGTGAGCAGAGACAGAGGTCTGGGTATTCTATTGGTACAGGCAAGGAGCTGAGGACTGGATACTGGGATAGGAGGGTGGCAGGGATACTCAGCAAGGGCTGGACTGGAAACAGACACAGGCTGGGATACGGAGCAGCTTCTGGGCTGGATACAGACACAGGCTTGGGCAAGGCAAAGCAGGGACTGGATGCTGGGGACTAGACTGGGCAGGGCATGAATGGAGATTATGTATTACAAATGACCATCCCAGCCCTCTGGTTAACATGTCTTAGATGTTGTGTTAACCTAGAGTATGAATGTCGCTTTTGTAAACTGCTGTGATCTTCTTTTGGAACAACGGTAGATAAAAATGCATAAATAAATAAATAAATGACCAGACAAGAACAAAAACACAGAAGAGAGAACGTTGACACCTGAAGCCAGGTCTCTCAAATTCCCGTTGCCATGAATCCCTCGTACTGTACTCTAAATTCCTGCGCCATTATGCTGTTGAACGTCTTGAGGGAGGATAGTTCGACAGTCACTAAATCAGAGAACACCTCTTTGTTAGATGGTTGGTAAATTAGCATGTTGAAGTAGGTCTCAGGTTGCCCGGTGTTGAAAAAGCCATCTTTAGATTTCTAATATCTGGTGAATTACCGGTCGATGTCCTCATGGCCTTTTTTTTACCAAAGGTAATTAAGGCTGCAGTGCTGAAACAACTATGGAAATGTATTAATGACCATAATGTGTTGGAGCACTATCAGTTTGGTTTCCGGCCTGCACATAAAACTGAGACGCTATTATTATGATGGTTTGATGTGTTTCAATGTGGCTTTGACTCTGGGAACAAATTTTTACTTGTGGTCTTAGATATTTCATAAGCATTTGATGCCTTAAATCACTCAATTTTATTATCTCATTTGAAAGATATGGCTTGCATCCTGTTTGTCAGATTACTTTACTTGACTCCATTTCCACCAAGCTCTCATTGGTTGCAGGCATTTCACAAGGCTCGGCATTAACAGTTAAGAACATAAGAACATGCCATACTGGGTCAGACCAAGGGTCCATCAAGCCCAGCATCCTGTTTCCAACGGAGGCCAAACCAGGCCACAAGAACCTGGCAATTACCCAAACACTAAGAAGATCCCATGCTACTGATGCAATTAATAGCAGTGGCTATTCCCTAAGTAAAATTGATTAATAGCAGTTAATGGACTTCTCCTCCAAGAACTTATCCAATCCTTTTTTAAACACAGCTATACTAACTGCACTAACCACATCCTCTGGCAACAAATTCCAGAGTTTAATTGTGCGTTGAGTAAAAAAAACTTTCTCCGATTAGTTTTAAATGTGCCCCATGCTAACTTCATGGAGTGCCCCCTCGTCTTTCTATTATCTGAAAGAATAAATAACCGATTCACATCTACCTGTTCTAGACCTCTCATGATTTTAAACACCTCTATCATATCCCACCTCAGCCGTCTCTTCTCCAAGCTGAAAAGTCCTAACCTCTTTAGTCTATATTCTATATTCCCCCAATTTGTAAGCTACTTGCTCAGCTCAGGGTTGCATATTGGCTTTATGCAAACATACAGTTCTTCCTAATTTTCAACTCAATAAACAATGCGTTATCGGAAGTTGTTAAATGTCTTTCAGCAATTAGCTTGAGGATGGTGTATTTATGTATTTATTTCTATGTATTTGTTCTTACATACCGACATTCACCTCGGTTTACATGCTAACGTGTGAGATAGTGTGACAACAGTGGATAACAGACCAGTCTTTTACGTCAGTAAAATTAAACTGATTTGTTTTGCAAGGTTTGTGCCTGCAGATTTGCCATTGTTCATATATTTGGATGACTTAACTATTCCTATCTCATCGCAGGTAGAGAATTTGGAAATTCTGGTAGGTCTGACTCTGTCCTTAACACCTCATGTAGTAAGGAATGTTTTCTTTAACTTGTGAATATTTAAAAGAAAACCTATATTAAGAGGCCTTGACTATAGTAATTCCCTATATCTTGGATTTATTATGACAACTTGGCAGCAGCTACAAGATTTCCCTGGCTTCCAAAATGAGGCTGCCTAGTTCACGTCTCCTAAGGGCTTTGCATTAGTTACCAGACCTGTGGTGGATAAGAAATATAATTGCAATGCTTATCTTTAAAGTCACGAGTGGGGACTTCCTTATGTGCTTTAATACAGTTCTGAAAATCTATAAAGTACACATCCTCTGCGATCCAAAAATGTGTGCTTATCCGAAACATGGACCAGGATGCTGTCATTCTCCAGTCCCATCCTCTGGAACTCATTACCTGATGATGTGAAGGCAGATATTTAAAAAAAAACAATTAAAAGCATCGGCTTTTACACTAGCATTCGCCTTAACAGACAGGGCCTGATTCTATGATCCTTAAAGCAGTTTGGCCAGGATAAGTATTTCAGTGACGTATAATATCTGGGACGTCCATATTCAGCTTCATTTGTCCGGGTAACTTTGAACTTAGCCGGACAAATGGTGCTGGTTCCGTATCCAGCTGTGCTTACAGCCTGGGATTTATCCTGCTATCTTATTATTATCCAGCTAAAAAAGTTAGCTGGCTAATTTGGGGGCAGAGTGAGGGCGTTCCTGGGCGGCGAGAGGTCTCCGACTAACTTACAGGTCGATACAGTTCTGCCGCGTTAGAAAGAGTGCGGCAGTGCCAGGCGCACCCTCGTTCCCCGCACGCACAGTTCTCTTCACCTACCGCTCGATACTCTCTTCAAATTGCATGCAAATGCAGGCCGCGTCTGTGAAGCGTTAGGCAAGCGTTAGGCCCACGCAACCCATTTTACTGTATAGGCGCTAATACAGCGCCTATACAGTATCCTGGGTGCGCTGGTACCTGTCATTTCAAATGACATTTGAAATGACAGGCACCAGGAAGTGGATGGTTCCCCCCCTCCCGAAGCAAGGCGCAGGGCGAAAATTAAAACGGGAATAAAGTATAAAAATTGGGGGTAAAACCAAAGGGAGTAAAGTGTAAAAAACCATGGACGACCTCCATATTAACATTGCAGCGTAAGTTGTTTATATATATATATATATATGTATAAATACCTGTCACTTTCCTGTCACTTTCCGAATCCCCCAGGCGTGCGGTCATCCAGGCGGCGGCGGGAGCCGGCGGGCGGATGGGCGCCCGTTGGATCCAGGGGGCGGCGGGAGCCGGCGGGCGGGTGGGCGCGCGTTGGATCCAGGCGGCGGCGGGCGGGTGGGCGCGCATTGGATCCAGGCGGCGGTGGGAGCCGGCGGGCGGGTGGGCGTGCATTCATCCAGGCAGAGGGAGCCGATGGCTCCCTCTGCCTGGATGAATGCACGGCCTCCGCCGGCAGTGAATGAATGCCCGTGCGATTTCGGCGCTCAAGGCGTGACGTCACAACGCCAAGGCACCAGGAAGTGGATGGTTCCCCCCATGTGACTGCCTTGAGGCGTGCATTCATCCAGGCAGAGGGAGCCGATGGCTCCCTCTGCCTGGATGAATGCACGCCCATCCGCCCGCTCCGGCCGCGGCCTGGATTGAACACGCGCCCATCCGCCCGCCGGCTCCCACCGCCGCCTGGATCCAACGGGCGCCCATCCGCCCGCCGGCTCCCGCCGCCGCCGCCGCCTGGATGACCGCACGCCTGGGGGATTCGGAAAGTGACAGGTATTTATACCTATATATAAACAACTTACGCTGCAATGTTAATATGGAAGTCGTCCATGGTTTTTTACACTTTACTCCCTTTGGTTTTATCCCCATTTTTTACACTTTATTCCCGTTTTAATTTTCGAACACCACACTAACACCAAGTAGAGGGTGGGCGGTAAACTAACAGGTTAAGGACGCGGCAAAATAGCGGGTTACAAAGGAGATAATCTGAGCGCGCGTTACAGTATCGGAGGGGAATAGCTAATTCCTTCATTAAACAGCTAATTCGTTCATTTACATATCATATACATGCTGGGTGCGGAAAGGGTTATGCGTCTGTTTTAAGAAGCGCTAAGGACGCGTGAAACTGGAGACTGTATCGCTGGATCGCCTTACGCGTCCGAATTGTGCGCTCCCAGCACGTTACAGACGGGAAATCTTCAACCGCACGTTACAGTATCGATCTGTTAGCCAGATAAATGCCAGTATTCAGCGTTATCTAGCAAAGTTAGTCGAGGACTGCGTGAAAGCAGTCCTACAGTTAGCTGGATAAACCTATCTGAATGACATGGCTGGGAGTATTCGGTGACGGGGGCTGAGTTTATCTGGCTAAGTTAGCCAGACACCCCATGGTTGAATATTGGCCTCACAGTATCTTTATCGGCCAGGATGAATTTTTGCTTGAGCATGTATGTTTTCTCTTTAATTTATCAATATTTGTTTATTTTAATATAAATGTCAATATGTTACCCCCTAGAGTTATAAATAGTCTGGGCTACAAATATTTTGAACAAATAAAGAGATAAATAATTAAGCTACCCCCAGGCTCTTGCTATATTGACAGCGGCGAAGGCTGACGCTCCACCGCTGCAGGATGGAAAAAAAGATCCTCTTTGTCCTGCACTTAGCAAAGTCCGTGGCCCAGTGCCGTACTCTGTTTCTGCTGCTTCGGAGCTAAATTAGGGTTGCTCCATCCAGCTTGAATGCGCGTCACTTACAATAATCGCACTTCTTTCTACAATCACCCCGGTTTAATTGCAGCCTTCATCACAGCGGCAAAAGAGGCTAATGCCATAACCTGATCGGTGGATTTCATTCCTATTTCTTCCCGCCTGCTAGACACTGTACATCTAATCCGGAGGCCAAAGACCACGCCGTAGTTGTTTTCTTCTCCTTTTGATACCTCATAAAGCCGTAAATGATTGCTTGGAACATTTCTATTTTTTTTTTTGACTTTCTCATGCTTGACCGTTTTACATATGCTGGTACATTATTGTGCTACATATCCGGTGGGATAATACTAACCACCTTTTTGATTTGGTTCTGCCAATTGTGCGGTGAGAGTGGGGCAAATTGTGCTGCCCTCTGTTTACTGACAGAGCCCTTTTTGCTCTCTTTATCCTAATCCCGCAGGTCCTTGTTCTTATCGACCTGTGTAATCTTTCTCTCTTTGGAAAGAAGTTTTGATATTCTATTCTTGTAGCCACTTATCCACTTTTCTTTTTGCTATTGTACAGGCCTCTGTACTCAGCCATAGTAATTGATTCATTGTAAGGTGTTCTAAGTTGTCTTTGTGCACATTTCACTGTTATGGCTGTTACCACTGCTTCTCTAAAAGTTCTTAGTCTAAATACCAATGGCCTTCATCACCCGATTAAAAGGAAAAAGGTGCTTAATTACATTCAGAAATCTATTTTTGCTACAGGAAACACACCTATCCGGGAATGAGGCTTTGAAACTAAAAACAAAATGGATAGGGGAGCGCTGTTATTCTGCATCCCTCAAGAAGAAAAATGGGGTGGTTATCCTAAATCATAAGAACATAAGAAAATGCCATACTGGGTCAGACCAAGGGTCCATCAAGCCCAGCATCCTGTTTCCAACAGTGGCCAATCCAGGCCATAAGAACCTGGCAAGTACCCAAAAACTAAGTCTATTCCATGTAACCATTGCTAATGGCAGTGGCTATTCTCTAAGTGAACTTAATAGCAGGTAATGGATGTACATCTCCTGTCCCAAGAAGCAGACACAGGGGGAAGGTGGGTTGAAGCTGAAATCCTCATAAATCAAGGTCGTCTTTTGTTGTTGAACATTTATGCCCCAAATGTTGATAATCCAGATTTCTTCAAAGAGCTGGTGTCCAGTTTGTTGGGGAGCGGCTCCACTCCTGTCATAATGGGGGGGGGACGACTTCGACCAACCACTAGATCTCACTCTGGATAGGCAGTCCACTGTTAGGCCAACCAGCTCCAAAACTGTGAATGTTCTCAAGGACTGACCCCTGGCGAATCTTACATCCTACAGTGTAAGATTTTATTTTTTTTTTCCTCTCTACATAAGACATATTCCCGCATAGATTATTTTTTAATTTCCATATCTTCGTTGCCTGAGGTTAGTGCTGACATTCTACCTATACTAATCTCAGATCATGCTGCCGTCACCTTATCTCTTTCAGTACTACCCCCACAACGTAGATCTGTCTGTCTGCATTGTTGGAAGATCAATCTTTTCGTGCCCAGTTGCATAATTCTATTATAGAATACTTTAACAACAATGACACGGATCCTCTCCCTACAGCTATAATCTGGGATGCGTTCAAAGCAACAATCAGGGGGGTGATTATTAGCCATACTGCAACAAAGCTCGGAAGTAGAGCTAACATGATTAGAAGCAAAGATTGTGAAATTAGAAGCAGAGCATATAGATACAGAATCCTCAGATTGTCTCTTTCATCTCAATAGATTGAAGTAGCAGTACAATTCATTACTCAGCCAAGAAGCAGGCCATCAAATTTTTACAAAAAAAGCTAAATATTTCTCTGAAAATAATTAATCCGGTAGACATTTGGCACAATATTTAGCTGCAAAGAGAAACAAAACTAAAATTCATGCTATCTGAGTGAACTTGTTACGCCCGTCGGTCGCAGACAGCTACAACCACTTCTGCTCACCTCTTTCTTCACTTACCTGCCTACTGCTTCCAGGCCTCCCGGGATAGCATGTACGCCGCCGACCGCCATCTTGCTAACTGATCTCTCTAGGCGCGCGCGCACGCACACAGGCCGGTCTTATCCACGTCATGGCGGGAACCTCGGGGGCATCCCTTCCAGATGATGACGTCAGGATCTGTGGATATTTAAACCTGCTGGCCCTCTCTGAAGATGATTTGGCAAAGAGTGACATCCTTGCTATTTCCGCCTCGCTTCCCGAGAACTCTATGTTCCAGTTCCAGTTCCGACGTGGACGTCTCAGCTACCCACTCCTTGGGGCCTTCTCTCTCGTCCTGGCTATCTGCTCCTCGGAGGGCCTGATGCCTGGAGCTCCGTCTGCTCCGTTCCCTGGAACCAACTTTCTCCTTGTGAGTACTCCGCCCTGCAGATCACTTTCTATCTACCAAGTGCCTATCGGGTGTACCCTGCACTGCGGGCCATCACCATCACTACAGAGAGCTCCGTCAGAATGGCCTGCTCGCGCACCTATTTTGCATAGGCCGCAGGCGCGCGTAAAGCCCTGGGACGCGCGTAAGTCCTGGGGCTTTCTAAAAGGGGCGTGTCGGGGGCATGTCGAGGGGTGCGTCTAAAATGACGCGGCGTTTCGGGGGCGGCGACGCGCGTGATGTGGGGTTTCGGGGGCGGCGACGCGGGCGTGGTTTCGGCCCGGGGGCGTTCCGGGGGCGTGGCCGCGGCCTCCGGACCAGCCCCTGGGACTGGAACACGGAGCGGGGCTGCCGGCCGGTGCGCCCAAAGTTACGCCTGCTTTCAGCAGGCGTAACTTTGCCGACAAAGGTAGGGGGGGAGTTTAGATAGGGCTGGGGGGGTGGGTTAGGCAGGGGAAGGGAGGGGAAGGCGGGGGAGGGCAAAGGAAAGTTCCCTCCAAGGCCGCTCTGATTTCGGAGCGGCCTCGGAGGGAACAGGCAGCGCGTGCTGGGCTCGGCGCGCGCAGGTTGCACAAATGTGCACCCCCTTGCACGCGCCGACCCCGGATTTTATAAGATACGCGCGGCTACGCAATTTTTTAAAATCTACCCCTCTGTCTCTAGAACCTCTCCTTCTTGCTTTACGCCAGAACTCAGATATTCAGGTGTTATTTGTGGTCAGCATTCGTGTAAGATAATTGCGTATGCTGATGATCTTCTTTTGTTTTTATTTTCTCCGGACACCTCTCTCTCTTCGCTCGTACAGTTGTTTTCAGATTTCTCTGACTTTTCAGGTTATAAGGTAAACTGGGATACAACGGAATTAACGCCGCTTAATATCCATTGCTTACCCCAGTCACTACTGGCTTGGAATGCAAGTGGTCACCTGACGGTTTTAAATATTTAGGTATGCGTTTTTTTCCCCAAACTGATCACATGATGGAAAACATTAAGCCTCATCTGTCCCAATTGGTTGACGGTACCATCGGTAGATGGTCACCCCTCCACCTTTTTTGGTGGGGTAGATTAGAATCTATTAAAATGGTTCTTGCTCGACATATTAATTATGTACTCAGTATGGCACTAGAATTCCTTACACAAAGCTTCTGCTCACCGAGCCACTTGGACCCCTTTGAGACTCTAAGGCTGGTTTGACTCATACAAAATCTTGTTGGCATTGCTTTTGTGGGTGGGTAAATCTCCCCGAATTGCATTGTGGAAATTGAAATTGAATAAGGAATCTGGGGGAGTAGGATTTCCTGATTTTCATTCTTATCATAAGGCCTTTTTGATTCGTTTGGTACTGGAAGAAGAGCTGTCATTCTTCCTAATTGGTTAATTTTTGAACGGGAATTATGCGCCCCCTTGCTACTGCAACTGCTCCCAGGTATGAAACTTCCATTTCATCTCCGAGGTATTCCCACAATTGCTGCTACTTATAAAGCATTGCGGGCTCTTGACTCAATAGTAAAAGGAAAATGGAATATGAGTTACTACGCATCTCTTTGGTTCAACTCTACTCTCCAAATTGGTAATTAAGTGATTAACTGGCCCATTTGGCAGAGGAATGGGATTTGGATGATTGGTCACCTCTTAGATGAGGAAGGGTTAATCTCATTTTCTACCTTAGTTAGAAAGTTTAGTTTACCCTCATCTCAGTTTTTTCATTGACTCCAACTACAACATTGCTTGCATCATAACACTATGCCTATAGCCAACGTGATTAAAATCCCTGACCTCATTACATTGAGTTTACAGTTTTGTCTAGTTGGGCACGAAACCTCTCTTGTTTACAAAGAATAGAGAGTTCTATCTTCCTCCAGATGCGTGGGGTTGGAAAAAGGTATGGGAAAATGATCTTTATCTCTTGAAGTATTTAATTGGAGAGAGCAATGGTTGAATATTATGAAGCTTTCTTTATCAGCTAGTATTACTCAATCTCTCTATTTCTATGCTCACCGAGCCACTTGGATCCCCTTGAGACTCTAAGGCTGGTTTGACTCATACAAAATCTTGTTGGCATTGCTTTTTGCAAGATGGTACACAGGAACATTTGATACTTGCATGTAAATATATTTCTCCTTTTTGGTCTAAAGTATGGGATTATGTTAGTAATGTTTTGTCACTCCCTGGGGAGATATCTTATCTTATTGTTCACAATATTTCGCTGACTCTTTACCCAAAAATGTATGTAAGCTTTTGGATATTGCTCTACAGGCTGTTCTTAGTAATTGGAAAGATCACCTTTTCCTAAATATACATTTTTGGTGGAAATCTGTTTGTTTAATTTACAGATATGAAATTGCTGCAATCTGCAGCCTTCAGTGCATGGCTAAAATTCAAACTATTTGGAAACCCGTCTCTGAATTTTTAACACTAAGAGGTAGATTTTCAAAGCAGTGTGCATGCGTCTATGTGCGTGTGGTTCTCAGTGTGCGCACATGGACGCACTGATTTTATAACATGCGCGCACCGGCGCGTGCATGTGAGAAAATCGGATGGCTGCGCGCACAGGGGGGCACATTTTTATAAAATTACGCGGTGACGTAATCAGGCCTACCCCCCTACCTACACTTCCTCCCTCTTCTCCTCTCCTCCCCACCCCCTAAACCTAATCTACCTTTCCCTACATTCTTTATTTATTACTTATTGGGGAAGTTAATAAAACTAATACAGGAGCAGGCCTTCAGAATTGCAGCGTGTCTGGTAGGGTGCTCAGATCATTCAGGGAAACCCAGGCAGGGTGAAAGAGAACAGCGCAGGGTTGTATCTCGCTGTCCTGACACTGAAAACACGAGTCCATTGGATTCAATTAAGCAAGGTAAATGCTCATTACAAGGACCCAGACTGCCATAAACCTGGTTCCTTAACCTCTAATTACCCTGATTTGCCAGTATTATGAAAAAGCTTTAAATACTGCCTGAGTACAAGGCTCAGCCAGTCCAGCTGCAGGCGGTTTTATTTGATGGACTAAGCATGTGGGTTTCGCAGCCCAGATAAATTGACAATAACAGTTCACAATCAGATATTCATTAGGGCTCTAACTCAGGTAAAGCAGGCTAATGAAAAGAAAACATGACGTGTATAAGAAATGTTATTGATCGAGCAGCAATAATCAAATTGTGACTCTGGAGCAAAATACATAACAAAATAAATGGCCAAACAAGCACATTTGATCCGCTCTGAGTTGTATTTGAAGTGGTGAAGCGTACATCAATGCCTTTCAATCCTGCTGCAGCTAAGTGCTACGTTTGCCCAGAGGATGTTAAAGGTATCTGAAATGCAATTAAGCTAAATGTAACTGAAATCACAGAAAAGTCTTAACATTTGGGAGGAGATCTCAGGGCATCTAACCCCTGGCAATGCCGCTCTTGTATTAATCAGAATAGTTTAAAGGTACAGGCTCACCGTGTCCGAGGAGGTCAGAAAAATGTTTTTCTTCAGTTACGGTACATCAGGAGCGCACATGCCGCAGCTTCTGAGACGGATTGCATGTCTCATGTGCGTAGCGTGCATGCTGCATGGCCGAGTCCCAATCTAAGAGAGGTGGTCGCCCACCCCCTAGGGCAAGCTAAAACAGACCTGGTTTATCCCCCGTGCATGCCTGGAGATGTAGATCAAATCCTATTCCCCCGTCGTCATCCCCCCCCTCTCCCCCAGGCATGCAGAGGGGGTGGGGGTGGTTAAATCCAGGACGGGATCAGCCATGCCTAAGTGATACGGTGCCATCTGGTCACCTTCTTTAATTATTAGATTCAAGGAGCCTGGGACACGGGGAGTTAGTCACACAAAGAGCCTGGGGCAGAGGAAGAAGCAGAACGAAACGTGTATTCTTAACTTTCCTGGGGTAAAACTCACCACACGTTATCTGCGCTGCAGGGCAAAAATTGTCCCATTTCTAACCTGCTGTTTTCCCTAGTGAATAAAACCTGCATCACTGCTAAATCTGGACAGCTCCCTGCCCTCCTTAGTGCTGTAGTGCTTGAAATCAGTGAGCAACTCTGTGAAATTAGGAGGACTGAAGCTGCAAACATTTAAAATCAATCAATCAGTTGTGGAGTGAAGCTTGGTGCTCATGGAAGGTACCAGACCTACTTCCCTGGAAAGAAAAAGTTCTGAGAGTGCTCCTCAAGCCTGTCCTAGAAGGGATCAACTTCTGTGCCTTTCCCCTTAAAATACTTAGGGGGCCGATATGTAGGTAAACCCGTGTTAACCCGTGTAAAAACACGTTTTGAAAATTCCCCTCCCCCTCCCCATATGTGCGTAACAGGATACTCACTATGAAAGTGCTGAAAAAGGGGGCGGAGTTAGGTCGGGGAGTGAAAGTACGCGTGGAGATTTTCAGATTGATGTTCGGCATCATTTAGTCGGGGAAGTTCGGACTTATCCGGCTAAGTGGCGTTGTTTCAATATTTGTCCGCTGGCTAAGCGGGGGGTGGGGGGGGGGGGAGGGAAAGGGACCTGCCAGGGAGGAGCTACTTATTCGGCTAAGTTAGGCGGATCAGGTGGATTTGCTATGAGGCAGCTGGGTATATTCAGTGGCATGGATGTGCGCCGAATAGATACCGGCTGACTCTGGACTTCATGATTTTCAAATCTGCACTCCGCCCATACGATCGCTGTGCTCACTGCGTGGAGTTTCCTTTGTAACTTTGCTTGCAGGCCCGGAGATACAAAGCACCCATGAGCCTGAAACAATAATACCCTCCCAGAGTATGATTGTTATCATCATTCGACTTCCCCCAAAACACATGGACATTTAGAACTGACTTCCAAAATCTGACATTTTAGGGAGTTGCAGAATCCATCTTCTAGCTTTTCCATTACAATCTCCATAGTCAGTGAAACCTGCCTGTCCCCAGCAGAGGCATGAGAAGGACCATCTCGGAGGTAAAGAGCAGGGCCTGGAACGGAGTCCAGATAAATGCCTGCTGCGGGAATGTGCATGAAAACAGTTCTTGGTTTGTGTCGTTTCGTCTACGTCATTCCCCACTTTATGCTACTCTGTAAGGTCTTGCCCATCCCCTCCCCAACATCTTTACCCTCACGTCCTGACCAAGCTTTACTAACAGAAAAAATGCTGTTGGGGTCCCAGCGCCCACTCCTGGATCCTCTCTCCTGCCCGTCCATCCAATGTGCCTTTGGATCCAGGCCCCCTCACCAATCTGTGTAAAACAGCCTACCCCACCCTGATTTCCCCTTCTGGCCTCCCAAAAGTCTCTGTGCTGAACTAACAGCAGGATCCCCTTACCTGCCAGCAGCTCGGCGTCCAGACTAGCAACACTGGCTGTCTTTAGTTTAGCAAACGTAGCATTGTCAGGCAATGCTAGATACCAAGTAATTTATGTGTTGCTAACAGTAATTGGTGGGTTTGACAGTTGCATGGTTTTGATTGATGGTAAATATTTTACTACCCTTATCATAAGGCTTGCACTAACCTGCACGGAGTGGTGTTTATCACCCTTGAGAGAAACCTGGGGGTAACCTGCACAGAGCGGCAGTTACTACCATAAGAAGCTTGCTGGGCAGACTGGATGGGCCATCTGGTCCTTTTCTGCCATCATTACTAATTTGCAAGTCATGAGAGCCCTCCTGCCAGCTTGGTATGGGAAATTTGGGGAGGACGGCTGGAGCCACCTTGTTTTACACAAATTGGGTAGGTAGGAGGAGTGTGGGAAATGGGGGCTCAGACCTAACAATTCTTTTTATAAACATTAGAGGTGGCCATGTGGGCCTTCCTGGTCCCGATAGATTTTTTTAAACAAAAGGAAGAAGGGGAAACAAAAACGTCATCAATATTTTCATGTCATTTGAAAATGAAAGCTCAACTCTCACTAACTGACTTCCCAGAATCAGGCAAGGACCCTTGTGAAAAAGCATTCACTGAGGACCCTTAAACTTCCAGGACTTTAAAAACAAAAAATGTCCCACTGATATGTTATTGTTCAAAAGAGCTGAAGTACTGAGTTTTCAGCGCTGTTTTGCAATTGAATTGCTGCATAAGAGAGCTGAAGGTCATTAATATTTCCTGCTTTCCTACCACTTGGCCAATCAGGGTTAGAAGATTCTTATCCCAGCATCTTTGCTGCACTCACCCCTTCCCCAACCCCTGGGGTCAGAACCGAAGATAATCTAACTCCTGTGTGGAAGCAGGCCATGTTGTAGGCAATACATCATAGTAAAGAATGATATATTTTTATAAAGTGTCTTTCATACAGTCACCGTGGGCAATACAATGCATGATGAGATAAATGTCAAGGAAAGGATGAAAGCGACGAGAGAGGATTCCTGCGGTAGGATTGAGGGCTTTAATACCAGACTGTAAAAAGATTTTGATTAGGGTGGTACAGAAAAATCAAAGGCAAAAGAAGAAAAGATAAGTTTTCAACCAGGATTTGAAAACACAAAAAGAATCAGTCACCCGAAGGGATGGGGGTGAGGAGGGAGGGAGAGGGTTTTGTAGTGTGAGATCACATTTAAGAAGTGAGAAATACAAGAGATGTTACTGTTAAGATAGCTCTTCTAAACCAAGAGGAAAACTGCCTTGGAGACATTCAGCAGCCCGAAGGAAATTAAGATGGGGGTCAGGAGTTGAGATGGTGAAGATTGAGGATGGGATGAAAAGGGAAGGGGGTCTGTAAAAGAGTCATGGGAGACGCATAGTGGAGTGTGATGCTCAAACATGGGCCTGTGGAGGCAAATTTCACAAGGAAGGGATAGAACATAGACTTTGAAAGCAGAGAACCAAGCGCAGAAGGCTGGGAGATGCCATAAGACGCATTAAGTCAGAGGTGGAGGCTGGATTTGAGCCCAGAGAGGACTCCAGTAAAACTTCTGAACACAATTCAAGAAAATATTACAGAGAGCGGTGTCAAAAGCAGCACTTACCTTGATCAAGGAAGAGAAGGAACTCTTATCACAGAGAGCAACAGATTATTGACCACATGGGTAAGAGTTCTTTCAGTGTCACGCCCAGAACATAATCCTAGCTGAAGCTCATCTAGAATGCCAAGACAGAAAAGATTGAGGGGTTGGTTTTAAGACCCATGCGTGTGCAGTTCCCGGTGCGCGCACATGGACATGCCGATTTCATAACATCTGCACGCCCGGGAACAGAAGTAATCTCCGCGTGCTGGCCAGCTGCTGGCGCATGCTTCCCCGGGACAGCGGCTAAACAAGCGATTAATATTTACTCATTCCACTCCACTCATTATTTTATAGACCTCTGTAGCAAGCTACTATAAAACAGGTTCCTGCCCCCATGAGATTAAGTTTTAGACTCATACAATGTGGACCAAGCTACATCTGGATTTGAGTGATGTGTTTTGGACCTGCCAAAAAAGATTTTTCAACCCTGCAGAAAATGCAAGCCACCGCAGACAAGGTGAAGGAATATAAAAATTCATCAAAACCCCCATGTACACTTCTGTGAATGACAAATGTTCTGCAAGAGCCAGTATACAGCACTCACAATGTTAAATTGGGAAAAGGACTGTACTGTTTAGCCTGCTCAGAGAAAAGCACTATATTGCCAGCAGAGGAGGAAGCCAAAGGAATGCTGGGAGACAAATTTAAGGAAAAAAAGGTGAAATTTGGCTTGCTCTGTCTGTGTGTGCAGGGCAGGGATGACCAGGAGTTGGAGCCAGGAGCCAGGAAGAGAAGAGTGTATCTGGCAGCCCTGCAATCAGTTCTTTTCCTGAAGAGCTAATTATCAAGAAGGTGAGACAGAAATCTGTGCTCTGAGGAAACTGAGAGACAGCTTCATAGCTGAGCTATATGTAAAATCCCAACATGGGACAGAGGAACCAGGACCTGAGAGACTGAGAGACTTCCTTTCCAGAGATATCCAAGGCCAGGAGCACAGGGCTGGATCACCCACCTAAGAGACTGAGTTAAGTAATCTAAGCTTTGCACAGAGAGTATCTCAGCAGAGGAGGGAGAAGGTTTATTTCCTTGCCTTTTGTCACAAATTCAGTATCTCATCTTAACTGCTTTAGCCTTTCAACCAAAGTCAAGCATAAACCCTTGCCACAGACACCCGAGGTAGGGCAGGGAAAGAGAAACTGATGGACCGTGGTCTTTCTGTAAGAGACTGAAACCCCCAATGTCAGCTTTCTGTGCTGACATTGGGGGTGGATCTGTCCCCTCTCCCCCACCCTTTTTGAGTACTCAGGGGTAAAGACAGTATTTGAAAGTTGTGTAATTCACTGCTATTCTCCCCAACCTTAATCTATTAGTGTTCCCTACTTTTTTATATCTATATGAGTAGGTTGGTTGTCCTGGCTAACAAGCTAAACCCAGTGTTATTTTTGCATTGCTTGATTTAAAATAAGAAAACTGCAAGTTTGTTATACTTCACTACTGTACTTTTCCCATTTAATGTTCTGGTTGGATTTACTGTCTACTTACACAATCCTAATTACAGAATTAATTGCTGTTTTATTCTGGTCTGAAGATTTTATCAGGTCTGTGGTGCCTCAAGTAAGAGGTTGTTTGGGAAGGGCACAGAATTATGGTATCGGGGTGAACAGGACCCTGTTTCATCCCCCATTCACGCTATGAACCCGAAGATAAATCATATTAGTAAATATAATTTCTCATGTGATACTCCCCAGCCCTAGCATGGGGTATATCATAATCCAGACCAAGGGGGGGCCACACCTCTATCATATTTCCCCTCAGCCGTCTCTTCTCCAAGCTGAAGAGTCCTAACCTCTTTAGCCTTTAAGAACATAAGAAATTGCCATGCTGGGTCAGACCAAGGGTCCATCAAGCCCAGCATCCTGTTTCCAACAGTGGCCAAACCAGGCCACAAGAACCTGGCAATTACCCAAACACTAAGAAGATCCCATGCTACTGATGCAATTAATAGCAGTGGCTATTCCCTAAGTAAACTTGATTAATAGCCATTAATGGACTTCTCTTCCAAGAACTTATCCAAACCTTTTTTGAACCCAGCTACACTAACTGCACTAACCACATCCTCTGGCAACAAATTCCAGAGCTTAATTGTGCATTGAGTGAAAAAGAACTTTCTCCGATTAGTCTTAAATGTGCTACTTGCTAACTTCATGGAATGCCCCCTAGTCCTTCTATTATTCGAAAATGTAAATAACCGATTCACATCTACCCGTTCTAGACCTCTCATGATTTTAAACACCTCTATCATATCCCCCCTCAGCCGTCTCTTCTCCAAGCTGAAAAGTCCTAACCTCTTTAGCCTTTCCTCATAGGGGAGCTGTTCCATTCCCCTTATCATTTTGGTTGCCCTTCTCTGTACCTCCTCCATCGCAATTATATCTTTTTTGAGATGCGGCGACCAGATTTGTACACAGTATTCCAGGTGCGGTCTCACCATGGAGCGATATTGAGGCATTATGACATTTTCTGTTTTATTAACCATTCATTTCTAATAATTCCTAACATTCTGTTTGCTTTTTTGACTGCTGCAGCACACTGAGCCAACGATTTTAAAATATTATCCACTATGATGCCTGGATCTTTTTCCTGGGTGGTAGCTCCTAATATGGAACCTAACATCATGTAACTACAGCAAGGGTTATTTTTCCCTATGTGCATCACCTTGCACTTGTCCACATTAAATTTCATCTGCCATTTGGATGCCCAATCTTCCAGTCTTGCAAGGTCCTCCTGTTACGTATCACAGTCTGCTTGTGATTTAACTACTCTGAATAATTTTGTATCATCCGCAAATTTGATAACCTCACTCGTCGTATTCCTTTCCAGATCATTTATATATATATATATATTGAAAAGCACCAGCCCAAGTACAGATCCCTGAGGCACTCCACTGTTTACCCTTTTCCACTGAGAAAATTGACCATTTAATCCTACTCTCTGTTTCCTGTCTTTTAACCAGTTTGTAATCCACGAAAGGACATCGCCTCCTATCCCATGACTTTTTAGTTTTCTTAGAAGCCTCTCATGAGGGACTTTGTCAGACGCCTTCTGAAAATCCAAATACACTACATCTACCGGTTCAACTTTTTCCACATGTTTATTAACCCCTTCAAAAAAATGAAGCAGATTTGTTTGGCAAGACTTCACTTGGGTAAATCCATGTTGACTGTGTTCCATTAAACCATGTTTTTCTATATGCTCTACAATTTTGATCTTGAGAATAGTTTCCACTATTTTTCCCGGCACTGAAGTCAGGCTCACTGGTCTATAGTTACCCGGATCGCCCCTGGAGCCTTTTTTAAATATTGGGGTTACATTGGCCACCCTCCAGTCTTCAGGTACAATGGATGATTTTAATGATAGGTTATAAATTTTAACTAATAGATCAGAAATTTCATTTTTTAGTTCCTTCAGTACCCTAGAATGCATACCATCCGGTCCAGGTGATTTGCTACTCTTTAGTTTGTCAATCTGGCCTACTACATCTTCCAGGTTCACAGTGATTTCGTTCAGTTCGTCTGACTCATCACCCTTGAAAACCATCTCCGGAACTGGTATCTTCCCCACATCCTCATTAGTAAACACGGAAGCAAAGAATTAATTTAGTCTTTCTGCAATGGCCTTATCTTCCCTAAGAGCCCCTTTAACCCCTCTGTCATCTAATGATCCAACCGACTCCCTCACAGGTTTCCTCATAGGGGAATTGTTCCGTCCCCTTTATCATTTTGTCCGCCCTTCTCTGCACCTTTTCTAATTCTGATATATCTTTTTTGAGATGTGGTGACCAGAACTGCACACATTATTTACGAATGAAGGCTCCTGGTGCAAGATCCCAGCCCTGGTCCTGAGCGAACTGGAGCAGGAAGAAACTGCTGGGTGAAAAATAAGGATGGTCAGATGGCCAGCCTCTTTTTAAAAAAACAATCAGTTAGATACCGGGCTTTCCAGCTGGTCTTCCCACCCAATCCTTGTAAAAGAAGATGGTTTCAGGTGCCCACGCAACTCTTCATGCCCCCTCCCAAAACCAGGGCTCCCACTTATCTGCTTCCCACTTGGCGTTTAGCATTGGCCTGACAACGCTGTACTACCTAAGTTACTGTCAAAGCAACTATTATAAAAAGTGAAAGTAATAACCAGAAGACCGGGCAGAAATGCAGGCCCTGATGTGCCCGTCTGTCTGACCTGATCTGCAGGGGGACCTGGGAATCCAGACGTCTGAGCAACGGCCCCTGCTGGTATGGCTAGAATTAAGATTATTACTGAGCTGTGTAGTTAGGTGTGGGGAAGGTGGGTGCTGGGGGGCAGGGGGAGATAAGTGGGGATCTTGCCTGCGCTTCTACCCAAGATGATGGAATAGAAAGGAGGAGGATAGAAAAGATGGTCCTGGATATGGAGAAATCTTGCAGTTGGTCCCACTCTGTGGCTGGCAGCAGTATGGACAGGATTACTGGGAAGACTGGATGGGTTGGATAGTCTTTTTCTGCTGTCATCTACTATGTTCAAATGTTACTACGACTGAAAGAGAGCAGACGAGCTAAAGAATAGGTGAGATATTTGGAGACAGGACAATGCATGAAAGGTCAGACATTGTGAGAGGAACTGATGACAAAAGGAATTAAGAGGCGAAGGAAAACACTAGGAGGCCAAAATGAAAGCTATTTTGCTTTGTAATGTAGCCAGATAAGAGTTATCTGGCTAACCTACGTGGGATATTAAGCAGCATGGCAATGCCCCTGCATATACCCGGATAAGTATTAAAGTTAGTCGGATAAGCTTATCGCCTGCTGTGGGCCACGTCTATTTGGTAGCATCACCCTCTAACTATATGGGTAACTATTTACCAGATAAGTGACTTATCTGACTAAGTACTGTTTGATTAGCTTTCCCTAGCTATCTATTTGATATAATGTTTTGGTGCAGATGGTGACTTCAGATAAGTGTGTGCAGCTGCAAAAGGTTTGTTTCATTTCAGGGGAGTTTCCAGGGGCGGGGAAGGGGTGGGTTTGGTTTTCTGTCACTTTTTTTCTCCATTTCAGTTTGGAAATAATGTCTCCTGTTTGCAGAGGGTGCCCACTATTTCAAAAAACAAAATGAAACAAAATTAAAAACAAATTTCATTGCAATATTTCTGTTTCATTTTCAAACAAACAAAATAGCTTCTTTGGTTGTGTTTTTTATTTTGTTAGTCAAACTCTAATATGGAAATGATAATATTGCCCGTGTGTTTTGTCCAGAACTCACTGCATCGCTGCCATTGTGCTTGTGATAGTTGTACGCACGTTGAATTCACTGTATCTGATGTGTTATGGGACTCCATTGTATAGTAACAGGAATGGAGAGCAGACCTGCGAAGTTCCGCTGGCGACTTGTCTGCCGGTCACTGTTGGCTATCGGCCTTGGTTACACTCAGTAGTACAAAACAAAGCACTGCCTTCTGAATTAAGAAGTGGCACTCTGTCCAAATCCTGGGATTGTCTAGCATTTAGGCATTTTAGGTTGGCTTTGATTTATTTTCTTACTTTTGCTTATTGTGTCTGGAGATTGAAAACCTAAGAGGTCAGTTAATCAAATAAAGACCAGCTGAACTTTACCTAGAATTGAAAATTTGCTCTTCTGTTAATAACAAATCAATATGAAGGCTCATGGTGTCTCATGCTGTCGCCTTCTATCAGGAAGGGAGCACGTCAGCGTTTGCGTTTACTTTTTAAGGTCTCAACTTCTTTGTTTATTTCTGTCGCATTTTTCTTTTTGTCGATATCATTTCCATTTCTCTGTGCCTAAACTCTAGGCTCAATTCACTAGAGATGTATGAACTTTCAAAGAAGTTTTGCAGATTTGTTTACTTGGTTTGATAAACTTTTAGAAATAAAATGTTGATGCGAACATCTCAGATCTGCAAATATGCAGGGGAACTCAAGAAGAGCTGCCCAAGTCAAGGGGGTCCATAGGAGGGAGAGAATCTGTCGTGACTCTCCATTGAATCTGATCGTATTGTGCCCAGATTTGCTGAAAACTAATTTCCCCAGGATAAGTCTGCTAGATTCAGGGCTTAGTAAACATATGGACAAAAGGCATTCCATGGTTTTAATAAATTAAACCAATCATATGACTCTGAGGCCATGCGTATTTCAGAAAAAATACACAAAGCTCTGATATTCAGAATTTTAGGTTGAAACCAGCTCCCTATGCATTATTTGATTCCTTGTCTGAACCTCATTGGGCCTAGGTGAACTGAGGCAGTTCATGTTCTGATCTCTCCCCGAGTAATATTTTGACTCCTAGCCTTTTTTCTCTCACAACTCTTACTCACTGAACAGATCTCATCCAGCACTTTCTGTAGCAGAGAGACCAGGGTTAATCTCTTTAATGAGGCACTTCCAGTATGGCTCACTTCCCACTGACTTCACCCAGATTTGCACATAGGCCTCACCAACTTTTCAGCTCTAACTAGGAATGTATGTACTTTATGTGTCTGCAAAAGGCCTCATGAATGCTTAAGTAGGCTTATTCTATAAATCTGGACTTCCTAGTACCTGTACATGTAGAATACAGAACAAACGACCCAAACGCTAATCCTCTGTGACAGAGTAACCCAGGCACTGCCTCACTCAGGTTCCTTGTCCTCCGGGTAGAGGACTTTGCTGTTATGAGTTCATACAGCCCCTCTATCCCCAGCCTCTGCGCTCCTGATTTTTGCCGCGGCTTCCACTGGAATGTGTTGCAGTCCTGTCCAATTCCAGCCCCATGCAGGACTTCCAACCTCTGTGAAACTGGCATCTTGGACGTCTAGCCCCCATGTCGAAAGAACTGAAAATTAGCTCTTCTCTTAATAAGAAATTAATATGAAGGCTCGTGGTGTCTCATGCTGTTGTTTCCTATCAGGAAGAGAGAGGCTCACATTTGCCTTTTGCTTTTTAGGGCTCTGAGTTTGACCCTTTAATTCCAGTCCAATGCATGCCATTTCAAAATTGCACAGCAAACCAGCATAAGGGTTTGTTACACTTTTATTTTGCTCTGCTCTTCATTCGTTATTTCTCAGCCATCCTTCTGGAGGGCGCTCAGAATGAGTTACTTTTGCCCTTATGGGTCCTACAGTCTTTCCAGATATATTTTGCTTTAGAAACCTTTTTGAAGACCCAGCCCAAATCATTTGAGGTGCCTTAGCAGTAGTAGACAAGGTTAGAATCTTTGAAATGCATTACTGACCCTTCCTACTGAGAAACAAACTGCCCCCCAGTCCTGAGTAAGACCGGGAAACCATCCCAGAATGTTCTCGGTTGATGAAGATGGTAGGAATGGCTGCTCCTGCTTCTCATGAAATAATTGTAATCCCCTCTCTGGTGTAGGGTCCCGGGGCCAATCCTTTAACTTTCTCCCACTCTGACACAGGACTGGGTTCTTTCTAATGGGGGGGAGGACTGAATCTGACAGACAGTGCTGTATCAGCAGATGCACTGCAGGCTCGGAGTGAATGTTTGGGTTCTGAAATAACAATTCTTAGCACAAGATGGAATTTACAGTTTTCCAATGGATCTGTGTAAGGGCTTCTCACCCTCCATGGTTTTTGGCTAAGTAAGGTTCCCAGTTGGGCAGGGTATCAAGCTGGAATGGAAAACCCCCTCCAAAAATACTGATGGAAAAATGGACTACAGTCTTTGCACAATCTCTTTCCTAGGATGAAGACTCTGAATTGATGTCCTCACACTAGAATTATAGGTCTTACTCGTAGTTCTCCTCTTCAGTTGTCGCAATGGGATTTTTCTTAGGGAAGAATCCAGTTACGGGGAACACAGCGTCTCTCTATAGATGTCCCCTCTTCAGGCAGGAAGGATGGCCACAAACTTCCTCCTGGAAACTCAGGAAACATCTTCACAAAAATGTAATCTCTTGCAGCAGGTATTCCCTATCCCCCCTGATCTAACCTGATACCTCCAAATCCTCCAACCGGGGGGTACCAGGGGTCTGACAAGAAGGAAACCTAAAAAATGGCAAAGACAACCAGAAATCCCCAACCAAAATATGGAACTAGCATCAAATAGACGCTGATTCCCTTCCTACTAGGTTATTGGCCCAGGCTGTGAAACCCAGTATCCAAGCAGGGGAGCAAACTCAAGCAACACTCTCCTACTCTTTCTAAGTCCTACCCAGAATGCCACACTGTGAAATGCTGCAGACTGCTTTTATATACAGCAGGGGGCGGAGCCGTTCTGAGTGCTTCATCCCTCCCTCCACTATCTTTCCTATCCTACCTCACTGGGTTCAAGACTAGGGCCATATCATGATGATCCCTAAGGGTTGTCACGCAGTAATGACTCCCTGTGCTCAAGGATTTACTCAGTCTGATCAAGCTACCCTCGGTGCCCACGGGGACAGCAGAAGCTCCACCGGAGAAGAAACCAAGCACAATTCAGAAGGCAATCAGAAAAGACAAGCAAGTGGCCGGCCCAGTGGCTCAGCTCATCAGCAGCACTAGGCGCTACCCTAAGGGAGGTCCGGCCTCAGTTCCCAAGCCTGGCTTCAACTCCCTGAGTTGGGTCAGAGGTGCTATGGAGGCAGCGTTCACAGCAGCATTGTGCAACAGCAACACCTAGAGGCTAGTATCAAGATGCATAGGGAGCCATGGTCTGTGGCCCCTGGCTGAGGACTTATCTGTTGCTGAGATGAACTGGCTACACGGAGGGTGGGAGAGGAAGGGGGCGACAACAAATTGGGGAAAATCCCAAGGTAATTGTGAAAGAAAGCTCCGAGCCAGTGGAGGCTGGTTCTGATAGAGCTGTAAATCCAAAGGATTCAGAGGAGCTGGAAAAAAGCAGAGAAGCAAGATGCAAGAAATCTGTTAAAAAATAGACATCAATTTTCTGTTTTAAATGCTCCCAAAGCTACGGGAAATAGGTGAAAATACATTCCGTGCTGGCTTTGCATTAAGACAAAAGCACTGGCTCCTTAGCAGGAGCATGCACACTTCAGATTTAGGCTGGATAATGTGAACTGAGATGACAGCGCTAACCGCCATCCCCAGCTAATTCTGGCAGCGTACTGCAGCACTAATTGTTAAAGCTAAATTTGGAATGTGATATAAGCCGTGGAATTCATTTTGTTCCAGTCCTCAGCCAGAATTAAAGAATTTCTTTTTCTCATGAGATACAAGTCACCCATCCAGTAAGACATCGCTTTCCTGCAGAAAACCTCTGCCTTGGTTCTGCAAACCCAAAGGAAGGCAGAAAGCCATCAAGTCCAAAAAAACCCCCCAAAAAGGTTCCCCAGGGTAGTAAACGCTTCACAAGACTGCTATTGCCAACAAAATGGTTTCCAAACCGCTTTCTCAGGGTCCATCTCACTTTGCCGGAAACCACGATGGGGGGCAAGCAGGCATGTACCAGAGATTTTAAACTGTGTCCCACTGGCAGTCAAATGTTCTTAGCAAGGCATCAACGGGCTGAAGGACCCTCTCAACCCTAGTGATAGTCCCTCCAGGACAGGGCCGTGCCCATGCTACACCTGTTTTGTGGTTAATCAGAGGATTCGCATTCCAGTCAGTCCGAGACCTTTCTTAAGCACTAAATTTACAAAAAAAAAAAAGGGAAAAGCATGAAAATTTAAAAAAAACTAAAAAAAACCCCCAAAAGCTGTTAAAAAGCAGTTACTCACTCCCTCTTCCCTCTCTGGGCTGTTAAAATTATTCTAATCTGCATGGCTAAAACATAATGCCACCTTGTTTAAAATAATTTCAAAGAGCTTTTCTCCTCTCGCACTACCTCTCCATACCCATGACGGTCTCTGAAAGCGTCGTTATGTTTCTTTTTCCATCGTACAGCCGGATTACAAGGTATAATTGCATCATGTGAATGACCAGCTCTGACATAAAATAGAGGACGTACACAAGATGCATCAAATATTACGGCTGAAAGCCCTATCTGCACGGATATCTCCTAGGTCAGATGAATATTCCCAGATACCTGGGGCACGCGCATGGCATGCACTGGACTATGAAGGCCCCCGTGGTGGGAAATAAAAAGCCGGCGCTGCCTGATGATGACAAAGCGGGCTGGGGATTGAAACCCAGCAACAGGTCCTCCTGCTCTGCAGTCCATGCTGCTCTTACCTGCTTTGCCTTGATCTGGTTTGCCTCTGCCCTGCCTTGTCTCCTCTTTGCTTTGCCTTGCTCCTCCATTCCTTCTCCCCCTCAGATTGATCTCTTGTGTTTGCCCCTAGCCTGGACTTTGCCACCTGTCCCACCCATTGCCTGGGCCTAACTGCCGCCTGTCTCTACCTCAGTCTGCTCCTTGACCTTTGTCTGTTTTCTAAGGGACCCACATCTAAGTCCTGCCTGCCCTCGAATCCAAGAGCTCAGCCTGTGGAGGAAGGGGCTGTTACAGGTGCAGACCTGGCTCCTGTCTTACGAGTCTACCTTAGTGTTGGTGAGGACCCTGCTGGGTCACCAGAGGGAGCAGTACCAGTCTCACCACAGTGCAAGGGCTCACAGGCTGTGAACTCACTCTGCCTTTCAGTCATGATGGTTAAATATGTTTGCTAACACTTCTTCTTATCATGGCGCCAAAGCAAGCACCGGAAGGTGAAAGTTACTCGGAATGAATGAGCCTTCGAGCTGCACCAAGACTGCACAGTAATTCCAGAGCCTGCACATCCCTTCATCAGAGTCCTCAAGGCTCATGAGCCATACATCATCTTAACCTTCAAAAGCTGCCGCTACATGATTCAGAGTTAGTTTCTTTATTCTTTTATTTTATTTTCGTCATTTTTCTCTCATTTTTGTGGTCTCTGGTTGATCCTGCAGCAGCTAACAATCTTGTGGCAGCTTCCGCAAACCTAGGATTGTGTCAAACTCTGGCTCAGATTATTGACAACTTGTTTGAGTTTTCTGGGAAGCTTATCAAGATAACATTTGCACCATCTGACGGCACTGGTAACCCATCTGAGGTGGTTTTGAAATCTTAAGAGAAGGATGGAGGAGTTGGCAAACCGAACGAAACCTGGCACGCAGATGTCTCCCCGTGACTCATCTAGCAGACCGCGTTTCTAAGTTATGTAAGAGAATTAAATTCTGAATTTCCTTTCTGAAATGTGGAATAAGCTAACAGAAACCATGATTCCAAAGTACAGGTTGGCTTGTTTTGAGGCATAACAATGACGGATGCTTCTCGCCCGTGAGTTTCTCAGATCAGAATTTCTGATTAACCAGAACAGGAGTCAGTCCATTCAGATCTTCGCTGCAGAAAGTGTCTCCACTGTTGAGTATTTCAGAAGTCCGTCTTCCAAACCACCCTGTTGAGTAAACATTTTCCTGCAACCGAGGAAGTAGACCAAGGAGCAACAACAAGAAAAATATTTTCATAGAAAGGGAGGCAGACAAGATAGGCCATATGGTCTTTTTCTACCATCACGTTTCTATGTTAATATGTTTCTCCTGGAGCAGGTGGTGGAGGTTAAGCCAATAACAGACTTCAAGATGCCATGATATAAGCAGAGAATCCATAATTTCAAAAAAGTGAAAAGACAGATGCCAGAAGCACAGCCTAGCAGCAGGCGTTTTAAAATGCCCTCCTCCAGTGATTCGCTGTCGGTGGTTGGGGTTGACAGAATGAATGGGAAAGTGGGTAATATGAAACCTTAGAAGTTTCTAGTGGAAACACATCTACTTATGCAGCTGGGTCCATCTGGCAGGCTGCAAGTATAGTAACATCTAGAGGTCCTAGAAGAAATGCAAGTGCTCACAAAGTTGGGTCTGTCCGGCAGGCTGCACAACATAGTAATATAGCAGTGATGGCAAATAAAGACCAGATGGTCCATCCAGTCTGCCCAGCAATCTGCCCATGGTAGCAACTGCCGCTCATGCAGGTTACCCCTAAGCCTTATGTCAAGGATAGTAACTGCCGTTCAGTGCAGGTTACCCCCATGCATTCTTATAAGGGTAGTAACTGCCACACCGTGCATGTTATCCCCAAGTCTTGCGTCAAAAGTAATAACTGATTCTTAGTGCAGGTTAACCCCATGCATTCTTACAAGGGTAATGACTGCCACTCTGCCATGTTCTTGTGGCCTGGTTTTGGCCACTGTTGGAAACAGGATGCTGGGCTTGATGGACCCTTGGTCTGACCCAGCGTGGCAATTTCTTATGTTCTTATGTACCCCCATGCGTTCTTATAAGGGTAGTAATTGCTGCTCCATGCAGGTTATTCCCATGTGTTCTGTAAAGGGTGGTAACTGCCACTTCATGCAGGTTACCTCCATGTAGAAATGTTACATCATCCTTTAGGGATCCGCAGTTTTTGTCCCATGCCCTTTTGAATTAATTTACTGTTCTGGTTTTCACTACTGCTTCTGGGAGGGCATTCCAGGCATCCACCACCCTCTCCATGAAGAAATATTTCCTGATATTGGTTCTGAGTCTTCCCCCCCTGGAGTCTCATATCGTGACCCCTAATTCTACTGTTTCCTTTCCAACCAAAAAGATTTGAAGTTTGTGCATTGTTAATACTTTATTTATTTATTTAGGATTTTTATATACCGACATTCTCAATACAAATATCAAATCAGGTCGGTTTCCATAGAACAAAACTGTCGCGGTTAAGGCGTTACATTAAACAGAGTTTCTGAACATAAGAACATAAATATTAAATATTAAATAGACAACAATAACTCGTCAAAATAACGTGAATAAATGTAGGGAATAGCTAAAAAAGAGGGTAGGCTAAATAGGGATATACAGTTAACAGATACTTGTCAGGTATCTGAAGGTCTGTATCACATCTCCCCTTCACCTCCTCTCCTGCAGGCTGTACATATTCAGATCCTTCAGCCTCTCCTCATAGGTCTTCTGAAACAGGCTCCCTACCAGTCTGGTTGTCTTCCTCTGGATTGTTTACATCTTGTCTCTATCATTTTTGAGATTCGATCTCCAGAACTGAACACAGTACTGCAGGTGAGGCCTCACCAAGGACCTGTACAAGGGCATCACCACCTCCCTTTTCTTCCTGGTTATTCCTCTCTCTATGCAGCCCAGCATTCTTCTGGCTTTAGCTATCCCCTTGTCACATTGCTTCACCATCTTCAGTTCATCAGGACACTCTCACCCCAAGGTCCCTCTCCTGCTCCGTGCACGGTAGTCTTTCATCCCCTGTCACATACAGCTCTTTCGGATTTCCGCACCCCAGGTGCACATCTCGGCATTCTTGACTGTGTTGGGAACCTTACTAGTATTGCTGCCTATTTTGATTATTACAGAGCGTTGTGGTTAGAGATGGGATGGGAGAGCTGCAGGCTGTGAATTAAACTCGGGATATTGTACACTCATCTATCCAAGAGTGCACAGCAGGCAGACAATTACAATTGTCCTGGATACAGATAGACATCTTACAGGCAGTCGTACTCTGTGGCTGGCAGCTGCGTTATACCCTTGCAGTGTGGACAGGAGTAACTGGGCAACTGAATGGACTGGTTCATCTTTTTCTGCCCTCCACCATGTGACTATGACTGTTACCTCTTACTATCCTATTCTCACCATGACTACTGCTTTTTCTCTCCCTCTTTGAATAGGAAAAAGATCTTCCTATTCCATTTTGTCACTTTTATTGTGTTGTTATGTCACTCACCGAGCCAGCAGGAAGCAATATAGCATTGGATGCAGTTACTGGTTTCTCTCGTTTTCAGTCCATGAGACAATGCTCGGCGTTGAGCCAGTAGTGTTTTATAACCAACGCCAAGTAAGGACAAGTTACTATCAACATGACACGATATCAGGTGGGAGGGAAGAGGGCATACACACAAAACGTTAGGGAAAGGACTGGGGCAATGGGAAAAGGAAGAAGAAATGTCAATCAAGGTCATATGTGGGGCACAGCGAGGGTCCGGAGGAAAGGAATGCGATGAATGGAGGGTCCCTGGCTTCTGTCTCTGACAGATAATGGAGAAAGACACGCAGATAGAGGGCTGATGGATGGATAACTGAATATCTTGACGGACTGTCAGATAAAAACATTTTAAGATGATTTGGAGAAGCCACAGACCCAAAGTAGGGGGATGGGGAATGACAATTTCCACTAAGTCGTCTAGTGGCAAGGGTCCCCCCCCAACCTTACAGTGAATTTTCAAAAGGGAAAGTCCGAGGTGTGTGCATACAAAGTGGCCACACACTCTGCCACTACGGTTTCCACAGATTGCAGAATAGAGGTCAAACAGCGCACGCACAAATGTGCCCGATCTCAATCCTTCCATCTGGTGAAGCCTCTTTTAATCCAACAGAAAGTAAAAGTGCTTTCAAAAACCTGTGCCGCCCACTTTTACCTGCTGTCCTACTGTTTCCCACTTCTGTAGCGCTTCTCAATGTACGCAGCACTGTACAGAAACAT
This sequence comes from Rhinatrema bivittatum, assembly GCF_901001135.1. Lineage (NCBI taxonomy): Eukaryota > Metazoa > Chordata > Amphibia > Gymnophiona > Rhinatrematidae > Rhinatrema > Rhinatrema bivittatum. The sequence continues at coordinate 13,071,426 of NC_042623.1, read as the reverse complement.
ACGAGACAGTCCTCGATCAGTAGAGCTTACGATGTAATAAAGACCAACATAAAGGGTAAAAGAGACTTTGGGAATTTCTTTTATTAAGAAAATGGTTAAAATGAATAAGGCTGTAAGGGGGAACGATCAGAGGTTAAGATTTAAAAGTAGCCTCCAAAGGTGGGTTTTTAGACGGGATTTAAGTAAGGTGAGGGAGGGAGCAGGATGCACCAGCTCAGAAAGTCTATTCTAAGCCGAAGGTGCAACCAAGTGGAAAGCACAGAGTCGGGAACTGGCGGTGGAGAGGGGCATTGATAGGAGTGGCTTGTCTGATGAGTGCAGTTCACGAAGAGGGGTTATAGAGAGATAAGGGAGGAGCTGCAGGCTGAAAGCTCTTGTAGGCGAGTGAGAGGACCTTGAACTGTATACGGGGATGGATAGCAAGCCAATGGGTGTAACAACTGGTGAAAGATAAGTCACGGGGGCTGAGTTATGGATGGAGTTGTAAAGGAAAGAACTGGTGCACTGGGAGAGCTGTGATGAGAGACGAGCAAGGGTTCTGGCAGTGGGCTCAGATGTGAGTGGTGTTAGAGAGAAAGAAAGAGCACGTTTTTTGCAAGGTTTTGGATGTGTGTCGAGCAGGAGAGAGAGGAATCGAAGTTGACCCCAAGCTTATGGGCTGAGGGCCTGAGGGGGAGGATTTTTATTCAGGCAGAATCCTCCCAGATAAATGCCTTAAAAAAAAAAAAAAAAAGTCCTCGGAAGGTATTTATTTAGCGGTGACATTTCTGATACTCAAAGCAGGAAGATTCCCTTTCCTTTTTCCCTGTCTCACACCTGACCTGGTTAGGCCTGAGCAGCCTTCCCAATGCTCAGCCACAGACGTGGTCTTCTCTCTTTACAATATAAAAAAAACAACAGATTCTCGCACCAGTCCAGCAAGGGGAAATAACACCCGCGCGTGCGAATAACAGTTTTATCACAGGCTCAGTGGGATCATAATATATTCTTTCAATCTGCACCAAAGCTAATAGCGGGAAGCTATTTTATAGATTTTTCGGTAATCTGAGCTGATGTTCTACGTTCCTGATAAAACAGAAACACAGCAGGGTAAAAGAAAGATATAAACGAGGCTTTTATGTCCGTCAATAAAAGCATGACACTTGCAGTAATAGAAGATTTGCTCCTGAATTGTGCAGCATCCGCAGCCCAGTTGGTAGGAAGGTATTAAAATAATTCATCTTCAGCTACCCAAAACGTGTAACCGGAGAACACGTTGTGTGTTGAGGGCGTTTGCATTAGCCGAGCCGTGCTCCCGGGTCAGGCGAATTAGGGCCCCTGTCTCGGAGGCGGGCGACGGCAGTGGCGCGGGGGCGAGTCTTCCTCGGGCGCCCTCGGAGATGCTACGAGGTGGCAGATATGATATTGCTGCCCATTGGGCAAAAGGTGGTGGGCATGGGGGCACTTCCTGCTGCTTCAGCAGGGGGCACTCAGTTCTCCAGCTCCGGCAGTGGGTGGAAATGCTTCTACCCAGGTAGGTAGCAACTCTTAAAGCAGTTTCATCTTTTCTTTCTTGCATGCACAAGGTTGGCCCCATAGATCAGTTTTATACCTGGTGGCAGCAGCCCATGACATCTGCTCCCTCTTCTCCTTGCCTCCCACAGTAGTACACAGGAACGTTTAGGAGAAAGACCCTGGTCCACGGAGCTTACGGTCTAGGCAAGACCCACAGACAAGACAAATAGGAGGTCTCGGGTCATTTAAAAGTCCCAGCTTCTGCTCAGTATCCTGAATCTGTACCCATCCCTAGTCTGTGCCCACTATCCAGCCCTCAGCTTCCAGCCTGTCTCTGCCACAAGGTCCAGCCTGTGCCTGACATCAGTTCCTGCCTATGCCTGTCCAGCCTGCCTTACCATGATGTTCTGCCGATGAATTCAAGCCATACAGGGGAAGGGGTTGGCTAGGTAGATGATAAACCCCAGTCCAGCCCTGCGGTCCTGCCCTGCTCCTGAGGGGTTGTTCCCTAACCCCAGCCAGCATGACATTAAGTTTCTGTAGGGTAAAATCTCTGCTCTGCTAGTTTCTGCTGCTAATCTGCAAGGACCCTTCATTCGTAGCTGCAAAGGTAAAGCACTCTTCGAATGTTTCAGAAAGGCCTGACACCAGGATGTGAGGGACTTTGAGTAAGGCACTGTGAAAGCTGCCTTTATTCTGAGCTGCTCTTGCTGGTATCATCATCATTTATATATGTCCCTCAAAGCGTGTTACAGCAGGTCAACATTTCGGTCCTTTGCATCTCAAACAAATAAAGTGAAGGCACAGCGTTAGAAGGTCAGTAGTAACAGTTCCAAAATCTCAATTCTATAAAAAGGCTTAGAGAGTACGTCAGTACATTCATAGCCTCACGAATTAGTAAAAATCAAGGCAGTTCACCCAATGGCCAGCATCACTGTTTCCCCAACAGTCTGGGGAAAGTGTAACTGGTGCATGGGGCCTGCTGAACCTACTTAAAAAGTGACTGGGTTGAGGTGTTTATGGACCCAGGCTGCCCCTCCCCCCGTAAATCTACACATGGGTGCACTGAGCTGAGATACAACTTGAATGCAAGATGAGAATCTTCCAAGAAAGAAAAAGAAACGTTTCTTCCTGACCCTGAAATATTATATTCCTGCTGGATTCACTACCGCTTCACAGTACATTGCATTGTGTGTTTATTTATTATGATTTATTATCCACCGTTAGGAAAAGACTCACCCAAGGCGACGTCCAGTCATATCACGCATGACATTACATTTTCACTTTATATATGTCATAATTCATAGGGCATAGTCTATCCTTTCCTGTTGACCATAAGCTGAAGGATCACCTTCATTTTTTCTTGCCTAAACTGCAGTACCAATAGCCTAACAAAAATAACGCGTGTTTTATTTGTTTCGAGTTCATTCTGCGCTTAAGACCAAATTCATTGTGACTTCATGACCATTCCATCACGTGAATCTCGGTTACAAACATCTGTTGGCTTCACTGTCAAATACATACAAAGCTTTCAAATTGTGCTGTGTCACACTGCTTCTTGTTCCAGTGTTTCTTTTGCTGTGAAGTTCAAAATAAGCATAGTGCAAGATGAATGGAATTCAGGTTTGAATTAAGGGCCTGTAAAATGCAGAATATATGTAAATATATATGTAAATTAAATTCACTGTTATTTTACCCATCGGCACAGATTGGAAGAAAATCCTTAGAAGTGAATTTTCAAAGGTGTTACAAGCGCAAAAGTAGCATATATCATTGCAATTTTCAAAAGCCTATTTCTGAGCGTAAACCTTTGAAAAATCCAATGAAATTTCAAAGAAGTGTGTAAAAGTAGCAATTTTCAAAAACTCAGTGAAACGCATGTAAATCCTTTTGAAAATTACCTCCAGGGAGAATAAGCTTCAAACAGCTCTGTATGGCACCATATATGCATATATATGGCCGTGTGTAGATCTATGATGGTATTTTATAACCTGTACATATGAAGTATATGCAGATTATAATATATGCGTACGTCTACCCTCGCATGAATACGTGCAATACATTGAAAGCACGTATTTCAATGTACTGAACCATGCATACATTTCCTACCTATTTTAAAAACATATGCACGTATATTTTACGCTCAAGAGAATTGTGATTTGCTCATGTAAAACGTGGAAGGAGGTTTATTTTAAAACCTCCTTCCACGATTTCAATGAACCTTCCAGAGAAGGGTCATTGAAATCGTGGAAGGATTTCAATCGTGGTGATTTCAATGACCCTTCCAGAGAAGGGTCATTGAAATCACCAGTTTGCTGATATGTCCACCAGTTCACCCAGTCCCTCTTGAGGGCACCGAGACCCTCCTAGTTCTTCACTGAACTCTCCCCAGTTGACCCAGCCCTCCCAATCAACCAACAGTAAACAGTAGACGAGTCTGATATCAATTGCACAAGATAATTAGCAGGTGCAAAATTACGCAAATAAGGTGACAAATGTATGCATGTAAATATCTTATAAAATGCCAACTTGTGCATGTAGCTCTTGGCTCCGCCCTAGAAAACTCCTAGATTACCCCAAGACTGAAAATACGCACGTACGTTTGATGTTTTTTAAAAAGCATGTAGGCAAGTGCAAACTACTTCATCGCATATATGCTAACTTTACGCACGGAAATGTTTTGAAAATTCACCTTTTAGTAAATCAGGCCCTAGGTGTTAGCAAAATATGTGGGAAAGCCACAGACTCTGGTGGCTAGAAAGTGGAATTCTGAGCATGGAGAACACGAAGGATTTGTGGGTTCTAGACCTGGAGATGATATTCTTTGCATGACCTTGGCCAGTTACATTTGTTCTCCTCAGTGACTGCTTCATAGTTCTGCAGGCCAGTCATTGTGAAGCAGGTCGGGATTCTCGTTGGACAGAGTGCAGTAACATTATTCTACCATTGCATCGTGCACATATAGAAAAATATCTCTGGCATGTCAACCCTCCTGCCCGCTCTATAAGGGGTGATGCATGCTTGCAAAAATTGGTTGTATTTAAGCTGTGAGCTTGCTAATTCTTTTCCATCTACCTGATAATAAAGATTAGTCTCCATGCACAAACAGAATCTTCAAAAAGAGTAGTACACTGTGAGCCTTGCTTCTTGATATGTGTTGGCTACTGCTATTAGACCATGTTTTGGAGTTTAGTGAAATTGCAGAACAGATATGTTAACAAAGAACATTTGCTTTCTGGAAGCAGACGTGGATTACATGTTTCAGCCATCTTTAACTCTGGATCATAGTCAAGTTCTAAAAAAAAAAAAATGTAGCGGTTGCACTAACCAGGTCTACAGCAAAACTGAACATATGCCGCTTGAAATGTCACTTTCTAAATCAATGAAATTATCACTGTGGAACATGCCGGCAAAGTGCAGGCCTTATGTGGGAGAGCTGCAATTTGGCACCATAAAAAGGAATTAAACAATAAAATATCAATGGCAGCTGTAGTTAGCTAAAGGTTTTGAGGTTTAAATACCAATTTGTGAAGAAATTTATGCAGCCCCAATCAGGATAGAGGATAAAAATATCACTCTTCCTGAAACGAGGATATTAAGTATCTGGACCAGATGTGCGGAGACCTTAGCAGTGCCCCTTTATTTAACAAGCTAGAATAGTAGCAAGTTATTAAATGTATATCATCCAAGTAACAAAGGTTAACTCAGACATGGGTAATAAAAAAAACCAACTAATCAAATGTCAAGTTTTCTTTCCCTTATGCAATTGATTGTTAAAAGTTTTGAAAAAAAAATAAATTTTTTTTTGTTTCTCTTCAAAGCTATGTCATTAAAGGAAGGTTTCTCTGCCAGTCTCTACTTACAGACTTCAGAATAACTCACAGAACTCAAAAGCTTCTGAAAAATTGATTAAAATGTTGAAAAAGAAAATGAACAGAATCTTATCTCTAATTGTATGTAAAATAGCATTTATTCTCATCAAGGCTACGAGCTTCCCCACGAAACACTGTGAATGGCTAGATACGCCCAGTTTGAGAGGTGGAAACATTTGCCACTGAAAGATAATTGTTGGGGTGGGCTAATAAAAAAATATTTTTATATTCTGTGTTCAACAAAAAGCAAAGATGACTCCGAGGACCTGCGCGTCTCAGGAACCCGTTTATGGCGGTTTTAAGCGTAATGCCGGCTTGAAATTGCGTAAAGCATTATCAGCTTTGTTATTATCTCTTCTGGTGTCAAAGATGGTGGAGCATTCCGGAAACATTAAATAATTTACATATCTATGAAGGATTACAACTTAAAGCTAACTCGCCGCTGAGCCCATTTTGTAAAGTTTCCGTTTCCTCCTTGGTCTAGAACTTGGCTAGAATTTCTCTCTCCTTTGCAAGTAAAAAGTCATTATTTGTATTAGATGGGTGACTCTTATTATTCCTTTTCTAATACACAGTCGCTCCCTTACGTCAGCTGGATCTGGAGTTGGGTGGAAGAAAGACACTTGAGCATGCTCCATGCATGAGGTCAGCTCTTGACCTAAGGTCAAGAGGGCAAAAACACTTGCCCACACTTCCGGCACCATATTACCTCATTTACATTTGCTCCGAACAACTTATGTGGCTCAAAACCATTTAAAAATAATAATAATTGGGGAAATGGTAAAAAAGAAAAGTAGAAATCTTTCTGGCGACAATACTGCCATAATCAGAAAAAAGCAGGTTGACAGATTCCTGTAGTCCCCCTGTAGATTGACAGAAATTTAAAATACAACATTTTTGGATAGAACCTCGTGTCAGGTCCATGACGGTTCTATCATGAGGCAAGGTGAGTAGTCGCCTTAGGCAGCAAAATTTAGAAAGCAACTAAAAGTTCCCGCCAAAAACACTTCTGAGATGGCAACCTCACCTTGCACAGACATGGCCAAAGTGTCTGGTGCCTTAAAGGGTTGTGGCCATGGTGAACCCCCATCTTACGGACCAAAGAGAGAGGCTATGGCAAATGCCATCCTGTCACAGCTCAAAGAGAGGCCCGATGGGACCTGAAGAGAGGCATGGCCGTGGCAGACCCCCATCCCGCTGTGGCCTGAGGAACAGAAGGAGGGCCATGAGTGTGTGTGTGTGTGTGTGTGTGTGTAAATGTAAGATAGAGTAAGAGCCTGTGTTGTGTGGGTGTGAGAATAAATGAGAGCCTGTGTACATATGTGTATGGGAGAGCCTGTGTGTGTGAGAGAGGGAGCCTGTGTGCATGTGGGCACGTGTGTGTGTGTGAGAAAGCCTGTATGCGAGGATGTATATGAGACTAAGTGAGAGCCTGTGTGTAAGAGTGCATGTGTACATGTTTGAGACATCCTATGTGCATGTTAGCATGTGTGTAACAGAGAGAGGGTGTGCATGAGAGTTGTGTTCTTGTGTGTGTGAGAGAGAGGGTGTGAGTCCCTAGTACGTGTGTATATGAGAGAGCCTATATGCATGTGCGAGTACATGTGTCTGAGAGACAGGGTTTGTGTGAGAGCCTGTGCGTGTATGTGTGTGACAGTGTGTGAATGAGTGAATGAGAAAGAGTGTGTGTGCCTGAGAGCCTGTGTCTATGAGATGGGAGAAGGGAGCCTGTGTATAAGAGAGAGGATAAAGTTTGTGTGGTCTCCCTCTCCAATCCATGATAATCTCAGGATTACTAGAAATCAAAAGATCCCAGGTGTGGAGAACAGGGACTTTTTTAATTCTTATTAGTTTTAATTGTTGGGTGTTATTTGACATGTCTGTTGTTTTGAAATATTTTATTGTTTTTTGAGAACTTAAAAAAATAGAGTTTAATTATTGAATGATGTTTGTCAGCATAGGGACACCTAGGTTTCCACTAGATGGCCCTAGATCCCTGCCCTGAATTCCAGGTTAGAGGGAGGTACCATTTCTGTGAGCACTTCCCCCTTGAGGCTGGCTGGAAATGGTAGCTCCTTAATCTACTTGGCAGGGGACTAGTAGCTTAGAGACTGTGGTCATTTGGAATTGGCTTCTGGAGAGTTAGGAGCCATTTGGAATTGGTGGACTTTTTTTTCGGGGGGGGGGGGGGGGGGGAGGGAGGCAAGATTAATACAGTGCACTTCTTTCCTGTCAGGGTCTACCTCCTGTTTAGGAAAGAAAGACTTTGGTTTATTTGGGCAGTTGTTTCTGAATTTTGCAGTGGTGAGAGACAAGCCCCATGTCCAGGTGCGAGGAGACCTGTGTATCATTTCCCCTGAAGTGGAAGTGCAGCAGGTACTCATCACCTCAGGACTGTACTGAGTTTTGACCTTTTCAGTTGTGAGAGGAGGTTAGAGCCATCCCCTCCTCACGGGTGAAGGTGGGCTATATTAGCCTGTTCCAATACAGACCTTTCCTCCACAGAGGTCATATCAGGAGAAATCAGGAGAGAAGAGGCAAGATTTGGAGACCCATAACTGACTCTCCCTCCCTTGGGACACAGGATATACATAGGCTGGGGAAGAACTTGGACTCTTGTGGACCTCAGGTTCTGTTTTGATATTCAAGGGATTCTCCACCCTTAGGGATTCCACAGAACAATTGGGATTTTCCTAGCGTGTAGACAGATGGACTGAGGACCAGTGGGTTTATGGTCCCCTGCCAGCAGATGGAGATGGAGCAAGCTGATGTCACAGTATATATAGCCCTGCAGTGACCCCAGCCTGCCAGTATTCTCCGTCTCCAGCAGATGGTGGATGTACATCTCTCTATGGGGATTGCTTTGAGCTTTCTGAAAGGAGAAATTTGAAATTCTAAATTCAGGAAAAGTAAGCCCTGCTGTCCTGCGGTGATACCTAAGGTTCCTCCCCACTTGAGAATTCCTGAGGCGATTTCCGTGGTCCCTCAGAGGTGGGCCTTGGTCCAGTAGCTGCTAGTTCAGCTGAAAGGCAGCAGGTGCAGGAGGCCGAGCGAAGCGGTGACGGCAGATGCTCTCTCCCCCCAGAGCCGGAGACTGTCTCTGCACTCAGCCGATAAGCTCTGACCTCAGGTAAGGTTTAAAACAAAAAAGGAGAAAGATTTACCTGAATCAGAGACAGAGGGGTTTCAGAACTTCCTCCAATCTCCGTTCTCGGTGCGCCATGCCAACGTTCATTCCTGCTCCTGTTGGGGTTGGGGAACTGGGCAGCCTGGCGGGTTGAGCGGTCCCTGGTGGGCTAGGCCCCGCACAGTCTTTTTTCTTGCATACCGCATGGTAGGCTGCGGCGGCCGTTTTCACGCGCTCTTGTGCGTGTTCTGCTGCCCTCTATAGGCCGTCGGTGTGCACAGTGCGTCAGCTCTGCACTCGCGTTGTGCGCTCGGTGTTTGGGCACGCTTTTTATGCACACAAACCTTTTTACTTGCTTAACTTGGCACACAGGTTGTGCGTATGCCTTGCCGCACTTTTTTCTATGTGCTTATTTTTTGGGCGCATTTCATTTTTGATTGCGAGCCGTTCTGACATACATTTACTGCAGCGATGGCGCTGGTAAGCAAGAAGCCTAAGCGTCTTCCTATTTGTGTTGCCTGTCATATTAGAGCTTCTCAGCTTGACCTGGCTTCTAACCTACGTCAGCGCTGCTCAGACGCTCAGAGAGAGTTGTCTTCCCTGGATTTTGCTAAGCCTGGCTTCTCATATTCTGATGATGGGTTGATCACGGCCTTGACTGGGGAGACGCCAGATCTTGGTTCTCCCTTGACTGGCTCCTCCGCTGGCGAGGGCAGTTCAGTGGGGCCAGCTCCAGTTCCTTCTCGGCTTGGTCTGGATCTGACTGCTTTTTCTTGGGTGGAATTTTTTCAGGGCTTACAAGTTTTTCTTCAGGCGCAGTCCTTCGCTTCCCCCATTTCTGTCTGGTCGGACCCTCAGCCAGTGGCTCCTGCCTCTTCCAGTCCTATGCTTAAGCTCCGGGGCTCGCCTTGGCTCCCTGCGGGTGTTCTCGTCAGGAATCCGGATGGCATTGATGATGAGGTTGATCCGGATTCCCTGGAAGGATGGGGAAATTCCTCCAGGGATGGAACTGTATTAAACCCTGTTGCTGTTCTTTCATAGAGATGAACTGCCGGCCCTGATTTCCCAGACCTTGAAGCAGCTGGGTGTTCCTGGTTCGGATGCTATGTTAGAGGAAGAATCCTATTTTGGTTTCTTTATGTAAAGCCTCTTGTTTTTTCCCAGTGATGGATGCCATCCAGGAATTGATTGATCTGGAATGGGATGGCCCAGAGGCAAATTTTAAAGGGGTTGGACATTGGAAGGCCTATACCCCCTGGATCCGGCTGTGAGAGAGCGTTCATGTTTTCCCAAAGTGGATGCTCTGGTATGTGCCGTGTCTAAGTGGACGACTATCCCCATAGAGGGAGGAGCGCTTGCAAGTTCTCCACTTCCTTGGCTTTTGTGCAGGTTCGGAGAGTTTTTGAGGCCTGGTGTGAGGAGCGGGGTGTTCTTCATCGTTCAGTTAAGATCCCTCTCATTCTGGATTTTTTACAGGATTGATTGGGGTATCTAGAATCTTATGTGAGTTTTGTGTTTATGATTAGTTGAGTACAGTTCTGGTTATCTGTTTTTAATCATGTTTTTAATCAAGTTTTTTGCTAGCCTGTCCATAGTTGCTTTTGAAGAGAATACTGGCAGGCTGGGGGTCACTGTAGGGTTATATATACTGTGACGTCAGCTTGCTTCATCTCCATCTGCTGATCCTGAGTCCATCTGTCTACCCTAAGGAAAACAAAATTATCAGGTAAGTAATTTCTCCATTTTCATATCAGTGCACTCCCTCAGGGATAATGTATAGCCCAGGATCTGGTGCTGAGGGCACATACACAGAGGAAAGGAAGAAAAGGCCACTTTATAACCGCCACAGTGAAAGCACAGCTGTACAGAGGACTGTGTTTAACTGGTTGGATATTTGTTTAATTATAAAGAATCAGTACATTTATTTTGAACACCCACTACTGTGTCTTGTTTGGTCCCTGCAGCACAGCATCTGAGACAGAAAGAGAGACATTGCAAGACAGACACCACTACCTGGGCCAAGAATAGCCTTCCCCCCATAGAAAGGACCCACACCTTAGGACATTGTAGCTAGAGGAAAAGAGGCCTACGTCAACAGCCCCACTGAGAAATTCTTTTATGGACACTCAGGAAACTGTGAAATCCGCCAAAAAAGAGTTACATCAGCTATTTTGAAATATTTATTCTTTTTATTAGTATGGCTTTACTAGTATGATTGATGTGTTATATTTCTTGGTTTTATTATTGTTTTATGAGAAATGATGGTGTTTCTGTTTTTCCATTGTTGTACTGCATACAGAGTCTGGCTTCTTGTAGTTTCCAGTTCAGTTTTTTTGGTTTGCATGTTTCTATATATCCTTTATGGTGTCTTTATTCTGTATTTGGTGAGGATGCATCTGTGTTTTGCTTGTGTGATTGAGGTGAGGTATTCTTTGGGCATATAGATTCTGTGTAGAGATCTAGAGCAGCCTGGCTTGTTCTGTTTTCCTATTAGGGGTGTATTGGTGTATTAGGGTCTGGTGTAATATTTGCAGTGTTGCCTTTTCATAAGTAGGATTGTTACTTGAGTGCTGGCAGTTAGTGCTGTTTTGGTATGGGAGGTTTATTATATTGTAATGTAATTCAGTTTACTCATGTTTTTTCTGAAAGGCAGGCACTTTACAATAGGCCTAATACCATATTTGGGTTCCAGGTGTCTTTTTTGCAGGCTTTTCTGGTTGGCACCACTGTAGTGCATGTAAATATAATATATATGTTGTTGGATATTTTTACCTCGGAAGACTATGCATTTAAAATTTATAATTGTAGGTGGTGAGGGCTGGAAGGGAGGGCGCACAAGGCTCCTAATACCTTTGAACCAACCTGGAGAGAGTGGGCCACATACAGACCCCACTATTTACCCATTTCTGCAGGGGGCAAATGCTGGGGAAACGTGGGAGGGAGGTGGTAGGGTGTCCAGGCGTGTGGCAGGATTGCCAGCTTCCTGGAAATATCACTGACAACGCTCTTATCTGTGACTCCTGTGGGAACTCTGACCCACGGTTTCCCTCTTCCTCGGCATTTCAAATCATCGAATGAGCCAGACTCCTCTCCCCTTGGCCCTTTCAATGATTTGACCAGTGCTGTACCTTGGGAGGGGTGGGGGGGAGAGGGGTGCCATTATATCCCTCACTTCAGGCATCAGATTACTTGGGCCACCACTAGTCATGTCCATAGTTTTTTTTGTGGGTAAATAAGTCCTTAAGCATTGTAATGTTGCAGGTGTTCATGAGGAGTGTTGGAGAAATATGGTCGAAAGTAAAACTGTTGGTGAGTTTAGTATGTATGTTACATGCTACCTGTGGCTATCAATATCACATGTACCTAAGAATGTCTTTTGCAAAATTGTTGTAAGGTATCACTGCACTGAATTATGGAAAATGCTGATTGTATTAGTTAAAGTATAGAGATTAGGTAAGTCCCTTAGATTCTCCAATATTTATCAGTAGGGAAGATGTTACTATAATACCATATATTTGTATGGATAAGAGAAATTTGCAGAGTATGAGTGTGCATGTGTGCGGGATTACTGTGTCAGTGTGAAGGAGAGAGAGTAAAGAGGGGATTATGGTAGCAGAGGTGCTATGCATGTTTTAGATGGAATTCTAACCAGCAGAATGCACCAAGAAGATTTCTAAATCATGAACCCTGTGGTCATCAGCAGGGAAAATCAGCACTGTCCCTTTAAAAGCGCCTTTTGCATGAGAAGCTTTACCAAGTGCTTAAAAACAGGGGGGGAGATGTTATCCGAAATGCAAAACGTCTTAAGGCTCCAGGCCCCTATGGGTACAATGCTGAATTCTATAAGGGGCGGATTTTAAGAGCCCTGCTCGCCTAAATCAGCCCAAATCCGGGCGGATTTAGGCGAGCAGGGCCCTGCGCGCCGGTGAGCCTATTTTACATGGGACTCGCGTAAGTCCCGGGGTTTTCTGAGGGGGGCGTGTCGGGGGCGGGCCCGAACCGCGCGGCGTTTTCGGGGCGTGTCGGGAGCGTTCCGGGGGCGTGCCCGGGGGCGTGGCCGCGCCCTCCGGACCCGCCCCCCCAGGTTGCGTCCCGGCGCGCTAGCGGCCCGCTGGCGCGCGGGGATTTACATCTCCCTCTGGGAGACGTAAATCCCCCGACAAAGGTAAGGGGGGGTTTAGACAGGGCCGGGCGGGTGGGTTAGGTAGGGTAAGGGAGGGGAAGGTGAGGGGAGGGCAAAAGAAAGTTCCCTCCGAGGCCGCTCCGATTTCGGAGCGGCCTCGGAGGGAACGGGGGTAGGCTGCGCGGCTCGGCACGCGCCTTAGCGGCTACGCGCGTATCTACTAAAATCCTGCGTACTTTTGCTTGCGCCTGATGCGCCAGCAAAAGTACGCCTATTCGCGCGGTCTGAAAATCTACCCCTAAGTGTATAGCCGAGTTAGTGGGAGTCCCATTGGTGCGGGCATACTCAGAACTGCTGGAGATGGGCTCCTTCCCTCTTCATATGAACTCAGCTCACATCACACTTATCCCTAAGGCCGGGAAGGACCCACTTTTACCAGAATCCTATCGCCCAATATCCCTCTTGAATTTTGATCAAAAGATTCTTGCCAAAATAATGTCAGACAGGCTGGCGAATGTGCTCCCATTGCTTATTGGAGTGGACCAGGTCGGCTTTATGAAAAAGTGGTATGCTCTCACTAATGTCCATAAAGTGATAATGGCTATGGCAATGTGTCAACAAATGGGGGCCCCATATTTTGCTATCAGCTTTGATGCCGAAAAGGCATTTGACCGGGTAGAGTGGGAGTATCTTTTCCATCTATTGCGCAAGATGGGGTTTGCAGGGCTGTTTTATAATGCAGTCCACCTCCTATTCCACGCACCAGAGGCGACCATAATAGCTAATGGTTTAAAGTCCCAGGCGTTTCCAATCTCTAGGGGCACTAGACAGGGGTGCCCCCTATCCCCCTTACTACCTATTTTACAGCTAGAACCCTTAGATCAATCCAGCGGTCCGGAGCGATAAAGGGCATACGGTTTCAGACGGTTACTTTTAAGTATGCCGCATTTGCCGATGACATTCTAGTTTTTATTACTGACCCGTGTAAGTCCCTGCTGCCCCTCTTTCGTTTAATATGGGCATTTGGAACCTTCTCGGGGTTAAAATTAAATATGAATAAATCTACCATGCTGGTCTATCCAGATGATATGCAGAGAACTTGGGAGGAAGATTTCCCCCTTCAATGGGCAGGAGACTCCTTTTCCTATCTGGGGATTACTATACCGCAATCGCTGGCAAGGCTTTATAAATCCAATGTTCAACCGTTGCTTCAGTTCACTAAGGATAAGCTGCTTACCTGGATAAACCTGCCACTGTCGTTGGGGGTAGAGTTAACCTCTTTAAAATGCTTATATTGCCTAAGTGGCTGAATCTGTTCCAAACTTTGCCTCTTCACTTGCAACGAGCAGAACTGGTACAACTAGCGCAGCGAGGGTTCTTTTGGCAAGGAGGAAAAGCCAGAATACCCTTGACCTGGCTGCGAGAGAGGTGGGGACAAGGGGGGTTGGGGGTCCCAGATTTGGCTCTCTATAATCTGGCCAGCAGTCTCCAGGTGGTTCGGGATTGGTTTGCTGATGTGCGGGCAGATAAAGCATTAACACATCCCTTAGATCTTAAGTTTGTACTGCAGTCGGCGACCATTAAACTCCCCACATTCTTAGTACAAAATGTACTTGTTAAACCTCTTTGTTTGTCCTGGCTTCGCTTAACCCATCTATTAAAATTGGATAGGCTGTGCTCCTATTTGTTACCTATACAAGGGAACCCGGACTTCGTTTCGGGATCCCAAACAGCTGCTTTTCACCATTGGGCAACCAAAGGAGTTACACAACTGGGCCTTGTGTTGTCACCTAAAGGTCAGATCCTAGCGTTTCCCGAGCTCCGGGAGCTGTATGGTCTTTTGGCTGGGGAGGTGTTCCCGTACTTACAACTTCAGCATTATATTGGGTCACTATCCCCAGCCTCAAAGCAAGCCTCGGCATTCAATTCCCTTGACAACATTTTCTCCTTTGAAAAACCCAAAGTGCCATCTTTGTCGGCCCATCATAGAAGTCTTAAGCTTTTATCTGCTATTGACACTTGTTCCATTCTTGTAGAGATGTGGAATAGTGATGGAGTTTTTACGGTCACGGGGTCTATACTACAAAAGTGCTTTAAACGAGTTCCCCAGGTCTCGGTGAACATGTATTACAGAGAAATGAAATACAAATTTCTTCGCAGAGGCTATATCTCGGCCCAAGGCGTGTTTCACATTAAAATATTACCTTCGGCTGAATGTGGGAGAGGTGCTTTATCCCACGCTTTTTGGGAATGCCCACCTATCAAGAGGCATTGGGGTAAAGTGGTGGGATATCTGGCCAACTTCCTAGACGCGAGTATTCCCCTTTCTCCCTTATGGCTGCTGTTTGCTTGCATTCCTCCGTTGCGGGTGCGGGATGCGGGAGCTCGACTGTTTATTTGTAAAGCATGTTTCGTGGCCAAGAAAGTCATACTACTGCAATGGAGGGAGGACGCCCCTCCTTCATATTGGACCTGGCGTAATGGTCTTCATCGGATGATGCATCTGGAAGCAGCGATCATGCAACAGTCACCGCAGCATAAGAAGCAGTTCCTAAAGGTTTGGGATTCTTATATACAAACTCTTTCTCACCGATCCCGCAGCCTGATATTAAATGATGGCCATTAGTTTGGATGGCATCATTGCGGTATTGCACATCTCGGATGGCGCAATGGAGGACAAATGGAACATATAAGATACTTACAGTGTTTAATAGGGGGCGGGGAGGGGGGAAAGGAGGGATATGGTGTTCAGGGGTAAGGGGATCATCACACATTGTTATACTGTGTTGTGGCGGCAGAGAGTGTGTCAGAGACCCCACATTCTCTGTATTGTTTATAAGATGTTTAAAACAATAAAATTGTGTCAAATAAAAAAACGGGGAGGTGGCACAAACAGCTGTTACGGAATTGACTGGGGCTCTGTTCACATTAAAGAGCACGTATTTATTTATTTTCAAAATTTCTATACTGCAAACTCACCACTCTAGTGTTCAAAGCAGATTACAATATCGTATAGTCCAGTTTCCTGCGTACTTTTATGTGTTCTGGGGGGAGGGGTGTGGAATTGGGGGATGGAGACGCAATTCCGTGCATTCTTTTTTATTTTGAAAAGTGTGCACGTAAACGCACACAAGTTGCAGCCTCCAGAAAGCTGATGCAGCTTTGCACGCGCCTGTGAATTTTCAAAGCTAATGTAGGCGCATAAATTTGCTTTGAAAAATCCTTAGGGAGCTTTAAAATGACCCTCCCTGAGTGTAATTTTCAAACGGATCTCGCCGCATTACAATGGATGAACTTGGCTATATCCTGCTATTTGGAAGTTGGCTCCATCCATGTGGATAGATGCAAGTGCTCTGTTTGGTCCTTGCCAGAAAGGAGCGAGCCCGGGAGTCACGGTCTGAGCGAGACTGGGAAAGCACACGAGGAGATTTCATTTTCAATCCCCATGCATACCTTACTGCAGGTCTTTTGCATCTGTTATTAAAGCAGATGCAAAGTCCACAAGCACATTTAAGAACATAAGAACACGCCATACTGGGTCAGACCAAGGGTCCATCAAGCCCAGCATCCTGTTTCCAACAGTGGCCAATCCAGGCCATAAGAACCTGGCAAGTACTCAAAAACTAAGCGCCAGATTTTCAAAATGGTACGCGTGTACCCCCCGAAAACCTGGCCGAAGTACCCCCTGCGCGCGTCGAGCCTATGTTGAGTAGGCTCGGCGGCGCGCGCAAGTCCCAGGGCTTTCCTGTGGGGGAGCGGGGGCGTGTCGCAGCGGCGCATCATTTGAGGGCGGGGCTGTGGGCATGGTTCTGGCCCGGGGGCGTGGCCGAGGCCTCCGAAACGGCTCCCGGGCCTGGGAATCGCGCGCAGGCAGCTGGCCTGGCGCACGCAAGTTACTCCTGCTTCGGGCAGGTGTAACTTGTACAACAAGAGGTGGGGGGGTTTAGATAGGGTCGGGGGGGTGGGTTAGGTAGGGGAAGGGAGGGGAAGGTGGGGGGAGGCGGAGGGAATGGAGGCAGGCTGCGCGGCTCAGCACGCGCAGGCTACCGATTTTGGGCAGCCTTGCGTGTGCCGACCCCGGATTTTAATGAATACGTGCGACTACGCGCATAATCTATTAAAATCCTGCGTACTCTTGTTTGCGCCTGGTGCGCGAACAAAAGTACGCGCGGGTGCAGATTTATAAAATCTACCCCTAAGTCTATTTCATGTTACCGTTGCTAGTAATAGCAGTGGCTATTTTCTAAGTCAACTTAATTAATAGCAGGTAATGGACTTCTCCTCCAAGAACTTATCCAATCCTTTTTTAAACATTGCTACACTAACTGCACTAACCACATCCTCTGGCAACAAATTACAGAGTTTAATTGTGCGTTAATTGAAAAAGAACTTTCTCCAATTAATTTTAAATGTGCCACATGCTAACTTCATGGCATGTGACACATAGTCTTTCTATTATCCGAAAAAGTAAATAACCGATTCACATTTACCCGTTCTAGACCTCTCATGATTTTAAACACCTCTATCATATCCCCCCTCAGCCGTCTCTTCTCCAAGCTGAAAAGTCCTAACCTCTTTAGTCTTTCCTCATAGGGGAGCTGTTCCATCCCCTTTATCATTTTGGTTGCCCTTCTCTGTACCTTCTCCTTCGCAACTATATCTTTCTTGAGATGCGGCGACCAGAACTGTACACAGTATTCAAGGTGCGGTCTCACCATGGAGCGATACAGAGGCATTATGACATTTTCCGTTTTATTCACCATTCCCTTTCTAATAATTCCCACCATTCTGTTTGCTTTTTTGACTGCCACAGCACACTGCACCGACGATTTCAATGTGTTATCCACTATGACACCTAGATCTCTTTCTTGGGTAGTAGCTCCTAATATGGAACCTAACATCGTGTAACTACAGCAAGGGTTATTTTTCCCTATATGCATCACCTTGCACTTATTCACATTAAATTTCATCTGCCATTTGGATGCCCAATCTTCCAGTCTCACAAGGTCTTCCTGCAATTTATCACAGTCTGCTTGTGATTTAACTACTCTGAATAGTTTTGTATCGTCCGCAAATTTGATAACCTCACTCGTCGTATTCCTTTCCAGATCATTTATATATATAGTGAAAAGCACCGGTCCAAGTACAGATCCCTGAGGCACTCCACTGTCCACTCCCTTCCACTGAGAAAATTGACCATTTAATCCTACTCTCTGTTTCCTGTCTTTTAGCCAGTTTGTAATCCACGAAAGGACATCACCACCTATCCCATGACTTTTTACTTTTCCTAGAAGCCTCTCATGAGGAACTTTGTCAAACGCCTTCTGAAAATCCAAGTATACTATATCTACCGGTTCACCTTTATCTACATGTTTATTAACCCCTTCAAAAAAGTGAAGCAGATTTGTGAGGCAAGACTTGCCTTGGGTACAGCCATGCTGACTTTTTTTTATTAAACCATGAATTCACTATGGAGTAGATTTTAAGACCTGCGCGTGGGCGTATATGTATGTGCACTACCCAGCACCCGAAATCGGAGCAGCCTTGGAGGGAACTTCCCTACTCCCCACCCCCACCTTCCCTTCCCCTACCTCCCCTGCCCTTTCCCCCCTACCTTCTTCTTCTTTTTTGTTTTGTTTCAAAACTTACTTCAGCCAGAGCGCAATCCCCAGCACAGAGCAAATGGCCACTATGTCAGAGGCCTCTGGCCCTGCTCCCGGACAGCCCCGCCCTGCCCCCGAACCACCCCGCCCCGCCCCTGGACCGCCCCTTTAGTAAAGCCCTGGGGCTTAGATGCATTCCGGGACTTTACGCCCATCGCCAAGCCTTTATAAAATAGGCCCGGCGTGTGTAAGGCGATTTACGCACATAGAGCTTTTAAAATCCGGCCCTATATGTCTGGTAGTGACCTACAGGGGAATGACCAAACTCTCAATAAGGCTAGGTTTTTTTGGGGGGGTTTTTTGTGTGAAAGTGGCACCTGCCTATAAATTAAAGGATGAACTAGGTGTGGGAGGGTTGGGAAATACAAACAGTCTAACTTCTGTTAGCCAGAGTGACTCACTGCTCTCTTGATTAACAAATGTTGGTACCTAATCAAACCAAATCACACTACCTCAACACCTTTCCAAGATGAGTAACTGAATTGAACTTTTCAACCTTTTTACTTAGATATACACTGCTCATAGCTTATTTCTAGCTTCTGGCTACCTTATATATATATATTTTTTTAAATTATACAACACTAATGTGTGCTTATTAGCTTATTACAGACTATTAAAAATAAACACACTAACTACTGCTTATTAGCTGCCTTACTGACTATTTAAAAATAGTTTAACTTCTGTTTATTTACTGCACAAACACACAAATACACAAAATAATATTCCCCAATAGTTAATTTCTTCCCCAATACTTTTAAAAAAGAAAATTTCCCAAGCAAAAACTTACTGATTCCTTTCAGCCACCAGCAAGGTGATCCTCTCCTCTCAGTGCTCCCAAGCAGTTTTGTACCTATGGACCTGCAATCTCCATAGCCTCTCTCAAAATTGCTCCCTAAACAATTTATTACAAGTTTAGTCGATCTAAAAGGCAAACTCAGTATCTCGATATCTACTGACTATGAACAAGTTTTACGAGAAATTAAACATAATGGGGGTAATTCACTAAAACAATTCAATATGTGAAATAAATAACATGCTATGTACTAAAACCCTTAGATGCATGATAAGTTGCCTGCTAATGCTTTAGCAAGTGGATAATAAACTGTTGTGTTGCAGCACTTCCTGAAGAGCATAATGGGATGCAAACAGGGAGGATGACCTTTGAACCTGTCGGTGGTTCTGCATTTGCAGATGTAAGTGGACACAGAGAGATTTATCCTAGCAGTTTATAAATTGTGTAACGGCAGCTGTAAAATTTATAATACGCTATATCATTCCCCCTCTGAAAGCATATATTTCAATATGTGCGAATACTTACGATGCAAAGGAAATGCCTACTTTACCTAATTAATAAACCTGTGCATGCATATTTTAGGCTTGAAAAAAATATAGCATGTACGTGAAATAACCCCGATTTAACCGCAGAGGCGGGTATTTTATAAAGCCTGTGCAGATACCATTTTGAAAATACTTGCACGCATACTTGACGTCAGCAGTTTGCCATGACCTCTGCCAGTTCTCCCAGTCTGACTCTAGTTCATCTACACCCTCTATCACATCCCCCTGAACCCCCACCAGTTCACCCAGGCTTCCCACCCAGAAACTGAAGCTAACAGACAAGTCTGATTTCACTTGCACGAGTCATAGAAACAGAGAAATATGACGGCAGAAGACCATATGGTCCATCAGTTAGCAGGTGTAAAAGTGTGTGAATAGGTTTGATCATTTATACACATATATCTCATAAAATAATAACTACTGCATGTACTTCCTGACCCCACCCTGGAATGCCTCTAAACCACCCCTTTTTTTGAGCTGGTAAAACGTGCGCACAAAACAAAAAATGCACGCGTACCTTCAATGTTTATAAAATTGCATAAACATGAATAACATGCTGCTTACACACATATATGATATTTTTCTGCATGGAGCCCCTTTGAAAATTTACTCAAGAGGCATAATGAGATATCTAACATAGTAACATTGTAATGATGGCAGAAAAGGACCAAATGGTCCATGCAGTCTGCCCAACAAGCTTCTTATGGTACTATCTGTTGCGCCGTGCAGGTTACCCCCATGTTTAAGAACATAAGAACATGCCATACTGGGTCAGACCAAGGGTCCATCAAGCCCAGCATCCTGTTTCCAACAGTGGCCAATCCAGGCCATAAGAACCTGGCAAGTACCCAAAAACTAAGTCTATTCCGTGTAACCATTGCTAATGGCAGTGGCTATTCTCTAAGTGAACTTAATAGCAGGTAATGGACCTCTCCTCAAGAACTTATCCAATCCTTTTTTAAACACAGCTATACTAACTGCACTAACTGACTGACTGACTAACCCTTTCCATTAAGGGTAGCAGTTGCCGCTCCATACAGTTATCTCCAAGCCTTATGATAACCCATAAAAAATTACTGCTAGCAACCTTTTTACTGGGTGAGGAGCCTTCTTGAAAATTCAGGCAATGCTGCTTGACTTGCTTTGCTTATGGACTTGGCTTTAGAAGCAGGCCTGTGCTTTTTCCCTTGTGCCTGCATATCAGTGCCCCAGATTGTAAATGTCAGGAGCCCGTGTTGGTTGTCGTCTGAATCCAACTCCTCTTCCTCCCCATCACCCTATTCACTAAACCATGTGCTAATCAGTGACCATACACTACATCCAAAAATGTAGCACCCTTTTGATAACACACACCCCCGGTTAGGATTCCTGGTTTTCACCCAGGCGGCGCGGGTTCGACTCCCGGTATGGGAACCAATGATAACACACATTACGTATTCATTGCACACATAAAAACCACCTGCTGGCCGGAGACAGCTTCTGGGAAAAGAGAGAAATGTTGTTAAAGAAAGCAAGGACTAGATATGGACAGCATATTTGGGAATTCTCCAGAGACTCAGGAAATTTGCATCGATCCGGATAATTCCTGGGAAACACTAAAAAGCTCCAGACCTCTCTGTTTTCAGCTCCAGTCACTCCCCTTCCTCGGGAAGCCTGCAGGGAACAGGAGGAGAGGGGTGAGCCTGTAGCACACACACTGCAAGCAGCATGTGGGGAGAAACTGGAGAGAGGCTGGAACACACAAAGCGCAGTCTGCAGCTTGTTTCGAGGATTTGGGTCGCACTCAGCTGAGGGTGGAATGAGGGTGCACAAGTCAGAGAGATGTGACTTATGGGGGTGGGGGAGCAAAGAGAGTGCTGGGGTCAGGGAGAGAGGAAGGGTAAAAAATACTGGGATCATCCCTGGAGGGGGTAAAGTGGTGAAGGTGGTGGTGGAGGGGGGGGGGTGAAGTGTAAGTTAGCGGTGGGAGGGGTGGAAGATAAAAGAGCGATACCCATTATTCCTCCCTTTCCCTTTGTTCCCCCTGACTAATCAACAATCTCAAGGTGACCAGCACTCACATTTCCAAGGTACGATGGTCAGAGAAGAGAGGAGCAGGAGAGAGTCAGAAGACAAGGAGAGAGAAGATGTGGGGAGAAAGAGCGCAGTCAACTCCAACCCCCCCCCCCCCCCCTGAATTTTCTGTCCCAGGATCGCCTGCTGCTAGCATCAATGCCCCCTGTCTACCTCCCAAAAGCCTGTCCTGGCTAAACACCTGGGCATCAGCCTTTTCTAACCCCTCAGGTTATCGTAGGGCAGAAGGAATCAAGGGCAGGCTGATATCGGATTGGGAGGATGGAGGAAGTAGATAGCAAGTGGCCTGAGGCCAGGCATGCAGCGGATAGAAGGGTCCTGGACACCTGAGGAGGATGTGAGGCCCAAGAGAGGAGAGGCCCAACTTCTTCATTGCATCTGTCCAAGTTTCACATCTTTGTCCTCTCTTATCAGCCCTCAGTCACCTATGAGAGAAGGGGCTATGAGTAACAAAAGAGAAGGTGGGGCCGGTGCCAGGCCTGTCGGTGCAGGACCCTGGACAGGGCCCAGGCTGACTTTGCTTCCTATTGCTGCCGCAGGGCAGTGGACGGCCAGCCAGGCCCCCTTCTTTCTTGGCCTCCCTCCAGCATTGTGCACTTGGGTGACGTTTACACCTCTGTTGGCACACCCTGTGTCCAGCACGACAGGCAGCAGTCGGTGTGGTGCAGAGCAGTTACAGATCAGTGTTACAGTTCGGTCATAATTTTCCCACACTAGAGTGTGTGCTAAAATGCGACCCCTTTATTTTAGCAATTGCGTGCTCTGTGTCTCATTATTGTAGTAAATTGGAAAATTGATGCTACTTTACAGCACTTTTGTACAGGTAAAGTGTGGTTACGCATATAACATCAGTGCATGTAAATGCCTTCCCACCTCCTACCCCGCCCTTTGTGTGGGTAGAAGTTTGTTTGCCGTCCTTTTACCCACTGAGAAAAGTGGGCGTGGTTAAGTTGGCAGAGGGAGTGAATGCACGGGGAAATCCCTGTGAGTATTTTAATCCACATGCTTTGCACCTCCCCTAAAGATCAAGTGCCCATGCTCCCGAATTTTCAAAAGGAAACTCCATAGGGAGTTTCCCTTCTGCATGCCTCCCAAGAATTTTTCCTTTAGGTGCATGCTACAAATCATACTGTGTGCATGCTAAAAGCAAAACGTCTTAAGCCTGAACATTTCTGAATTGGCCCCAATACCTGTCTGAGATTCAATAACCACATGCTGTTGCAGCACACAACAGAATATTTCATTTTGCAAACTATTTAGCTTTTGAAACAATCTGATGAAGAAAACACCAATGGGTGCTTCCAAATAGCCTTGATTTGAAAACCTGTATACACCAGATACACTGTATTGATTTGTCAGGGTTCTTTAAACAAATTAATCATCATGTGCCAAGTCTGCTGGGCCACATGTGCATTTAATGTAAGCATTCGCTGGTGAAATATTGCAGGAAGCTAGGAGAATGTCTTCCTTCAGAGATAACCTCAGTAGCACGGTGCAGTGTAAATGTGTTCTTTAACAGGACTCTTCATTTTTCAGTTTTATCAGCCCTGTAGTGTCATCTCGGTAGGAGCACACATCAGAGTGATGTTTCCATTTTCACTAATGCTGTAGAGGGACATGAGGGTGTAACTAAATGTAACATTCATGGTTAGATCTCGGGTCTCCCTTATGAATACATCATAAATCATCACTCGATGGCGATGTGAGATGCTTCACTTTATCATTAGAGAGCGCCGTTTTGCAGCTCCTTGCAGTATGCGACATGCTTCCTTTTTTTTTTTATTTAACTGTTAAGATAGGAGAGTGTAGGACTTTTCACAGATTTCTTCCCAGATCAAGGACAGACTGGCAAAACGAAGTGCTTATCTAAAAACATCCTGACCAACGTGGGTCTCGCCGTGGCGCCCATGACAAACGAGCTCCTTCTGACAGGATGCCGCCGCGTCTGCCTCCTTTGTGATGCAGGAGAGGAGCGTGGCACTCTTTAAGGAGTCAACATTCAAACGCTTATTCAAGACACGTGCGTAGAAGAATGAGTTACACATGTAGGTTGGTCGTAGGCGCATAAGGGAAATTTCAGCCACCTAAAAATGCATGCAGAAGTTCAGAGATCGCATTCATTTTGATGCATAATGAATAGAAATGTTTGAGGGGCACGTGATGAATTTGCACCCAAGGCGTAAATTTTCCAAATATCGCATGTAATGGCAATCCATATTACGAACATAACTCTATGCCAACCATTCAAAACAAGTAAAGTGGCGCATACATTTAGTCACGTAACAGCTCAACAGACAAAAGCAATTTATGCAGCTACCTCAACATTGCACTTATAATTCTGCAGATAGGAGCACCAGTGAACATTTATCCTTACAAGTTGAATTCTATAGGTTATTTCCTCTCATACATTTGGTCCTTTCTTTTACTGATTTCGTTTTATGTCCCCTTTTAATACTGTTTGGTGACGTTAGTAATTAGAGTTGTTATTGTCTGTCCTGCAAAGTGCTTTGAGGTAAACATAGTAACTCAAATTGCTTATGCATGCTGCTTAATATTTTATAGACTTGTAATTCAGTTAGCTTCCCTCTTAAACCTTCATTTTCTAAGCTAAAGCTAATTAAACCATTTAACATGCAAAGCATTCAAGCTACGGTAGACATAGGTCAGCCACCTGTACACAAAGAAACTAACAAGAGGTAGCCAGGAGTTGGATGGTAACAGAAACGGAGGATGCGAAGGCCCAGGGAATCTGCCCGGTTTCATTCCTAGTGCCAGTGCTCCCTGGCTTTCCCTTCTTTACGAGCAGAATTGTTCATGCTCATCCTAGGCTTTCATGAATTTCGTTACCGAGTTTGCCTCTATCACCTCCCTCGGGTCATAGGGCAGAAGTGAAGATGTTGGGGTTCCAATGGATGTGCGGACGGTTTGACCTATGCTTGAGGTATATACAAGCTTGCATTAGCTTTTAAAGGATCAATAACACCCATACGACCCAACTTCAATATTCAATAGCACTACTTTGTTTTATTTACAATAAAGCTTGTAACAAAGACTCTGAATTCCCACAAAACTGGGAATCTTTCTGAGCATGTCACTTCTGTCTGTGCTTCAGTCTCCCCTGCTGAGTTTGGGTAGTAATAATGCATCATAGCTCCTGCTCCCCTGAACCATCCAGGCACCAGACACATACATGCAGGGATTTGTGGAATATTAGAAATACTTCTGATCCTGTTTAAATAGAAGGCACTGTAAAAGACCAAATCATTATTAATAGTAGATCCGCAGATCAAAGGAAAGGACACAAAATGGAGATGTGTTGCATCTTTTGCATGGTATCCTGCTAGCACATTGCCTTTCTCTTATTTTTGGCAGCCTCGGGAGCTTAAGGCAGAGAGGCGGCACTGATTTCAAAAAGCAGGAGAGAAACCCTGGCTAATGGTCACGGAAAATCTTGGCAGCATTGTTTTTTTTTTTTTTACTTTTTGGTTATTTAAAATAAGGGAAAAAAACCCCCCATTCACTGTTGTGGTAAGTGGAGCGGGACAGTTGTGAGACAGCCCAATTAAAATCTGAGGTCTCGGAAAAGGCAAACGTCCTACACTGCAATATAATTCCCTTTCATCTATTCTGCCCGGAGAGACAAGCTAACAGTGTGATACCTGCCCAGAGCAGTTTAAAATGTCTGCTCCCGAGGAATCCATTGCTTGTTCGAGCCGGCTTCTTCTTCAACCGTTGTGCCATGTGATACCAAGAGCAAGACTAAGCTATAGCGGGCAGCAATGGCCAATGCCAATGTTACACCACGCCAGCAAAATATCTGTGGCACCTAATGGCCAGTGAAGACCTCGTGCCATAAACTGAATCCTGACAAGCGTCTGATCCCAGCTTTCTGCAGGGCGGGGAATTCTAATTGCGTTTCGTGGAATCTTTACTACACGTTCAGAAGCTTCCTGCAAAGTTCCCCTGCTTCCGTCCTAGCATCAACTCAGTTCAGGTAGTTGGGGACCCCAGTTTTCTGTAAAAACAAGTCCCTTGGATTCGTCCCTCCGCACAGAAGTCCGGAATTTGAGTGTTCTCTTTCTTATCTAAACCTTTATTTGAAAATTTTAAGTTTAGGCTTCCGGCCCTAACTAGCCCACATGCTGCGGCTCGGTTGATCGCAGTGATCCTATTGCTCCAGTGCTGTCGTCTCTTCCCTGGAGCAATAGGATCACTGCGATCAATCGACCTGCAGGTTAGAAATGTTCAAAATAACTAATTCTGTATCTTCCGATATGTGACATAGTGCTATGATGATGTATACGTTTGTGCGCATGTGAGAGGCATAATAGAGCACAAGGACGGGTGAATGAGTGAGATTTATTTAGTTATTTTAAAGTATTTCTATACCGTTCTTACAAATAAAATGTTATCAAAATGCTTCACAAGAACAAAATAATGAAAATAAAAAACAAATTAAAAGAATCAAATTACAAAAACAGGTATAACAATTGATCAAAATAACACATTTAGAGCTAAAGAGAGTGCGAGAGAGGGAAGGAGCAAAGTCAGGAATAGAAGGAAAGGTAGGTTCAAGTTATGCTCTGAGAGATGAGTCTCCAGAGGTTAGGGGTAATTAAAGTGAAACACCAGGGCTGACCCTTTAAAAGCGACTTTTGCATGCAAAATGTTAGGCAGATTTTAAAAATGAAGAGAGCTGCTAAATGTCATTTTTGAGCTGCGCAAGAGAGTTAAAGAAGCACCAAGCTGTCCTACCTTTTTTTTTCTTTTTACATGAAAACCATTACAACCTAAAGAATGGTTTGTTTCTATATTACAAGTACCGGACATTACGGTTAGACAAGCAGTCTGCAGCACCCCGTAATGGTTTTTACGTTATAAACACAGGGGGCGTGTGGAAGAGGCCAATTGGATTTCACGGTCTGCTTTTTTTTTCACCCCAGTCACACCAAAGTTGTCACAGTTTCAGATTTTCCTCCCATAGGCAGGTAATGGGAGCTGTGATCCTATTCATCAAGCCTCAAGCAAACATTAGCCTTTGTGAATTATCAAAACCGTGGAAATAAAGCAGTAAATCACTGGGGCACTATTAAACATTAAAATCTGTCCCTTTATTCAGAAATATTTGCTAGGGAGCTCAATTGTTTTTATACAATGCAATCAAACTATTGATTGATTTTCTTTTTTTTCCCTTTTCTGACCCCAGAAGCTTTCCTTCTGCGTGTTGAATGGTTAGGGACCTTCATTATCGGTTTCTATTTGATTTTTCCTGGGAATTTCAGTGTTAGAACAAAAAACAATCTGGGGGAAAATGACTTTCCCCACGGATTTTTCTCCTGGGTGTTACAGATTCTTTTTTTTGTTATAACATTGAAATAGCCAGGAACAATAAAATAAAAACTGAAAATGACCGTCCCGGTGTATAGTGCATGAGAATGTCGTCGTGGCTTGGACTCTTCTGCAGGGCGCTCTGCACCTAGAATTATACAGAATATCTGGAGGGGCCTTATTCAGAGGCATTTAGCAAGTTATCCAGCTAAATGCTGAGTTTTGATGTCTTCTTATCAGGATAAAATTTAGCCAGATAATGTAGAGGCGTTCCGGGGCTATTTCTGGGAGGAATTAGGTTAGCTGGATAATTTATCTGGTGAACTCTGATATTCAGCTAATTCTGGTTGTGCCTCAGAACAGCTCTAAAGTTAGGTGGATAAACCTCTCCGGCTATCTTTAAGATAGCCGGCTGTGTTCAGTAGTGCAGCTGCACCACTGCCTGTCCCTCCAATGCGGCAGCTATGTTTCTCTTTGTCGCTCCAGCCACGTCTCAATGCGTCCGTTTCTTAAAAGTAGAGCCCAGTGGGTCTCAAGCTATTGGTCAGGACACACCCAGCCAGCCTGCCGTGGAGAAGGTGCAGGCAGATCTACCCGGTGCAGATGGCTGGGTGTGTCTCGAGGACAGGGCTGAGAACCACTGGTCTAGAAATGCAACACACCCAGGAGCTTTTCCTTCTTTTTCAGTTAGGCATGAATACTTTGTGTATCTTTCTGTCTGTATCAGATGTACATTCTTCCAAACAGCTCATCAGAATATAAGCTCTTGGGTTTCCCTCTTTATATATTTAAAAAAAAAAAAACAAAACTATCTATTTTTTATGGGATGCTAATACGGAATACTTCTTAAATCAGATCCGTCTGCTCAGTGGCAGGAAGGAGAGAATTAATGGGATCGTTAGTGAGTTTATACCTGCCGGTGACAACAGTCCTAGCCCCTGTGATGAAGTAGAAGAGCAGGATCCTGTCACCCTCCCGTCTCTCCACCTCATCATTAGTTAGGCTAGAATGGGTTAAGGTGTCACATATCCTGACTGATGTTGTCTGAGATGTCTCAGCCTTGGTTGCCATGGGTGCAGATATTAAGGTCCCTAGAGTCTCAGATTCCCTTCTCTTCTCTATCACACATTTAAGAGCATATAAATCTGCAGACACTACAAGCTGACACACAAACCTGCCACATAAAAAAAAAATACCAACAACAACAATAAGCATCACTTTTCAAAATAATTGTCATGGGGTTTCAAGCACATTTCTTAGAATCCTGAAATCTTGTAATGTTCCACCTTGGACCATTAGGGTCAAGAATAAACACATCTAGGTTTGGACTCTAAGGGGCGAATACCCTTACAGAGGATCTAGCTTGGCAAAGGAGAAAGCCTTCACAATCCATGTGTGGATTACAGAGTTATGTTTTGTTTTAATTGATATTTTATATTGAGCTAGTGGAAACTGCCCGGCGTAGCTCAGGTTCTCTGGTCTGTATCAGCTATAAACTTTAAAATCGAACAAAAGTGAAAAGGATAAAAATTGTTTTCTTTTGTTAAGTAATTAACAGAAAGAATTTAGAAATTTAGGGAACCTCTCCATAAACTACCTTGACAGTCTATTAGACGTCTCTCATTGTCCAACTGTAGAGAGCGCTAAATAGCGATTGTTACAGAGGAAGATTGAAAAGCACTGGTTCCAGTACCACTGAGAGGATGGTAAATAGTGCAGTGCCCCAGGGATCTCTGTCTTTTAGCCAGTTCACAGTCCACAATAGTGACATAGCCGCTGGTGGGCCTGGGTGGACAATGGCCCACTACTTAGGGCTCAGGTTCAGGCAAGCAGGGCTGCCCAACACCAGAAAAGGCCTGCAGG
This sequence comes from Rhinatrema bivittatum, assembly GCF_901001135.1. NCBI lineage: Eukaryota > Metazoa > Chordata > Amphibia > Gymnophiona > Rhinatrematidae > Rhinatrema > Rhinatrema bivittatum. The sequence continues at coordinate 13,042,545 of NC_042623.1, read as the reverse complement.
ATGACTGATGTGGTTCCCATCCTGTGGTGGCTGCAGAAAGGGGTCTGGCAGTACCTGAAGAAATCATCCTGTATGTATGAAAGACTGTGTGTGTGTGTGTGTGTGAGTGGGAACTTGTGTGTGTGTATATTCATGACTGGGAGCCTCCATGTAAGTGTTTACAAATGTGTTTGTATGTATGTGGGTCTATGTGAATGTGTGTATGTTTCTGGAATGTTTGTGTTTCTACGTGTGTGTATGTGTGTGTGTGTGTGCCTGTACCTGCCTCTTTCTATGCCTATGTGTGGGACAGAGAGGGCTTTGCTGACAGAGCATTTTAGTGAAAATTATGTGGCGCTGCCTGAGTTGTCTGGTTCACAACTGATGTATATTTTCAAAACTAAACACAAGTGGAAAAATAAATATTGTTTTAATGTATTAAATCCTGCAGAACGCCATGGCTAGGATCATAACCAATACCTGTAAAAGGGACCACATCACCCCCATTTTAAAGGATCTGCACTGGCTGCCCATTCCCTTCCGCATTCAATACGGAAGGGAATGGGCTAGAATTTTGTTGTCGTCAATACCTTGACGACAACAAAATTCTAGCATCATCTCAATTTGGTTTTCGCAAAGAACGGAGCACTGAAACTATCTTAATCTCTTTAACTGACACAATATTCCTGAATCTTGAAAAAACAATCCTGCTTACTCATACTTCTCGATCTATCAGCCGCATTCGACACGGTGAATCACTCCCTTCTCCTGGAATGTCTAGCCGACATTGGAATCAAAGACACCGCATTAAATTGGTTTAAGTCATTTCTACAAAACAGATTTTACAAAGTTAGAATCAACAACAATGAATCCCACCCCATCGACTCCTCTATGGGAGTCCCTCAAGGCTCCTCATTATCTCCAACTCTTTTCAACATATACATGTTACCGTTATGCCAGCTCCTATCCAAACTCAATCTTAAACATTTCATTTACGCAGACGACGTACAAATTTTTATTCCAATTAAAGAATCCCTTCAAAAAACACTAGAATTCTGGAACTCCTGCCTATCTTCCATTAACAGCTTGTATTAGCTGTAATACTGTTTGTTCGCCTGTTTGTTCGCCTGAATCCATAATTTATTCGCCTGAATCCATAATTTATTGAATATTATCACCTTCACTGTCACTATCACATGGCAACGCTGTGTGGTTCAGAAAAAGTTCATCTGATTTGATATGAACTCAACTATACTGAATGTTATTGTGATATCATCAATGCTAACAAATCCAAGTCCTGGTTCAATCAATTGCCCCTGAGGCAGCTCTGTGAAAAAGAGCGAAACTCGGCCAGAGTCGGGCGATTTTAATAAAGAGCTGTACAAACATACAAAAAGACAGTTCCTTTTCAACAGAGCTTACAATCTAATAAGACAAACATACAGGACAAGAGACTTGGGGTATTTCATAAAGCCAGACAATGGTTAAAAAGAAAAGAAAGTTAGATAACAAGACTAAAAGCAAACAATCCAGCATAGCTCTCTGCTTTAATGGCAGGGGAATGAAGAAAAGTGGATCTATATACAGACAACAACCAACAAGGACTGAATTTCATAGTCTGGGTAAACAAATAAGCATGGGTGTAGCTTGCTTATTGCGGCGGTTAATATCCCTAACTAATTAAGCTAGATATTTCACTTAGATGCAATTCCAACACTGTTCTCTACATTAATGACAGGGGTGGAAGGGAAATAGAACCAAAAGGTTACTAAGGGCCAAGAGTAACAGGTAAGTATGAGAAATAAAAAAGAGTGCGAAAGCTTGCTGGGCAGACTGGATGCGTTTGGTCTTCTTCTGTCGTAATTTCTATGTTTGTATGTAAGATTTAAAAGCGGTTTCAGAAGGGTGGGTCTTTAGATGGGATTTAAACATGGCGAGAAAGGGAGCATGACGCACCGGTTCAGGAAGCCTTTTCCAAGCACATAGCACAGCCAGATGGAAAGCACGGAGTCTGGAATTGGCAATAGTGGAGAAGGACATGGATAGGAGTGACTTATCCAATGAGCGGAGTGCACGAGGAGGGGTGTACAGAGATAAGAGAGGAGAGGTAGTGAGGTGCTGCAGAGTAAAAGCATTTGTAGGTGAGAAAGAGGAGCTTGAACTGTATGCGGAAGCGGATAGGAAGCCAATGCAATGACTTCAGAAGAGGGGTTATGTGAGCATAGTGACTGGAGAAAGATAAGTCATGCAGCAGAATATAGGACAGATTGCAGTGGAGAGAGATGGCTTGCCGGGAGACCTGTGAGGAGCAAGTTGCAATAGTCTAAGCGGGAGAAGATGAGAGAGAGGATAAGGGTTCTGGTAGTGTGTTCAGAAAGCAAAGAATGGATTTTGTCAGTGTTATAAAGAAAGAAACAACAGGTTTTAGTAGTGTTATGGATATGTGTAGAGAAGGAGAGAGAGGAGTCGAAGAAGACTCCAAGGTTACAGGCTGATGGGACCGGGATGATGACCGTGTTATCCACAGAAACAGAGAAAAGAGGAAGAGGGGAGGTGGGCCTGAGGGGAAAGATAAGGAGCTCAGTCTTGGCCATGTTGAGTTTAAGGTGGCGGCAGGACATGCAGGCAGGAATAAGATTCCTCATTCAATTTTCAGATCATGTCTCCAGTTTGACAAAGAAATTCTATTTCTTCCTGAGATTCATCCAGTATGACCATTTTTAGACCCCTCTAATCATAAAACTGCTCACTCATTCTCTTATACTAAGCCACAAATTGTTGTAATTCTTTATTTCATGGTCTAACCTCTAATTGGGTTAGGAGGCTGCAAATTGTATAGAACACAGCTGCCAGGGTAATTTTTAACAAATGCAAGTATGACTATGTGACCCCCACTTCTATTAGTTTGCACTGGCCCCCTGTGTCATTTCATATAAAGTTTAAAATTGGATAGCTGGTGTATACATAGAAATATGACGACAGAAAAAGACCATATAGCCCATCTAATCTGCCCATCCGCCAATTAATCTAGTATTATAATTCCCATCACTTCCTTAGAGATCCCCTTTATTTATCCCATGTTTTCTTGAGTTCGGATACTGTTTTTGTCTTTGCCACCTCTACTGGGAGGCTGCTACATGCATCCACTACCCTCTCTGTAATGAAATATTTCCGAAGATTATTCCTGAATTTACGCCCTTTTCAACCTCATGACCCCTCATTCAAGAACCTTCTGTCCATTGAAAAAGGCTCACTACTGTGCATGGAAACATTTGAGTTATTTGAATGTCTCTATCATATCTCCCCTCTCGCCTTTCCATATTTAGATCTTTAAGTCTATCTTAATATGCTTTAGAACAAAGACCACTGACCATTTTAGTAGCCTCCCTCTGGAGCAACTCCATCCTGTTTCTATCCTTTTGAAGGTGGGGTCTCCAGAATTGTACGCAGTATTCCAAGTGAGGTCTTATCAGGGACCTATACAGGGGCAATATCACCTCCCTTTTTCCACTGACCATTCCTCTCCCTATGCACCCAAGCATCTTTCTGGCTTTTACTATTGTTTTATCCACCTGTTTGGTCACCTTAAGAGCATCATTTTGGAGCTCCCCCAACCCTTGCACAATCAGTAGTTCCTTATCGTCCTATGCGTTCCTTGAGATATTTCCAATAGGAACTTTTAGCTCTCCCCTCCCTCAAATTAGTTTTTGAGTGCACTCACGAGATTAGTCTTTCTTGGATGGTGCCCAATATTTGGAATACTCTTCCACAATTATTGCAATTAGAGAAAGACTACATGAAATTCGGAAAAGGTCTAAAAGCTTTCTTTTTCTCCAAAGCTTTTTCAGATGCTAGTTGCGGTATTGATTTATTTATTTATAGAATTTATATTATGCTATCTCTCAGCAGTGCTGCCTGATGCAGAGTACAATACAATATAAAACAATCTCATAAAAACATATAAAACCTTACTATCATAAGATTAATACATAAAATAATCCATCCACAAAAAATAATAACAAACTGCACATTTAGTTCATCTCTAAAAGGAAAGGTCTCACCTAGCAACACTACTACACTACTATTCAGGAAAAGCTTCCTGAAATAATAACATTTTTACTTTCTTAACACCCCTGAAAGTTCATTCCATAAGGTCGGCTCTAGCACAGAAAACTTCTGGGTCCTCATTAAACGACACTCTGTAATGGAAGGAACAGTCAGTAGTTCTTGCTCACTTGATTGCAACACTCTCTCTGGCTTATAGGGGACTAGCAGTTTCCTTAAATAACTTGGGCCTGTTTGTAATTGGGATTTGACCAATAGGTAACCAATGCAAGTTTGACAATGTTGGTGTTAAATGACTTCTCATTGGAACCCCTTCTATTAGCCTCATGGCCGAATTTTGTATAATTTGTAATACTCTAGCTGATTTTTGAGGCAATCCATTGTAAATGATGATGCAATAGTCCAATGTCGAGAGAACCAAACTTTGTACAACTATTCAAAAGTCTTCTTTCCTCAGTACATAGTGCAAATGCCAAACTACCCTTAATTTAAAATAAGCAGCTTTCACAACTTTCCTTATCTGCGGTTTGAAGGGCAACTTGGCATCTAAAATAATCCCTAAATCTCTCACTTCAGTTTGTAATGGAAAAACCTTTCCATCAAGAAAAATAACCATTTTGACCAATTTTATTTTGTAAAAGCGGTAGACAAACATATCTAAATAAATAAATAATAGATGCTTTCTCCTCTAGGATTGCTGCAACTCAGTCTTAACAGTATTCAATATCATCTTATTTGATGTCATCCATTCTTCAACTTTCCTCAAACAATCTATTTGCCCAATTATATCTACCACTGGGAAAAGAAGGTGAATGTCATTGCATAAAACTTAAATTTAATTCCCAGAGTACTGAAACGTTGGGTTAAAGGGGCCAAAAACACATTAAATAATGGGGCCAGGAGAGACGACTCCTGAGGGACTGCTATCTTTATAGATCTAGATTCTGAGGTTGAATCATTCCATTGTACATGAAATGTATGTCCAGCAAGGTAGGATTTAAACTACTCTAGTACTTGTCCACGAAATTCAGAGGAAAACAATCTCCTTATTAAAATCTTATGTGAGACTACCAACGGCTGAAGCCAGATCTAAAATCACAACAATTACTGAATCACCCTTATCCAGCTCTAACAACGAGTTTATTACAGATGTTGTAAGGTTTTGGTTCCTTGGTGCGTCCTAAATCTAATTGATGTGTCTAATACAACATAATCATCCAAAAATGTTGTTAACTGGTTTAACACACATTTTTCAATTAACTTTGTCAAGCTAGGTAAGTTAGATATCAGTCTATAATTCCGCACATCATCAGAAATCAAATTTTCCTTTTTTAGGAATGGCTTTACTCTGGCCGATTTCAAATCATTGGGTAGCATTCCACAACTCAAAGATGAATTACTGATATCTACCAAAGCCTTCCTAAACAGATCCTTCATCTCCTGAAGCAACCAAAATGGGCAAGGATCTAATGCACATCCTTTTGCCCCCAATGAAGTAAGTACCACCATTACCTCATTATTAGTTACTGGCTCAAAGGTAGACCAAATTTGTCTATCCTCTCTGGTGCCTCTTGTAATCTGTTCATCATCAATATCATTTCCATTATTATTTAAATTAGCTTTTTGAGTGAGATGAATGATTTTGTCCACAAAATATTACGCTAAATTTTCAGCTTTGATTTCCCTGGTGTTACGTTTTTGCTCCACCAACCTCTTTACCTGAAAGAACAAGCTTTTTCCTGTCAATAACGCTGTCACTTTAACGAGTGAGTCACCACGGTGCATGAAAACCAAAACACTGAATCAGTGCTGGCAGTGTTGGATGGCTGTTCTTAAGAACATGACTTTGGAGACATAGGATTGTCCTCGCCAGTTAAGTTGTTTTTAATTGCAATATTGAAAATGTCTTGAAAAAAACTGTATATTGAAAATTCTTTGAAAAAATACTCCCTTATGACTGATGATTATAATTTCAAGACGTGGTCTGGATAAGACCAATTTGCTGAATTTCTACAAACAAGAAGATCTCATCGTCTTTTGCACTAATAATCTCAATGATGTGGTTATGAAATGCAGGTGAATTTTGGATCATGTTATCTTTAGAAAATTCTCGGACATCCTGCAGGCGAATGATTGCAGCTCTTTCAGTTGCAGAAATTGTCAAACAATAATGGGAATCTTTTGAATTAAAGGCATTCATATAATTATTAGAACAATAGCAAAAATATCCATACAGTTTTTGATCTGGCAGCACCATTCTCCTCCCCTCTTCCTAGTCATCTTTTTCTGACATTTCCTGCTGCCGTGAGTCTTGATGTGCCCTTGATTCAGGACTGGTTTCTTTAAGCCCATTCCACTGTAATTTGAGACATGTTTTATTTAATAATAAAAGTACCAAAGGTTGAATAAATGGGGCTTTAAAACCCAGGCCTGCATCATCCTTTCAAGGCTCAACCCACCCTAGTCACTCTGAGTTTCAGGCTATCCCTCATAAATATGCATGAGAAATAGTTGCATATGTTGACCTGTTTTTTTTTAAATCCCAATGTATACAAGTGTGGTGACCTTTTTTATGCTGGGTTGAAGGTACCCAACTGTCTGGGAGGGAGCGACCCTGCCCCTCCACATGTCTTGACTGGTTAAGAAATGTGTTAAATAGTTATCATGTATTATCATGAAATGACCAGTGGGTGGCATTTTAAGGGGAATAAGTCATGATGTCAATTGTTTAATGTGCCTTTTTGGGGAAAGGTTTGTATGTTCCCTTACTAGTTGGGATTCTCTGATGGGGCAGTATAAAGGGGGACGTTTTTGGCAGGTTTTCGCTCTTTCCTCCCCTGCCATCTCTAGTATAGGTCGGGGATCAGGGAGGACCCCAGCCTGTGTCCTGGGAGGCCCAGGAACCCTCCCAAGGGGAGAAGCCCAAAGCTGAGAAGAAGTGAAATGGAATCGATTCCTTTTCATGGTCGGACCAGAGCTCAGGAGAATCGGAGTGGCAAGGAGTGGGTTCTGGAGAAGTGCAGGAGTAGGGCAGTTAGCCCAGTGGGGAACTACTTTGTAGAATTCTTGATGTGTGGGGTGCAGGGAAAGTTGAGGTTTCCTCCTGCCCCCGAGGAGCTTACCATAGTGGTGAAGCAGAGAGGCCAGTGGCCGGAGTGTGGAGCGCTGTTGTCCTCCTCCCGAGAAACTACCCAAAAGGTGCAGAGCAGGATGCTCCAGGAGGAGAAGAAAATGAGGTAGAGAGAGAGGTGAGTCGTCCTTGCAAGCGCTGTGTCCAGCAGTAATGGTACTATCCACGGGTTTTCTGACTTGACCAGTCTCATTCTTGTACACAGTTCTTGGCCAGCTGGACAGACCAGAAAATAGAGTTGCAAGTTTGGAATTTGATACAATGGGTCGGAGTCCATCACCGAGCCAGCCTGGGTTTATGGAAGCGGTCAGAGATCACGGAGGGGATGCCCTCCCTGTCCGTACAGCTAAAGAGCAAAAGAGAGCGGGTGGTGGAGCGTGCTGTCCCAGGGAATTCCTCCCCCTTCCTCGGAGAGCCTGAAAGCAGCCCAGGTAGGGCCTTACCAAGGACTGAGATTAGAAGGCACTCACTGATGCATTCATCCTCATCTCGCATTTGTCGGAGGGGTGGGGTGGGGTGGAATTGTATCTTCTATGGAAAGACAAGTTGATTATTGCAGGAGGTAGAAATGTGACGCCAGCGTTAGCTTCTTCTTCAGTCAAGCAACTCATCTGATTCAGACGCGTTCACCAGCTGCTGGGAAATCAGGTTTTGCTTTGTGAACAAGATGCAGGGCCTAATACAATTTTTTCATTTCCAAACTGGCGCCTATCAGAAACATCAATGTCACCTATGTTTTGGAGTTAATGCAAATTGTTGTTTTCTGTCACCCCGTGTTTGGAGTTAATGCAAACTGATGTTTCGAAAAGCCTTAAGTCTGACATGTTTTTTTGTATTGTTCCACATGCCTGCAAGAAAAGAAAGGTGAATATATATGATTCCCCAATAAATTCTGTCTTCTGCATCTTAGAAATCTACTTTACATAGCCTCAGTGAAAACTTTAAACTTGCATTAAGCAGCGATGCTCTTTTAATTAAAAAATATATACATTTGTGTGTGTATATACACACTACATATATAATAACTAATATGTCATAAGATATAAAAAAGAAAAGCCCATGGTAAATACTTAAAAAAGAGCAAACAGAATACAGCAAACTGAGGAGCCCAATCCTGAACTGAAACTAGACTTAGTGGTCTAATTTGTTACAGGAAATTGGACCATCATACCATGAAGCAGATTCCAATGTGTTTCAGACAGGTTCATATATTTACTCATCAGTCCACATAAAGGTCCAAAGTTGAGCACAGATCTATGTGCATCAGAGGATCAAATCAAGTCTGATGATCAAGGGCATAGAATGTACATGTTAAGATTTTCTGACCCAACGTGCCATCTCCAGACATCAATCAGGCCGATCTAATGCTGGCATGCGTTAAATGGGCGCACACGATTAAGCGCCTGCTCCCTTAACTCGCGCCGATCCACCTCTCCGGGGCGCCTGATGCAAAATACAAATGAGCTAACCACGGTAAAAAGGAGACGCTAGGGGAAATCGTGTGCCCCTAGTGCCTCCTCAGCAGCGGTGGCTGTCAGCCGGTTAGGAAAACGGGCACTCAATTTACAAGCCTCCATTTTCCTAACCTGTGCACAGCACTATTTCCATGCTCAGGGCAGGCGTTAATTTTGGCAAGTAAAAATGTGCATGTCAGGCACCCATTTGTTTTGGCATCGGGGGCAATAGCTAATAGCCTCATCAACTTGCATTTCCATGTGATGAGCTCTATTCCCTACGCGTGCGATTGGATGCCGTCTGGGACGCACTGACCCCCGTTTTGCATCGGGGGTTGTGGACGCTCATCCAATCGCGTATTGAGCCGTGCGCGGCGGCCCGATTGTGAAGGACCCAGTGTGAGAAGGCGTGTGGTAAAACCGTGCACTGAAATTCAGTATACCGCTGCAGCTAACGCATCAGGCAAGATGCAAACTTGTGCATGCAGCTCACGTTTTCATGCCAGCAGGAGGGGGCTTTTGTGCTCATCGAAGTCTTTGTTTTTCTGTGCCAAAAATATGATTTCTGTGCAAAAAAATACTTTCAACACAGAAAATATTTTTCTGCGCATAAATCCTATTTTTTGCCCAGAAAACATGCTATGAAGACAAAGCATCTTTTCTGCGCATAAAATCCTGGCTACAGGTCCTGGCACCAGAACTCCAACTTCCATGTATAGACTAACATAAGCCTTGGAATCTTTACTCCATCTCGGCTTAGAAGTTTACGTTTCCAGCGCTAAGAAAACCCAAGATTAGCCAGTGCACCTTTATTTATTTATTTATTTATTTATTTAAGGGTTTATATACCGGAGGTTCCTGTATAATATACATATCACCCCGGTTTACAATGAACAGTAACTATCGCTTCAAGTTAGCGGTTTACAATGAACATGGTTATGTTCATTGTAAACCGCTAACTTGAACCGCTATTTATAATTTATATATTTATTTTATAAATTTTATATATTTTATATATATATTTTACATATTTAATTTATATATAATTATATTTATAATTGTAACCGCTAACATGTTCATGGTTATGTTCATTGTAAACATGGTTATGTTCATTGTTCATGGTTACCTTCTCTGCATTAGAGGGGGAGTAATAGCTAATGCCCTCATTAGCATGGGATTTGCATGAGGGCGCTAACCTGTACACATATTGCCGTGCAGACATTTTTTTTTGTGCGCAGAACTCCTTGCTGAATCGACAGTAGAGTTTACGCACAAAAACTATGTAGGCGCACTCTACCAAGTGTGCCTTATTGTATCGCCCCCAAAATGAGTTAAGGATTTTGTCTTAACATGAAGGAATAAAAATAACTCTCAAAGGCTAGTCACAACACTACTAGCTTAGCGCAGCGAAAAGCTTCGCCTAGTGCTTGGATAACCTGCAGTCTGCTGGCATTCTCGGGTGCCCAAGTAGATGCTTTTGTCTTTGTAATTTGTGGATTATCGCACAGCGGGAAGGGCTAGTAGCAGGTTTGCAAGGAACTACTACCAGAGCAGGGCTTCCCAAACCGGACCTGGTGACCCCCTTGGTCAGCGTCTCCCAATTTTCCTCTTGCATGTTCCTTGTGGATATCCTGAAAACCCAGCTGGCTGTGGGGGATTCCCCAGGACAGGTTTGGGAAGGCCTGCACCAAACACAATTTGCCTGATAGGACCCACTAGAGATTAGATTTGGTCAAGAGCACAGCAGCTGGCACTGGCCTCAGTGAAAAGTTATTTTTATGGCCTGTGAGTATAGGGGTCAGCTGTTTTTTTTAAGTAGTCCAGTTTGTCTGATGCAGATACAAGGAAAGCAAGTATAGACAATAGTAAACTGAAGTCCAGAGGCGAATGCATAAGCATTAATAATAGGAACATCATCTTTCAGGGGGGGGGGGGGGTGTCACACCGTACCCCCAGAAACTGAAGCCAAAGGGCACGGATATGGCAGGCAATGCGAGCATAGAGAGGAGGCAACAAGTGCATGGAGATGGGGCTCCTGCAATGATGAGGTGGACGAGAGGGAGAGGGCATCATGCAGACATGGGGGGGCAGAACTTAGTGACATTATCCATGAAAGATAGGGCCGATGAGAAAGGAGGGAATCTCTTTTTAGAACTGTGCAAATACAGTGGTGTGGAGGACTGGCCTAGTGATTAATCAGCAGGGAGGCCCAGGGTGCAAATTCCACTTCTCTCACTTTTATGCCTTGTGACCATGGACAAGTCACTTTGCCCTCCATTGCCTCAAGTTCAGACTTAGATCGTTCCCCCTCTGGGGCAGGGAAATACCTACTGCACCTGAATGTGACTCACTTTGATTTTGGCCTGTAATCAGATCCAAACCCAAGGCCCCCTTCTCAGTGTTATAAGCGACGGATATGGAATATGCACAAAAGAATGGGGTCTATCAGGGCTTAAATTAAAAGCTTTAGTTGTATTTGCCGTTTATTTATAAGTAAGGATTTATGAGCTGGAGGTTGGCCAGGTCAAAAGCAGCAAAGCAATTAAATAGCTGCTCGTTGAGGCGTGCTTCACGGCCAGCATTTAAAAGCAGATACCACTTTTTACAGGCTTTCATATCCAGAAGTGATTACTGGTAATAGACTGAGATATTATAGCAAATCAAATACCAGGAATAAGCCTCTCCTTTCTATTAAAGCAGTAATTCAGGCAGAACCCCCGAGATGTCCCATGAGGCCATTCCATGCCCCCAGCAGCCACACTGCCCACCCAGCAGGAACCTCCTGGATGGCCCCAGAGACAGAGGCAAGGAAGGGCCGGAGCCTGGTGGTGGCCTGCATGCACGTCACCTGCCGAGCACTCCTCAGCCTCCCGGCCAGCCCGACTCCGGGGCTCGCCCTTCCCTACAACAGTCTCTGTCTGTGCTGTCGGCAGAGCGACTCCGTGCGGCCCTGGCCGTCAGCGTAGCATGGGTTCATAATGCCCTGCTTTTCTTTCCTTCTCAACCAGAACGGTTGTCGTCTTCCATCCCAGGAGTAAAACGTCCCAGCTTTCCTCATGCCGCCCCCCTCTTCCGGCGGCAGTCTTCGACATAAAGCGAAGGACAGCCTGCAGAGAATCCAGTTTATTCCAGGACGAGTACGGTTTCCACATATTTCCTATTAACGTGATGTCCATCTACCATTTCAAAAAGCAAAAAAAAAAAAAAAATCGATAGGCGAACCGGTTCATGTCATCGTTTCATTGTTGCGTTTTGGAATTTGTCGGGGATTATGAATGTATTTTCTGCCGGTGGGGAGGGTTGCTTTATGATTTTTATTCTAACAGGCAGAAGCTACGGCTCCACTGCTGCAGAATTATGCAATAAACCTTCATTAGGGAACATCACAAGCCATCAAGCGTGGAAAATAGCCACTGTTTTCATAAGGCGAAAAGCTCTCCCTGCGCATGGCATTGTACGCATTTATATATAAAGCTGGCAAAGCTATCAAGAAATCTGAAGATTTTCATTTCGGGCGAGGGTAGATTGAAATGGTATGTGCACTGCAATCCAGGCAAAATTAAAGTGCTTATTGACACATAATACATACTGGTGGTTTAGCAATGCCTTTTTTTCTCACTGCATATAAAAATAATGGTTAAACTAATAATGTGAAGGGCTCTAAAACGGAAACTAGGAAGAGGGGAAGAGAAGGGAAATCTCCACAGTCCTTGTAAGCACTCTACATTAGTCTTCCAGCCACCTACGGCCGTTCAGTTCCCAGGCAGTCTTCTCTGTATTTTATTTCTCCTCACACCTGGAAGCATGCTGCTCTGTAGTAACACCGTCTGGGAGGCCTTGGGAAATCAGAGATATTAGCCTTTTTAATGACATGTCTGCAGTCTTCCAGGGGCAGAATTCCTTAGCCTCCGAACCACACTTTCCGCACTATACTTCAGCAAATCAAAGATGAAAGCCCTGGCCCCCATCTTTATCAAATGCCGAAGCTATTACTTGATAATATACGGTGAGTCCTCGTGCTGTGTATCTTGCTCAGGATAGCACATTTATTTGCTCTATTTTACGTGCCTTGTGTACTTGTGACGTTTTGATGGCTTTTGGCACAGTGGCCATACTCCACCCAAGACATGGTTAAAATATTTTAAATGGGTATAAGTCAATGATTCTACGAAGTATAAAAGCAAAAACTATAGCCGTTAGTACATGTGTGACAGTTATCATGGATTAAAACATTGAAAATTGGTCAATACGGTTAAAAAAAAAGATGAAAAGATGCCCCTTCACCTAGGGTGATGGGTGGTCTCTCTAATCTGCTGTCCAGTTGACCCTGTAGTAAGTTTGACATTTAGTGCTAAAACAGAGACAGTTGTATCTGTCACAGCACAAGGGGCAATGGCAGATAAAGTGGCTCGCTCATAGTGAGTGGCAGTGACAGACACAGGACTTGACCTCCGGTCTCCGGGTTGCAAGTCGTGCGTAGCGCATAAAACGAATTCCTTTCATTCCTGACATCTGCCTTCGTTTGCCACTTTATGGGTTGTTTGTGTAGCAGGGACTTTGTTTATTCCTCTAAATTTCCTCTAGTATTTACTAGTGGATATTAGCTGAAATCTTTTTTTTATTCAATTTTCACAAAATAAACCAACAAAACATTTAGGATGGTGTCTACCCTCCCGTCTCCCTCCCTCTTTATATCAATATTTAATTCAGTGACTTGCTGTACTCAGAAAAGGGTACTATGACACATTATTTAAGACCAGACTTCGTGCTCAGTGCGGCAGAGAGTCCAGAAAGCATTGCTAGATTTTCAAAAAACATTTGTGCTTTTTAGAAATATCTAGAATTTCAGTACATTTTTCCAGGCAACAGACATGATGTACAAAATTCCAAAGCTGGATCATAGACGGTGGGTGTGATATGATCCAGTTTTGTAAAATAACCTTTTTCGCCAATAGTAATACTTTCCCACCCACAATTTAGTAGGGATGTGCAGGGGAAAATTTTTCGTTTTTGTTATTCAGTTCATTTTTGGGAGGTTTTTTCCCCCATGAATTTCAGTTGGATTGCTTGATTTGTTTGATTCATGTGAAAAAAACGAATTAAGTAATTAAGACAACAAAACCCCAAAACATCCAAAAAATGAAAAAAAAGGCCTCCCTCCCAGCCCCCTGGAAAAATGCTGGGGCCAGGATTCCCCCCCGGCCCCCAATTTCCCAGATTGGAGGGGATCTGCCAGCGGCGACTAGGCCGAAGCCTCGGGCTTGCATAGGCCGAGGCCATGGTAGAGCGCTGTGGCCTTAGCCTATGCAAGACCGAGGCTTTGGCCTAGTCCTAGGCCCAATGCCTAGGCCTTGGCCTTAAGCCAGACCTGGGCCAGATGCCATGGCCTGGCTCAAAGCCAGGACCTGATGTCAACGCCAAGACCTTGGCCTTGACCCAGGCCCAATGCCGCAATCCGATCTGGAGGCCAGGGCCTGACGCTGGGGCCTATTCCCAGGCCTGTTACTGCGACCTAAGGCGGAAGCGAGGTCTCCACGCTAGAGCCTCGGCCTAGGACTAGATTTTTTCTTTCCTTGCTGGTATGGGTTTGTGCTTTATGCGTCATTATCTCCAGAAAACGCTTTCAGACCTTACCTTTGCTATTCTGGAAGGCTGTGCCCTCCTTCTCAGTCAGGCAGTCTTTCACTTATCCTTTCACCAATTGTTCCTTGTAATCCTTCAATTTCTTTTCCCCCTTTTTTTCAATTTTTTTCGTTTACCATTCATGCTGCTGGATTTGTTTTGTGTCCCTTGTTTCTTTTCTAACCTAATCAGTATTTACCTCTGGTTTGGACCTATTTCTAACCGTTTGGGCATCTCTTCACACTTTCCTTGTATCAGGTATGTTAAACAACGTATCCTTGTTGCAAAGTCTCCAATACATTTCTTTTCGTACACACTTTCACTCATGCTTTCTACAAATAAAAAAAAATATTTTTTTTAAATATTAAAGTATATTAAAATTTGAAGAACATCTTTTTTGTTTTTCAGGGAGCTGTTGCCTTAAGTTTGGATCTGTTGTTAGACAGTTATATAGTAACATATATAGGAACATAGTATTGTCGGCAGAAAAAGACCAAGTGGTCCATCCAGTCTGCCCCGCGTGTTTCAAACACTCATTGCTCTGCGGCTTCTTCTATAACATCCATCCTAATGAGTTATTTGGGTGGATTCCTTTCCTTAGTCATTACAAAAACATAGAACATGATAGCAGATAAAACCCTATGGCACAATGTGGTCCATCCATCCACATCTGCTCAGCTTCATGGTCCCATCCTCTCCCTCAGAGATCCTCCCTGCTTGTCCCATGTTTTCCTGAATTCTGATCACTGTCCTCATCTCCACAAATATTTCCTCAGATTATTTTTGGGACTACCCCCTTTCACCCACAAGTCCTTTCTGTTCAAAGCGGCCCGCCTCCTGTGGTTTAAATCCTGGGAGCTATTTAAATACTATGACACCTTCTTTTCCTCCTTTGCTATCAGGGTATGCATTTATTTATATAACTCTTTCCTATACCAACATTCATGATGCAGATCATATCATATTGGTTTACATGTTTAGATCTTTAAATCTATCCCCATATTCTTCATGATGAAGACCAATGACCATAGTAGTAGTTGCCCTCTGGACCGACTCCATCCCGAATTGTACACACAGACTTATACAGAGACAATATAACCTTTTTCCTGCTGGCTATTCCTTTCCCTATGCACCAACTTATCCTTTTGGCTTTTGCTGTCACTTTGCCTGCATGTTTCGTCACTTAAGATCACTGGATATCATCATCCACGGATCACACTTGTGTTTTGTGCACAGAACTTCACCCCCTATACTGTACCACTCTCTTGAGTTTTTGCAACCCAAAATGCATGACTCTGCATTGTTAGCATTACATTTTAGTTGCCAAACTCTAGACCATGCTTCTCCTCCTGTTTCCCTATTTGGAGATTTTGGTATCATCTGCAAAAAAAGGGAAAAAAAACTTACCGATAGTTCTTTCACAATTTTGCAAATGAAAATGTTGGAGAATCAAACCAAGGACCGATTACTGTGGCACACCACTGATAACTCCCCCTTCCTCAGACTGAATTCCATTCATCACTATCCTTTGTAGCTTTCCATTCAGTTTCTAATCCAGTCACTTTAAGGTCCATATCTAAGATGCTCAGTCTGTTTATAAGTCATCTATGCGAAGCCATGTCAAAGGTCTTGCTGAAATACAAGTACTTAACATCTAGCACTCTCCAACGAACTAACTCTTTAGTTACCCAGTCAAAGAAATTGATTTGATTTCTCTGAAAAGTCTTGCTTCTGGTGAAACCATGCTGCACTGGATCGTGTAATCCACTGTATCCAGAAATCATACTATCCTCTGTTTTAAGGCTCGCCATGCTGGGTCAGTCCAAGGATCCATCAAGCCCAGCATCCTGTTCCCAACAGTGGCCAACCCAGGTCACAAGTACCTGGCAGGATCCCAAAGGGTAGAGAGAATCCAGGCTGCTTATCCCAAGAATGAACAGTGATTTCTGCAATTCTAACTTGTTAATGGACGTTTCCTCCAGGAACTTGTCCAAACCTTTTTTAAATGCAGCTGTACTAATAGCTTTCACCACATCCTCTGGCAATTTAAGAATATGCCATGCTGGGTCAGACCAAGGGTCCATCAAAAAATGTTTGCTCCGGAAAGTGAACGATGTAAAATCTTGAGTGTCACTTTGCAAATAATTCATAAGAACATAAGAAATTGCCATGCTGGGTCAGACCAAGGGTCCATCAAGCCCAGCATCCTGTTTCCAACAGTGGCCAATCCAGGCCATAAGAACCTGGCAAGTACTCAAACACCAAGAAGATCCCATGCTACTGATGCAATTAATAGCAATGGCTATTCCCTAAGTAAACTTGATTAATAGCCGTTAATGGGCTTCTCCTTCAAGAACTTATCCAAACCTTTTTTGAACTCAGCTACACTAACTGCACTAACCACATCATCTGGCAACAAATTCCAGAGCTTTATTGTGCGTTGAGTGAAAAAGAATTTTCTCAGATTAGTCTTAAATGTGCTACTTGCTAGTCCTAGTCCTTCTATTATTTGAAAGTGTAAATAACCGATTCACATCTACTCGTTCAAAACCTCTCATGATCTTAAAGACCTCTATCATATCCCCCCTCAGCTGTCTCTTCTCCAAGCTGAACAGCCCCAACCTCTTCAGCCTTTCCTCATAGGGGAGCTGTTCCATCCCCTTTATCATTTTGGTTGCCCTTCTCTGTACCTTCTCCATCGCAACTATATCTTTTTTGAGATGCGGCAACCAGAATTGTACACATTATTCAAGGTGCGGTCTCACCATGGAGCAATGTAGAGGCATTATGACATTTTCCGTTTATTAACCATTCCCTTCCTAATAATTCCTAACATTCTGTTTGCTTTTTTGACTGCTGCAGGTCACTGAGCCGACGATTTTAAAGTATTATCCACTATGATGCCTAGATCTTTTTCCTGGGTGGTAGCTCCTAATATGGAACCTAACATTGTGTACCTACAGCAAGGGTTATTTTTCCCTATATGCTACACCTTGCATTTGTCCACATTAAATTTCATCTGCCATTTGGTTGCCCAATCTTCCAGTCTTGCAAGGTCCTCCTGTAATGTATCACAGTCCGCTTGTGATTTAACTACTCTGAATAATTTTGTTTCATCCGCAAATTTGATAACCTCACTCATCGTATTCCTTTCCAGATAATTTATTTATATATATTGAAAAGCACTGGTCCAAGTACAGATCCCTGAGGCACTCTACTGTTTACCCTTTTCCACTTAGAAAATTGACCATTTAATCCTACTCTCTGTTTCCTGTCTTTTAACCAGTTTGTAATCCATGAAAGGACATCGCCTCCTATCCCATGACTTTTTAGTTTTCGTAGAAGCCTCTCATGAGGGACTTTGTCAAACGCCTTCTGAAAATCCAAATACACTAACTATTTATTTATTTATTTATTTATTTATTTAAAAACTTTTCTATACCGTTGCTAAGTTAAATACCATCGCAACGGTTTACATGTAGGCACATATTTAATGAGGGTAAAAGCGTTCAATAGTACATTCTAACAGGTGCCGTTAAAGGTTCGGTTACAATATATCATTAGACACAGACATTTAGCGAAGTAGTTCACTACATCTACTGGTTCACCTTTATCCACATGTTTATTAACCCCTTCAAAAAAATGAAGCAGATTTGTTAGGCAAGACTTCCCTTGGGTAAATCCATGTTGACTGTGTTCCATTAAACCATGTCTTTCTATATGCTCTACGATTTTGATCTTGAGAATAGTTTCTACCATTTTTTCCAGCACTGAAGTCAGGCTCACTGGTCTATAGTTACCTGGATCACCCCTGGAGCCTTTTTTAAATATTGGGGTTACATTGGCCACCCTCCAGTCTTCAGGTACAATGGATGATTTTAATGATAGGTTACAAATTTTAACTAATAGATCAGAAATTTAATTTTTGAGTTCCTTCAGTACCCTAGGATGCATACCATCTGGTCCAGGTGATTTGCTACTCTTTAGTTTGTCAATCTGGCCTACTACATCTTCCAGGTTCACAGTGATTTCATTCAGTTCGTCTGACTCATCACCCCTGAAAACCATCTCCGGAACTGGTATCTCCCCTACATCCTCATTAGTAAACACGGAATCAAAGAATTCATTTAGTCTTTCTGTAATAGCCTTATCTTCCCTAAGAGTCCCTTTAACCCCTCTGTCATCTAATGGTCCAACCGACTCCCTCACAGGATTCTTGCTTTGGATATATTTTAAAAAGTTTTTATTATGAGTTTTTGCCTCTATGGCCAACTTTATTTCAAATTCTCTCTTCGCCTGTCTTATCAATGTTTTACACTTAACTTGACAATGCTTATGTTTTATCCTATTTTCTTCAGATGGATCCTTCTTCCAATTTTTGAAGGATTTTTTTTTGGCTAAAATAGCCTCTTTCACCTCACCTTTTACCCATGACGGTAATCGTTTTGCTTTCCTTCCACCTTTCTTAATGCGCGGAATACATATGGACTGCCCCTCTAGGATTGTATTTTTAAACAATGTCCAAGCCTGTTGAACACTTTTAACCTTTGCAGCTGCACCTTTCAGTTTTTTTCTAACTATTTTCCTCATTTTATCAAAGTTTCCATTTTGAAAGTTTAATGTTAGAGCTGCAGATTTACTTATTGTCCCCCTTCCAGTTATTAGTTTAAATTTGTTCATGTTATGATCACTGTTGCCAAGTGGCCCCACCACCGTTACCTCTCTCACCAAATCCTGTGTTCCACTAAGAATTAAATCTAAAATAGCTCCCTCTCTTGTTGGTTCCTGAACCAATTACTCCATGAAGCAGTCATTTATTACATCCAGGAACCTTGAGTCTCTAGCTCAGAGCTTTCCAAAGTGTGTGTCGCGACACTTTAGTGTGTCGCCTGCAGTGTGCCGGTGTGTCGCGCAAGCCCGGTGCACGTGACACACCAGCAAGTGGGAGCCAATGCGGCCGCCGGTGGACCTCATCCCACTGGCGGCTTAGTACTGAAGAATCGCCGTGCTGTGTGCCGGAGACACGCAGCAGGAAGATCGGCGGGGCCATGGTGGAGCTCACGTCACCACGGCCAGAAGAAAAAGGTGACGTCTAAATGTGCAGGTGCTCCTTCTCCTTCCTGCCCATGCGGCCCCGGAAGAAAAATATTGAAGGAGCCGCACTGGCAGGAAGGGGGAGGAGCGTCTGCCACGTGCAGAAGAGGAGCAGCGTTGTTGCTGCCAGCTAAGAAGAGGAGGAGGAGGCTCGGTAGCAGGGTCCCCACCGCGGATCGGCCCGAGAAGAGCAGGGCCGCCGCTGCCGCGGATCGGCCCGAGAAGAGCAGGGCCGCCGCTGCCGCGGATCGGCCCGAGAAGAGCAGGGCCGCCGCTGCCGCGGATCGGCCCGAGAAGAGCAGGGCTGCCGCTGCAGACCCCATCCTGCAGCGACCCGTGAAGAGGAGGCCCAGAGGTAAGAGAGAAGCTGAGGGCCCGTAGAGTGCGTGTATGCGATGAGTTGAGAGATTGTTTGCGTGTATGAGATGAGTTGAGAGATTGTGTGTGGGAATGAGGACCTGAATGTTTGCAGAGACAGCATGTGAGAGTCTGTGTGTGTGTGTGAGAGACAGCATGTGACAGTGAGAGCCTGTGCTTGAGCAAGACAGCATGTGGGAGTGAGAGAGCGCCTGTGTGTGTGAGTCTGACAGCATGTGCAAGAGAGAGACTGTGTATGAATGATTGTATGAGAGAGCATGTGACAGTGAGAGACTGTATGAATGATTGTATGAGAGAGAGCATGTGCCAGTGAGAGCCTGTGTGTGTGTGTGTGTGTGTGTGAGAGAGAGAGAGAAAGCATGTGAGAATGAGAACCTGACTGTATGTTTGAGGGAAGAAGATAGATGGAGAGAAAAGAAATAGAAAAAAAGACAATATGAAAGGAATTGGCAAAAAAATAATAAAGGGGGGTGGGGGGTGGAACAAAAAAGCCTGGGACCAACCGATTAGAAAACTAAGATCAGACAGCAAAGATAAAAAAAAAAATAATAATAAATTACTTTTTACTGATTGGCACATGTAATCTTTGGTAATGTGCAAGAGTGGCATTTTCTCCATGCGGATCTCACAATGTACGAGATCAACTTGGAGGAAGTGGAAACCCACGGGGCCTGCACAGAGGAGGCAGCAGAATGGGCTTCAGTGCCAATAGCAGCAATCAGCGCCTCCCCAATAGCCACGTGGCAGCAGTGACAGTGGCAGCAGAGGAATGAGAGAGGCTCCGAGGTTGCTGGCAAAAGAAAGAGAGGGGGTCTGCCTTTAGTGTGTGCATGTGTATGAATGGGAGTCTGCCTGAGGGTGTATGTGTGTGAATGCATGGGTGCCTGCCTGAGGGTGTGTCAGTGCATGAGAATGTATGGGTGTCTTCCTGGGGTTTGTATGTGTGAGAAGAGGTGCCTGCCTGTGTGTGGTGTATGTGTGTGTGTGTGTGAGAATGAATGTGTGCATGCCTGGGGGATGGTGAGGGAGAGGTGTGAGAATGACTGGGAGCTTGCCTGTGTGTGTTTGTGTGAGAGTGATTGGGAACTTGCCTGGGTGTGTGTGTTTGTGTGTATATGTGAGGGAGCCAGAGAGAGTGAGAGCATGAGTGTGTATGAGAAAATCCAGGGGAGTAAGAGTTTGTGTGTGGAGGGGAAGTGTCTTAGAGCCTGAGAGTGTGTCAGTGTCTGTGAGAGCGAGAGGTTATGGTGGGTATAAGAGCATGAATGTGTATGTATGTGACAGTGTATGTGTGCGAGAGAATGGACATGGGAGTATGTGTGAGAGAGAGAGGATAACCTCCTAATCCTTGACAATATCAGGGTGACTGGAAATCAAGAGCTCCCACGTATGGACAGCAGGGGCTTTTTAAAATCCTTATTAGTTTTAATTATTGGGTGTTATTTGATAAATGTGCTGTTTTGAAATATTTTATTGGTGTTTGGGAAATTGTAAAAAATGTATATGATTTTAATTAATAGAAATTCTATTTATCAATAGTTTTAAAATATTCTTTTATTAGTATGGTTTTACTATTATAACTGATGCTTTATGTTTCTTGATTTTATGTTTTATGAGGAATGGTGGTTCTGTTTTTCCATTGTTAATACACAGAGTCTGGCTTCTTGGGATTTCCATTTCAGTTTTTGTCTAATTTGTGCTCCTTTATTTTGTATTCTGTATTTGGTGAGGGTCTGTCTCTGCTCTATGTGTGTGTGTGACCATGATGAGAGATTCTGCTAGCATAGGGATCTATAGCAATCTGGTTTGTTTTGTTTCCTCAGTAGGTGGTGTATTGGTATTCTAGGACCCAGTGTAATATTTACCCTTGCTTTTTCACAGGTAGGGTTATTGTTGTTTGAGTCCTTGGTGTTATTACTGTTACGTTATGATGGGATTGCAGTATAGATTTTGAGTGTCTTTTTTGCGGGGTTTTGTGTTAGTTCACAATGTGCCTGGCAGTGGAAGGTGTTTGTGCTGCTGTTACTGTGAGGTGACACCAGAATTTGAAAATATCTTTTAGTATGATGAGCTGTAAGGGAAACATCCAAGCTCCATTGTTTGGGGGAATTTCAGTGGATGCACAGAGTTACAGAACTGGAGGTGCAGGATTTATGTTGACATTCTGTCCCTTCCTATAAATTCCAGACTTCACTCTCATAGCCATATAGAATTAGTTGAATGAGGCTATCAAATAATTTTATAGTGTGAAACTGGCCAGCTTTTTAAAATTACGCAGAAGACCTTTTGGACTTTTTTATTAACATCAAATATTCAAAAGCTGTTTCCATCAAGCTCATATATCTCATTAAAGAGGTAAATTGAATAACACAATAACTTTGTTTTATTATTGTTACTCATAAATTATAACAATAACATTCATCTTGGAATATTATATATATTTAATATAAATGAAAGGTTTTCACAAGATAGATTGTGTCGTGAAACATTTTATTATGTATATATTTAAGGAAACATACATAAATTGTCGAAATACATTTCGTTCGTTTAACCTTTAACCTCTGGTTTGCTAGTAGATGAATTACTGTGTCCCGAAATTATGTTTGTCTAAAAAGTGTGTCACCAACATGAAAAGTTTGGAAAGCTCTGCTCTAGCAAGTCCTGATGTTACATTTACCCAATCAATATTGGGGTAATTGAAATCTCCCATTATTATTGCACTGCCAAATTGGTTTGCTTCCCTGATTTCTCTTAGCATTTCATCATCTGTCAAAAAATTCCAGAGCTTAATTATGCACTGATAAAAAATATTTTTTTCTTATTAGTTTTAAATGTATCACCCAGTAACTTCATTGTGTGCCCCCTGGTCTTTGTTCTTTTCGAAAGAATAAAACAACTGATTGTTTAATCGTTCTATTCCACTCATTATTTTATAGACCTCTCTCATATCTCCCCTCAGCCGACTCTCCTCCAAACTGAAGAGTCCTAACCTCTTTAGCCTTTCCTCATAGGGGAATTGTTCCATCCCTTTATCATCTTGGTCGCCCTTCTCTGTACCTTTTTTAATTCTGCTGTATCTTTCTTGAGGTGTGGTGACCAGAACTGCACTCAATACTCAAGATGAGGTTGCACCATGGCGTGATACAGAGGCATTATGATATTCTCTGTTTTATTCTCCATTCCTTTCCTAATAATCCCCAGCATTCTGTTTGTGTATGATATATGAACACAAGATGAGGATGCACCATGGAGTGATACAGAGACATTATGATATTCTCTGTTTTATTCTCCATTCCTTTCCTAATAATCCCCAGCATTCTGTTTGTGTATGATATATGAACACAAGATGAGGATGCACCATGGAGTGATACAGAGGCATTATGATATTCTCTGTTTTATTCTCCATTCCTTTCCTAATAATCCCCAGCATTCTGTTTGTGTATGATATATGAACACAAGATGAGGTCTCACCATGGAGTGATACAGAGACATTATGATATTCTCTGTTTTATTCTCCATTCCTTTCCTAATAATCCCCAGCATTCTGTTTGTGTATGATATATGAACACAAGATGAGGTCGCACCATGGAGTGATACAGAGGCATTATGATATTCTCTGTTTTATTCTCCATTCCTTTCCTAATAATCCCCAGCATTCTGTTTGTGTATGATATATGAACACAAGATGAGGTCGCACCATGGAGTGATACAGAGGCATTATGATATTCTCTGTTTTATTCTCCATTCCTTTCCTAATAATCCCCAGCATTCTGTTTGTGTATGATATATGAACACAAGATGAGAATGCACCATGGAGTGATACAGGGACATTATGATATTCTCTGTTTTATTCTCAATTCCTTTCCTATTAATCCCCAGCATTCTGTTTGTGTATGATATATGAACACAAGATGAGGATGCACCATGGAGTGATACAGAGACATTATGATATTCTCTGTTTTATTCTCCATTCCTTTCCTAATAATCCCCAGCATTCTGTTTGTGTATGATATATGAACACAAGATGAGGATGCACCATGGAGTGATACAGAGGCATTATGATATTCTCTGTTTTATCCTCCATTCCTTTCCTAATAATCCCCAGCATTCTGTTTGTGTATGATATATGAACACAAGATGAGGATGCACCATGGAATGATACAGAGGCATTGTGATATTCTCTGTTTTATTCTCCATTCCTTTCCTAATAATCCCCAGCATTCTGTTTGTGTATGATATATGAACACAAGATGAGGATGCACCATGGAGTGATACAGAGGCATTATGATATTCTCTGTTTTATTCTCTGTTCTTTTCCTAATAATCCAGAGCATTCTATTTGCTTTTTTGGCTGCTGCTGCTGCACACTGAGCAGAAGATTTCAAAATATTTTCAATGATGACACCTCAGTTTGTTTCCTGAATGGTGACCCCTAAAGTGGAGTTTTGCATTGAGTAGCTATAAATTTGGATTTCTCTTCCCTAAGTGCATCACTTTGCACTTGTCTGCATTACATTTCATTTGCATTCCCAGTCTCCCAGTTTTGCAATGTCATTTAGCAATTTCTCACAATCCTCTTGTGATTTAACAACTTTGAATAATTTTGTGTCAATGGCAAATTTGATCACCTCACTTTTTTGTTCCCATTTCCAGGTCATTTATGAATATATTAAAAAGCATCGGTCCCAGAACAGATCCCTGGGGCACTCCACTATTCACCTTTTTCTATTGGAAAAAATTTACTATTTAGCCCTACTCTCTGTTTTCTATCTTTTATCTAGTTCCCAAGCCACAATAGGACTCTGCCACCTATCCTGTGACTTTTTAACTTACCTTATGTTTGGTATGTATTTTCCCTTTAATTTTGTATGCCTGCTGCCCTATACCTGTTTGTGGTTTTGCATTTTATTTTATTTTTCTTTACTTTGTATTGTTTACAGAACATTTTTGACTTACACTGGGTTTGTTCCTGTCCCTCCCAATGTAGCATCACGAGACACGGTCTGTCGGGGGACTAATTTATCTCACATCTGTTTAAACTATTATTATTTGAAGATATTCACATGTGTTTATGGACGTTTTCTGATTAAAAGGATATGTGAATTTGTTGATGAGCCATTCTCACTTTATTTAGTTTTTTACACAGTTTTTGTTTGTATGCAACCACCTTGACTGTTATCACAGCACACTATTGTATTTTTTTTTACATTCCTCATTTGTGTGTTATTTGCACATCGATCCACTTCCATTTTGTGGTTATTACCTTGAAATGGGAAATTGAATATTTCAAGTGTAGCTTATAGTATAACCATTTCCAGGCTTTCATAACTGGGGAGATTAATACATTATGTTGTATGTGTAACAGTAAAGACATCCAAATAGTGTGCAAATCATACCTCAAGCAGAGAAGAGAAATCAAGTGGAGGGAGTATAGTAATAAGGGGAGTATAGTAATAAGTTCCCATAATCCAATCTCCCACATGCCGAAGCAGGCACGCTATATTATATAATTTAAAATCCACCAACGCTAAACCTCCCTTGTTCCAACTACTAATCAATATTGATAACGCTACTCAGGTTTTTTTTTATTATGCCAGAAAAATTGATGAACCAGATGCCCCGCCTACTGTCTACATTCGTGAGATAAAGAGGTAATTGTTGACGCACAGAGTCACCTTGGCAGAGCCATCATCTGAAAAAAATTTACCCTCCCTGTCAGAGAAAGAGGAAAATCCATCCAGTTCATCAAAAAGTCTTTCGTTTTAGTCAACAATTTTTGGAAATTCAGATCATGCAAATGGGCCAGATCCTCAGGGAAATAAATACCTAGATACTTCAAAGAACCCTGCACCCATTTTACTGGAAAAAATGCATCCATAAGATAGCTGCACTGACTCATGCATGGGAAGTACTTCGGATTTATCGAGGTTAAGATACCATATTATCCAAATTCCTGCAAAAAGGGCGGGATAGATGTGTGAGGATTACTGATGTGAATGAAAATATCATCTGCAAAAGCAGATAATTAAAAAAAAATATTTTCCTGATTGCCCAATAGGGATGACTTCTATCATTTTATCATCTCTGATTTGTTTTAAAAGGGGTTCTAGGTTTAGTACAAAAAGCATTCACCAACACTGAAGCCAATGGCTTACTGTAAAGAGACTGAACAACTCGGAGAAAATAGCCTGAGATGCCCATCTTTTGAAATACCCCAACTCGATCAAATGCTTTTTCAGCATCAAATCTAAGGATTAGTGAAATCAACTTTTTTAATTTTCTAAACTCCATAGAGGCATGTATTTATTGAATATTAGTCATTGAATACCTACCAACGAATCCCACCTGATCTGCCCCTGTCAAAGGACAGGGGCAGATCACTGTGCAGAAATGCTGGTTGAAAAATCTTGAAACACCAGGACAGGAGATTCTTCATATAGTAAATTTTTATGCTTGTGATAGGCCTGTAATACTTCCGCTTTCTGTGCAAAATTTAGAAATTTTGCGATTGCCGGTCTAGGTTTGCTGCGCTGCGATTGTAAAGGGCCAAGGCTATGAGCCCGCTCAATTTTAAAGCTGCCATGCTGAGATGTGAAAGGCAGCGGACACGGGAGCCATTCCTCCAACAGGCCTGCAAATTCTATCTCACATGTGCTCCAGGTAGCTTTGCCTTTTTAGATTTTTTAGGTCGTCCAACTTAATTGCTTGTTGATCTTGAGCGGCGCTCAGATCAGATACCTCAGACTCGAACATGATATCAGTCATACACAGCCGAAACTGTTGACTTAATTTTGCGCACTTGCCTTGTAACGTCTGTCAACAGTAAGTTTACTTCATCAAATTTCTCGTAGTTTTTATCACTGAGAGGAGAAGATCACATTGCTGGTGGTTGAAAGGAATCAGTAAGTTTTTGCTTGGGACATTTTTTTTTTTTTTAAAGGATTGGGGCAAAGTTAACTATTTGGGAACATTTAGTGTGTTTGTGTGTTTGTGCTTTTAATAGTCAGTAAGGCAGCGAATAAACAGAAGTTAGACTATTTGTATTTTTAAATAGTAAGGCAGCTAGTAAGCAGTAATTAGTGTGTTTATTTTTAAAAGTCTGTAAGGCAACTAGTAAGCAGAAGTTAGAGTATTTGTATATTAAAAAAGAAAAAAAATGTGGCCAGAAGCTAGAAATAAGCTAGGAGCAGTGTATACCTAAGTAAAAAGGTTGAAAAGTTCAGTTCAGTTACTCAACTTGGAAAGCTGTTAAGGTAGTGTAATTTGGGTTGATTAAGTACCAACATTTGTTAATCAATAGAGCAGTGAGTCACTCTGGCTGGCTAACTGAAGTTAGACTGTTTGTATTCAAAAATTGGAAGAAGGATCCAACAGAAGAAAACAGGATAATGCATAAGCATTAGCAAGTTAAAAGTAAGACATTGATAAGACAGGCTAAGAGAGAATTTGAAAAGAAGTTGGCTGTAGAGGCAAAAACTCACAGTAAAAACTTTTTAAAATATATCTGAAGCAGAAAGCCTGTGAGGGAGTCAGTTGGACCGTTAGATGATCGAGGGGTTAAAGGGGCACTTAGAGAAGATAAGGCCATTGCCGAAAGATTAAATGATTTCTTTGCTTTTGTGTTTACTGAAGAGGATGTTGGGGAGGTACCTGTACTGGAGAAGGTTTTCATGGGTAATGATTCAGATGGACTGAACCAAATCACGGTGAACCTAGAAGATGTGGTAGGCCTGATTGACAAACTGAAGAGTAGAAATCACCTGGACCGGATGGTATACACCCCAGAGTTCTGAAGGAAATAAAAAATGAAACTTCAGACCTATTAGGTTACAAATTTTTACTATCATTAAAATCATCCATTGTACCTGAAGACTGGAGGATAGCAAATGTAACCCCAATATTTAAAAAGGGCTCCAAGGGCGATCCGGGAAACTACAGACCGGTTAGCCTGATTCAGGGTCAGGAAAAATAGTGGAAAGTGTTCTAAACATCAAAATCACAGAACATATAGAAAGACATGGTTTAATGGAACAAAGTCAGCATGGCTTTACCCAAGGCAAGTCTTGCCTCTCAAATCTGCTTCACTTTTTTGAAGGAGTTAATAAACATGTGGATAAAGGTGAACCGGTAGATGTAGTATACTTGGATTTTCAGAAGGCGTTTGACAAAGTTCCTCATAAGAGGCTTCTAGGAAAAGTAAAAAGTCATGGGATAGGTGGCGATGTCCTTTCGTGGATTACAAACTGGCTAAAAGAAAGGAAACAGAGAGTAGGATTAAATGGACAATTTTCTCAGTGGAAGGGAGTGGACAGTGGAGTGCCTCAGAGATCTGTATTGGGACCCTTACTTTTCAATATATTTATAAATGATCTGGAAAGAAATACGATGAGTGAGGTAATCAAATTTGCAGATGATACAAAATTGTTCAGAGTAGTTGAATCACAAGCAGATTGTGATGAATTGCAGGAAGACCTTGTGAGACTGGAAAATTGGGCATCGAAATGGCAGATGAAATTTAATGTGGATAAGTGCAGGGTGATGCATATAGGGAAAAATAACCCATATTATAGTTACACAATGTTAGGTTCCATATTAGGTGCTACCACCCAAGAAAGAGATCTAGGCGTCATAGTGGATAACACATTGAAATCTTCGGCTCAGTGTGCTGCAGCAGTCAAAAAAGCAAACAGAATGTTGGGAATTATTAGAAAGGGAATAGTGAATAAAACGGAAAATGTCATAATGCCTCTGTATCGCTCCATGGTGAGACCGCACCTTGAATACTGTGTACAATTCTGGTCGCCGCATCTCATAAAATATATAATTGCGATGGAGAAGGTACAGAGAAGGGCGACCAAAATGATAAGGGGAATGGATCAGCTCCCCTATGAGGAAAGACTAAAGAGGTTAGGGCTGTTCAGCTTGGAGAAGAGACGACTGAGGGGGGATATGATAGAGGTGTTTAAAATCATGAGAGGTCTAGAACGGGTAGATGTGAATCGGTTATTTATTCTTTTGGATAATAGAAAGACTTGGGGGCACTCCATGAAGTTAACATGTGGCACATTTAAAACTAATTGGAGAAAGTTCTTTTTCACTCAACGCACAATTAAACTCTGGAATTTGTTGCCAGAGGATGTGGTTAGTGCAGTTAGTATAGCTTTGTTTAAAAAAGGATTGGATAAGTTCTTGGAGGAGAAGTCCATTACCTGCTATTAAGTTCACTTAGAGAATAGCCACTGCCATTAGCAATGGTTACATGGAATGGACTTGGTTTTTGGGTGCTTGCCAGGTTCTTATGGCCTGGATTGGCCACTGTTGGAAACAGGATGCTGGGCTTGATGGACCCTTGGTCTGACCCAGTATGGCATGTTCTTATGTTCTTACCTTCCAAAACTAAGGCCACTGCCACCGCCACTTCTTGCACCATAGGATCTGGGGTATGGGGAACTGCTCAAGCTGCCCATCATCTTGCCGTTGAAGCCCTTGGTGTGTCAATCAGATATTTCGTAGACCAACAAAGTCCAGAGTAGTCACACAGAACCGCAGTGAAGCTGATTCAGAGAAATAGCATGGCTTAAACTGAAAATAAAAACAAAAAGGGAGGTGAGTTCCCAGAGCAATTCAGACTCACATCTTCCTCCTCACATTGTGTCACGTGACCTCCATTACTAGGGATTTTTACCATCTTGTAAATACCATTCCTCAGATTGTCCAGTGATAGGAAAGAAAACTCACTTCTCCAAAAATAGGCAAGGAGATGGTGATGGAAAATTATTTCCCTCCTCAAAGGGGAAAAAAAACCTTCTCACAACAGTTCTCACTCCTGGGACACCACACAAGCTTCTTTCACTGGACGGAGGTCGATGCAGAACCCTAACCCTGATGTCTCTGCTTCACCTGAGTGCAGAGCACAGGAGCCAAGATCATGTCCCCTCAGACAGGGAGGAGGTTTGTCCTGCAGAGCAGGAAGCTGGTCACAAAATAGCCAGCTAAATCCAAATAAATACTCTCTGTTCTTCTCTTCCACAAGACAGAACCCTCTAGGTCTGTGAAAGCTCTAGCAGGGCTTCTGTGCGCAGGCTGTGGGACCCTACAGGGATCCACCTCTCTCCAAAACAGAATTCAACTCCAACCAAAACCAACCGCCTAACCGCACTTTGAGCAAGCTCAACCCAGTTTATATAGGGTGGTTGGACCAAACCCAGAATCCCGGGCAGGAAAAATAAACTGGGTTGAGCTTGCTCAAAGTGCGGTTAGGCGGTTGGTTTTGGTTGGAGTTGAATTCTGTTTTGGAGATAGGTGGATCCCTGTAGGGTCCCACAGCCTGCGCACAGAAGCCCTGCTAGAGCTTTCACAGACCTAGAGGGTTCTGTCTTGTGGAAGAGAAGAACAGAGAGTATTTATTTGGATTTAGCTGGCTATTTTGTGACCAGCTTCCTGCTCTGCAGGACAAACCTCCTATCCTGCAAAATATGGATATGTTTAAAATATTATGCACAGGCCGGCCCAGCGGCAGTTCTGTGCATTGCATTGCAGAGGGACCTCAGGTCAATTCCTGGCTGAGGTCTTCAGCTCATCAGGTCAGCTGGGGCTAGGGATGCTGTGGGGACAACTTTACAGCCCCCGTGGGGCAGATAGTTATAGTCATTGCAAAACAGTGACCCCTTGTGGCCAGACTTAAGGCCCATGATTACAGAGTTCCTGAAGAAGCCCCGGTGCATGTCTCCAGCCGAGGTCTGGGCTAGATGGGTTGGAAGGGGGTGCAAAATAGGGAGAAAATCCCCAGGGAATTGCAAACGAAGACTCATGACACCGGGATCCCAGCCCTGGTTCTGACTGAGCTGAAAGCCCGAAGGTCACACAGCTTCAGATGATTTTGGTATGTGAAAGACTGAAGACTTTGGATCAATGAGCAGGGCCAAGGAGCCAGAATGTTTCTGGAACTGACTTCACCATCCATCCATCTCACAAGTTTGTGTGAGACGCGATTGAAGACTTAATTATCAGAGCATATGAAGCAAAGCTGATAGAAGAAAACACAAGATTCCTCAGGCAGTATTCTGATAAACTTAAAAGATTAATGAAACTTAAAAAGCCAGACAATAAAGCAATTATCCTCCATATGGTAGCCAATATTCTGCAGAACATTTCTACAAATGTGGGTGATGTAAACGATAAAAAATATAAACAGATTGTAATGTATGCCAAGAAAACAACAATTGTTATGAATTCTGAACGTTAAAAAGGACACTTTGCGAAGGAAATTAGTAAGAAAAGCATAAAATGTTAGCTCTTGGCCCATACGAATGTTGCATTTTATGTTATATACACAAGGACATTTATGGACTGCTATCTGAGATGAATAACATCTTATTACATTATTGCTTTGTTGTGTATTTTTGTGCTTAGCATTAAAGTCTTTAGGATGACTAGAAAATGCTTAATTAGGATGCAGACAGTAAACAATCAGCTGGCAATCTGAGGAATGTGGGCACCTCCGTCAGTAGGGGGAGGAACCAATGGAAGTCCGGACCCTCCCAGACAAATTGTTGTCTGTCGTTCCTGCCCTGTACTCTCCGAGGCACAAGCTGCACGGGAAGTCAGTGACGTGGCGTGACCAGCCAGGGTGTCCATAGGTCATGTATCAGTTCCCTCCCACTACATGGCTCTGAGACCTTCGTACATAACCTTCCCGTCAGAGCTGGATCACAATGGGACCGTCACACGGGAGTCCCTGGGTGTGTGTGCGTGTGTGCTAGAATTAGAGAACAACTCTGCTTTGCAGGCTCTCGGCTAGCATAAGGAGACCTGATCTTCAGCGTCCCTGAGTGTTTTACAGAAAAAAAAATACAGCATTGCTTGTTTGACCCTGGTTGAACTTTTGGAGTGAAGTCGCCAGAGCAAACAAAAGCATAAGGACAGCTGTCTCACAATAATTAGTTTTAATTCCAATAGTGAATTTATCTAGCGTTTAACTTCATTACTTGAGCATATGTGAGACAGTTCAGGCACCCAGCTCTCATCCACTATATTCCCCAACCCTCCGGCTTCTTCCCACCTCCACACGTCTTCTGCCTCTGTCCCGTGTCCCCATTTCGTTCCACACGTTTCGTGGTCTCAATTTGGCCTTCTTGGATTTGCTCCAATGTTCTCTGCAAGCTCTCTCTTTGCTCATCTTCCAGATGTTAATGCATTATGTTATGGTTGGCTGCACCCCAGCCAACCCGCTGAAGCCCACAATATCAGACAGAGAAAGAAGCCCCCATCTCCTGTATGTCCCTCCTTCCGTCTGTCCTAGTGGCATTTCTAAGCTCATTTCCTCCGTTACATTATGCAAGCGTGATCACTTCCACCTGTTGCCTACTCTCTCCCAGTTTGTAGCATTCCTCTGTGCACGCTGGGATCCCCTTCTCGCCCCCTGTTCGTTCCCTACCGCCTACCTACTCGTCCTTATATATCAGCATCGTTGTGCAAATCAGCTGCATGTGTTCCTTTGCTTGTGGAAAATAGCTGCGGTTCAGTACTTAAATGGCCCCCAATGTAAATGCAAGTCAAAGTAACAAAAATCGAAAACGCCAAGCCTTCATTACCATGACAAGCAAATATGTAGAATTCCTCAGAGACTGCTACATCTGGAGCTGCAGAAGATTATAAAAGCAAACTTGGCGAGACTTTTGGCAAACGACTGCAAATTGAAGGATTGTTAAGGCAGTGGAGAAGAATTGCTCAGTGTATCAGGGGAAGATAGTGTTACTGCTCAAAAGCAAATGCCGAGTGCCTGGCAAGAGGTCTGCACTGGTTTTCCTAGGCCTGCAGAGCAGGCAGCAGCAGAATAGTACAGAAACCCTCACACCGGTCCTCATGCAAACCCCCTCCCCGCCCAGCCAGTCAGGTTTTCAGGATATCCCGATACATGTGTGTGTGTGTGTGTGTGTCGTGGCTTTGCCTCTCGCTACGTTTCTTCGCAGAGGAAGTGGCGGGGAGGGGTTCATTTTATACAATCCTCACCTTTTTCCAGGGTCATTTCCTCTCCCCGTGAGGAGTGATCAGGAGTTGGGTCTATGCCGTCCTTCCAGTGGAGGTGACCCAAGGAGTGGATTTTTTGGGGCATTTTTGAGGATTTATGCTACTTTTGGATTCTGAGCTGAAGCAGTTCCTGACAGAAGGGATCCCCCCCTGGCTTTCGATCTCTTTGCCTGCAGCAAAGGGTGGAGAGAGGATTTGGGCGTTTTGTGCATTCCTGCAGGAGTTGCTGGATCTGTTTTGATTCTGAGGACTGGTTTTTTGGAAGAAGGTTTTTTCCCAGCTTTCCCCAGAACTTTCTCTGCTGGAATTGCCATGAGGATATTCTGTTCTTCGGGGGAGGGGGGGGGGGGCAGGATTATTTTTGGCATGGATGCTGCTGCAGGAGAAGGAAGAGCTGCGAGGAGGCGAGGCACGGAGAAGGAGTTTCACATCCTGATAAGTTTTTGTTGGACACCAGTTTGGACACAGAGGCTCTCTCTTTTCCTTTGGATCATTAACAGAGAGGGGGCAGGGGGCTGGTATTTTGCTTTTATTTTTCCCTTGGGACTCTCTTGGGCCTTTGCACAGCAGAGAAGAGCAGTGGTTTGTGATTGGATTGAATCATCCACGGACAGGTCCACGCCAAGGCCCAGGACGTTAACCTCCCCCCAGCATGGGAGCTCCCCGGACGCAGCACACTGCCCAGACGGGGTCCTGCTACTTATGCATGAGAAATATTTGCATGCATATCTAACCCTTGGGCCTACTGAACCCGGATAGTGGTTCCAGAGGCCATATCTCGAAAATGTACATGTTAAACTTCTCAAAATGTTAAAGGGCATTTCTTCAAGGTTCCCTGAGTGGAGGGGAAACATTTCCTTTCAAGGCCCCGTGCATTGCAATCTCTCAAGTCCCAGTGCCAAGCCATTGTAGTCAGCAGTGATGAAAACAGCACTGACGAGCATTGAAGTCTCTGTGCAGTAAAAAGGGCTGAAGGCTTTGATGGTTTCCAATAATAATTTTACTGATAAGTTGTAAAATGATAGTCTTTATAACCGTTTGATTCACTTAGAGATGGTACAAGTGCTTTTAAATACATTTATGAAGGCTTTTGCACCAGTTTGTGCAAAGCTGGACAATGTAAAATCCCCTTCATATTACAGTTTCCAGCTAAACTAAGGGTTATGTGCCAAAACAAATCTCACATATATGATTCAGTGGAGGAAACGCTAAAGTTCCTGGAAACCATGGAAGTGCGATCCCCAGAGTGAGCAATCAACATGCTTCAGATTTTCTTTGCCTTGTTTCCAGAGTGTACATTTTTTGCAGCGATGAAGCATTAGCTGCGGTTAGGAGACCTGTTTCAGCATAGTTTTTGCTACTTTCAATTTTTGTTCTTTACGAGTTGGGAACTGATAGTTCAACTGCTATACACTGTTTCTTTAGCTTCCTGGCGCTTAGATCTACAGTGCACATTGTTCAAACATCTTGCTCTATGAGACTTTTGACGCTGAACATGGACGTTGGATTGTGGATATCTGGCGAACAGGACTTGTCATTTTCCTTTGCATGCCTATGGGGGGGGGGGGGGGGGGGGGGGTAGTGCCAGTGAAGTCTAGATCATCTGCATTGCAGCTTATGACTGTCTTCTGGAGAGCTTGACCCTATGGGGCGACAGTGCCATTTCCTGGACTGTTCACTTCTTTGCAACTGATTATATCTCACGGTTTGGTTTTTTTTGGTCTCTGGAGAGAGGGAGTGTTTCATATGTGACACAGACTCTGAGCTCCTGGTATAAGGGGTGTGGTGATGCAATTAATTGTTGGGGGTGGGAGAGAGGAGAGAAAGAAACATAATAAGCCTATGGGTTGCTGATCGTGAACTGTTGGGTGGATCATGGCTGGGAGCTCCGGGCTTTTCAATGGTGTTTTTCTTTATTCTGATTTCTTCATGGTGGGCATTGGGATAACATGACGCCCCCACATCTGTGGTTTTGGTCCTAGAATGTTTCCGGAATAGGCTCTGTAGTCAAGCGCTATAAAATCTTGCAGCCTTTACAGAGGCACAACGTACCTATTGCTTTATTACAGGAAACGAAGTTGGACCGGGTGGAGCACCAGAAATTACATTGTATGTGGGTGGGGCAAGTGTTTTCTACGCAAACTACGACCAGGGTGGCTGGGGTAGCCATACTAATTAACTGAAAAGGCGATATCAGATGAAAATGGGCACTATCTTATACTCATAGGGCAGTTAAATGGGCAAACAGTAACACTTTGTAATATTTATGCTCCAAACGTTTATCAGCATACTTTTTCATTAAGCTAAATAAATTAATTGCTGACTATGCCTAAGGCCGCTTATTACTAGGAGGTGACTTTAATTGTGTATTAGATCCGGTATTAGATAGGACATCAGGGTGTCCTGGTAAAGGTAATATAGAGGCGAGAGGTGTATCTTATGTATGTAGCGCTTGGGGTTAGTAGATGTCTGGCGGACGCTCTACCTGATGGATATCAAGTATACTCACACCTCGAGGGCGCACAGTATTGGCTCTCGTATAGACTATATTTTAATAAGGGACAATGATTTTGCTAAAGTACTAAAGGCGGATATAGGGCCACCAGCAATAACAGATCATCCACCAGTGTCCTTAGATTTGCAGGAACTCTGTCCGATGAGTAATTCCCGTATATGGAGATTTCCCAAATATCTGTATGGGGACAAAGGGTTTCAGACCTTTTTACAAAAAAAATGGGAAACATACTCCAGTGATATCACAGAGCATAGAAGTCAACCACTCCTGTTTTGGGAATCGGCGAAGGTTGGTCCTATGTGGTGAAGTCATAGGTTTTGTTGTGGCAAGAAAAGCATTGCTTCAACAAATCCGGCAACTGGAAGGTAAATTAAGAGAGGTTAAATGGATGTATGAAAAGAAACTGACTAAACAAAATAAGGACAACCTGGTTAATATGCAATATGCCTTAAACTCTGTACTGCACCAGAGAGCACAGAAAGCTTTGTGGTATTATAAAGCTAAATACCATCATTATGGGAACAATTCAGGGAAAATACTTGCCAATATGACAAAATCTTGGGGAGGGTGTTGCGTCTGAGTTGGACCCTTGGGCCGAGGTGGGGTTGACGCAACCCGTAGGTAAGGACCTATGGGTCCCCACCGTCAGCAGGTGGAGTGGGCTGAGGTTAGAGGCCGCTGGAGCTTCACCTATACCAGCCCTCATTCCCCTTGGGTTGAGCCTTTGGGTGCCGGGGCCAGCAGGACTTAGGTGGGCCTCAGAGTTAGCTAGAGATGGAAGGTAGTTCAGCCCAGAGACAGCAACTGGTAGATGGTGTAGTCCTATCCTGCACAGGATTCAGAACTGGAACTCGGGTGCCAGAGGAACAATAGGTAGCTGGAGGCGCTTGAGCAAAGAAAGGCCTAAGCCTTGTAAGTCCATGTCCAGAGAATAGGCAAGGAAAGGCATCACTGACAAGCAAGGATCGGAGCCGGCAGCAAGTAGAAGTTGTGGCAAGTAGTGTAGACTCTGGACACAGGAGAGTCTATAGTGCAGTCATTCAAAGCAAGGGTCAGGACATGGAGAAGGCAGGTGTAGTCAATCAAAGCAATGGTCAGAGCGCGGAGAAGGCAGGCGTGGTTAATCAAAGCAATGGTCAGGGCATGGAGAAGGCAGGTGTAGTCAATCAAAGCAATGGTCAGAGCGCGGAGAAGGCAGGCATTGTCAATCAAAGAAATGGTCAGGGCACGGAGAACACAGGCATGGTCAGGCATAGCGGAGGTCTGGGGCTGGAGAGAAACTGGAGAGTAGTCAGGCGTAGTGGAGGTCCGGGGCTGGAGAGAAGCTGAAGAGTAGTCAGGCGTAGCGGTGGTCAAATCCAAGAGTCAGTCCAACATGAAGACGAACAGGAACAAGGAAAACAGGAACCAGAAACCACAGGAGACAGGAACACCATGAAGACACATTTCTGGAATCAGCAACGAGTACTCGGAATAATACAAGGAGACCTGTTGCAAAGGCAATGCTATGGAGCGAGGCCTGAGCTTTATTCACTGAAGAGTCTGACGTCAGCATCCGGCTCCGCAGCCAGGTTACCGCTACGGACCCTTTAAAAGAACTAGAGATGCGCTCGCACGCACCTAGGAAGGAATGCGGCGCTGATGGCGGTGTCTCTCTGCGGGCCACGTGGAGAGACCTGATGAGCAGGGACATCTTGGCTGGCAACACTGGGTGGCGAGGCAGGACCAGAGGCACTGGAGGGACCCCGAGGTCAGAGCTGGCGGTCCACTGCCGCCAGAGAAAAGGAGCCAGGCCCTGGAACCCATCTGAGAAGGTGAGAGGGCCACGCTGCGGGGCTGCCGCGGGTGGCGTGCGTAACAGAAGGAGGAGGTATATTTATGCTATGCGATCCCGTTAGGTAAATTGGTCAATTCCACCAAAGATATCAGTGACATATTCCATCATTTTTATAAGACATTGTATGCTGCGGAGCCGGTTTCCATGAACCATGTTGAAGACTAATTATAACAATACAGCTTTCCTAAATTAACAGATTCTCAGTTAGAGATACTTAATAAACCTATTCATGCACAAGAAGTCCTGGATGGCATTTAAAAGGCCAAATTACTAAAAACACCTGGCCCAGATGGCTATCCAGCTGAATATTTTAAGATATTAGCCCTGCAATTAGTGTACCTTTGAGTGCAGTATTTAAAGATCTTACTGATCGCTCATTTTCACCTTACTCCCCCAGTTTGGCATATATTACTGTAATCCCTAAGCCTAATAAAGATCCTACCTCCCCAATATCATATCAACCTATCTCTTCTAAATTTTGATTTTAAACTCTTAGCTAAACTTATGGCTTATAGAGTGGCTGCAGTTTTGCCGCATCTCATAAAAGATGATCAAGTGGGTTTTGTTAAGGACAGAAGCTTGTCTACAAAAGTATGTAAGATCCTGGCCTCCTTGGAGACTTGCCACTGGCGAGGACTTCCTTCGATGCTAATTAGTTATGATGCCGAAAAGGCATTTGATCGCGTGAGCTGGTCTTTTTCGTTTGTGACATTAGACAGGTAGGGCATTAGAGGATACTTCCGTAAGGTAATGGAGGTTCTCTCCCATCAATCTTTGGCCTCTGTGTTAGTCAACGGAGTTCACTCTGCTACTATTGAACTCCACTGGGGGACAAGACAGGGATGTCGCCTATCTCCACTTTTATTTTTTATTACTTTGGAGCCTTTATTAAATAGAGGAAATGCTAATATCAAAGGGATCACTATGCCAGAAGAGTGGCACAGTTTAAATTGGTTGCATTTGCTGATGCTATTCTAGCCCATACTGGTGACGTGGAGAAATCCTGAACAGCGCTGTTGGAGGAATTTACTCTCTCTCTCTATATATATATATATATATATAGAGCTGTTGCAGGCTTGAAATTGAATCTAGAGAAATCTAAGGTAATGCTCACTAAACTGGAACTGAAGGGGTGGCAAAGGGAAAACTTTTCTTTCCCTAGGGTAGAGGATTCTCTACCATATCTGGGAGTACTGATACCTCAGATTCCAGAAAAGATACAATCTTTAAACTATGAGATGACATGGAAAACAACTAATTATCAGCTAATAAAGTGGGCGGACTTTCAATTTCAGTGGCTGGGAGAGTGGTGTTGTATCAGATAATGATTCTTCCCCAGTGGTTATATTTGATGCAGATTGTCACCATTTATTGAAATCGGAGGAACTTGCAGGGATAGATAAGCAAATGCGAAAGTTTATTTGGAAGGGTTTAAAACCCTGTATAATTATGCAAAATTATGGAGCCTCAGTGTACAAGGAGGGTTAGGTTTAGCTGAGATAAGGATGTACAATGTTGCTTGTAACTTGCGCCATATAGGCGACTGGATTATGGATACTAATTATTCTCCCAGGACAAGCAGGATGGTAGTCCTCACATGTGGGTGACATCACCAGATGGAGCCCTGTCACAGAAAACTTCTGTCAGTTTCTAGAATTTTGACTGGCACACTGAGCATGCCCAGCATGCCATAATCCCTGTAGCCACAGGGATCTCACTTCAGCCTCTTTTTTTCCATGCTGCAGTTTGCCTCAGGGTTAGGAGCTCTGTGAGAATTTCTCACCACTTTTTCTCACAGAAAACCTTGAAGTTATCTTCATAAAAAAGTTCCCTCATAGTCCTATTCCAGCTCCGCTTCCACTGAGGCCGGAACCGGTTCCAGGTCCGTCGGGGCTCTCGAGATCGACAGCTCCCTTCGATGCCATCTAAGTCTCCATCGGTGCCCTTGCATTCGCCATCGAAGCCTCCATTGATGCCTGCACGTCCTGGAGTATTAGACATTTTCCCTCCCTCGGGATCTCAACTGGAGACCCTTTATGATCCATGGGAGGATGTTGACATGGACACTTCCACAGAGGAC
Source organism: Rhinatrema bivittatum (assembly GCF_901001135.1). Classification (NCBI taxonomy): domain Eukaryota; kingdom Metazoa; phylum Chordata; class Amphibia; order Gymnophiona; family Rhinatrematidae; genus Rhinatrema; species Rhinatrema bivittatum. Next base: position 13,003,362 of record NC_042623.1, on the reverse strand, counting down.
ATACTCTCGGAGCCTTCTCCTCCAGAAGAAAGGAGACGGTCCCCTCCAGAAGATCTCTCCTTTGCTAATTTCATAAAAGAAATGTCCAAAATCATTCCTTTTGACCTGGTCACCGAAGAGAACACCCATCACAAGACGTTAGAAGTCCTTCAATTCGTAGATGCCCCCAAGGAAATTATGGCCATTCCAATCTGTGCAGAAGAAGGCCAAGAGATTGCGCCCTCATTCTTCAGCTCCCCCTGGAAAGGACCAAAGATTTTTGGATGGTCTAGGTAGGAAAGTCTTCCAAGGCTCTATGTTAGTGTCACGCATAGCTGCCTATCAGTTATATATGACACAATTCCAGAGGAATCTGTGGAAGCAAGTCCAGGGGATAGCAGACTCCCTCCCCCAACAACAACAGGAGAGCCTCACTGCCATTCTCCAAAAAGGCCTTGACACAGGGAAGCATGAGGTCAGAACTGCATATGATTCCTTTGAGACAGCTTCTCGTTGCTCAGCAACAGGAATCAGTGCCAGAAGATGGGCCTGGCTTAAGGCCTCTTACTTAAGGCCGGAAGTCCAGGATAAGCTCGCCGATCTCCGATGTACTGGAGATAATCTCTTTGGCGACAAGATACAGGATGCAGTGACTCAATTAAAAGATCACCACGAGACCCTGTGTCACCTTTCCACAGTCTCTATGGAAACTCCCTCCTCTGCTCGAAAGACCACGAGAAGGGATCCCAGAAGACCCTATTATAGCTCACGCAATTACTACCCACCTTCAACTCATGTGAGACCAGCCAGACCACCTCAAAGAGGACATCCACGTTCAGGCCAAGGCATCCAGATCTCAACCAGCCCCGCAAATGGACCCAGCTTCTGGATTTTGAAACCTGTTCAGAGAACAGCAGCACTCTATGAATCCAAGACCAGACTTGCCTGTAGGAGGTCGGCTACACCACTTCATAACCAACTGGCGCCGCATTACAACAGACCAATGGGTAATATCCATCATAAACCATGGACACCATCTAAATTTCCTCATGGCACCCCTGGATTCACCACCCAATTCACTGTGGATCCAAAGAGATCACACAAGCCTTCTAGAGTTAGAACTGTCCACCCTACTGAGTACCAGGGCTGTGGAAGCCGTTCCCCTGGCACAGCAGGGCAGAGGGTTCTAACTCCTGCTATTTTCTAATTCCAAAGAAATCAGGTGGCCTCCGCCCCATCCTAGACCTCCGCAATCTCAACAAATGTCTACAAAAAGAAAAATTCAGGATGGTGTCCCTAGGCACCATGCTTCCCCTTCTACAAAAAAGAGACTGGCTCTGTCTCTGGATATTCAAGACGCCTATGTGCACATTCCTATATCCCCACATTACCGCAAATACCTGCGTTTTATAGTGGGGCATCAACATTTTCAGTACTGGGTTCTGCCTTTCGGACTTGCCTCGGTACCCAGTGTATTTACAAAGTGCCTAGCAGTGGCTGCTGCCCATCTACGCAAAAACAGTATACACGTGTTTCCTTACCTGGACTGGCTAATCAAGAGCCAATCCAAGCAGGGAGTTCTCAATGTGCTGAAGCTCACTATCAATCTGCTACACTTGTTGGGGTTTCTCATCAATTACCAGAAATCCCACCTGAATCCATCTTACCTCCTTATCTTTATTGGAGCAGATTTGGACACCACAGTTGCAAAGGCCTTCCTGCCCAACGACCACGCAGACACACTCTCCAGACTAGCTACATCTCTGTGCACAAAGAAAACAGACTCAGCCCATCAATTCCTCACGTTGCTGGGCCACGTTGCTGGGCCATATGGCTTCCACTGTCCATGTCACTCCTATGGCCAGGCTAGCCATGAGAATAACTCAATGGACTTTGAAATCTCAGTGGCTACAAGCCACTTAACCTCTTTCATCCCAGATCCATGTAACCGACCAGCTGCATCTCTCACTTTTCTGGTGGACAAACAAGGCCAACTTGCTAACAGATCTACACTTCTAGCAACCAGTTCCTCAAGTGACCTTAACCACAGATGCATCCAACTTAGGTTGGGGAGCTCATGTGAACAACCTTCAAACTCAGGGGACTTGGACACAACTCGAAGCAAAGTTTCAGATCAACTTCCTAGAGCTTTGAGCCATACGTTATGCTCTATTTGCGTTCAAGAACTGCCTTTCACACAAGATTGTTATACAAACAGACAACACAGCTGCAATGTGGTACTTGAACAAACAGGGAGGAACAGGCTCTTATCTCCTCTGCCAAGAAGCCGCGCAGATCTGGGCCTGGGCCCTTGCACACTCCATGCATCTCCGGGCCACTTATCTGGCAGGCATACAGAACGTAGTAGCAGATCGCCTCAGTCAACAGTTCCATCTCCACGAGTGGTCTCTGGATCCTGTGATAACGACCAAAATTTTCCAACGCTGGGGTTAATCCACAATCAACTTCTTTGCATCCCAACTGAATCACAAAGTGGACAGACTCTGCTCCCTGCACAGGCAACAAAACACGTTAGCCATGGACGCCTTCACTCGCCTCGGAACACAGGCCTCCTATACGTATCCTCCGATACCACAGGACAAAGGGTCAGTGATACTCATAACCCCATATTGGCTTTGACAAGTTTGGTTTCCCATCCTTCTTGACCTCTCCATACGAGAACCAATTCGCCTGGGCACAGCGCCCAATCTCATAACTCAGAATGGCACGTTACGCCACCCAAACCTTCAGACCCTATCCCTCACAGCCTGGATGTTGAAAGCCTGATCCTACAACTGCTCAATCTTTCACCTAAAGTCTTTCAAGTGCTTGTAGCTTCACGAAACCTTCCACAAGAAAATCCTACCTTTCTAAGTGGAATAGATTTACCACGTGGTGCACGCAAAAAGGTATCGACCCCTTTTCCTGCCCCATTCCATCCCTATTACACTATCTCTGGCACCTTTCAGACTCTGGTCTCCAGACTTTCTCGGTGAGGGTACACCTCAGTGGCATCTCAGCGTACCACAAGGGAGTAGGTGATGCTCCAATAATGGCGCAACCCCTTGTGAGTGGGTTTATGAGGGGCCTGCTGCAACTTAAGCCCCCTCTACGGCCATCAGTTCCCGAATGAGACCTAAACATAGTACTTACAAGACTCATGCGTTCCCCGTTTGAGCCTTTGCACTCCTGTGATGTTAAATTTCTTACATGGAAAGTTCTTTTCCTAGTGCCATTACATCTGCTCGAAGGGTTAGTGAGTTACAAGCACTTGTCACATACTCACCCTGTACAAGGTTCCTCCATGACCAAGTGGTCCTCGGTACTCACCCTAAATTCCTTCCCAAGGTGGTTACTGACTTTCACCTGAATCAGTCTATAGTCTTGCCCACCTTTTTCCCAAGGCCTCACTCTCACCAGGACGAGAGAATTGTACACACATTGGATTGTAAACGTGCACTTGCATTTTACCTAGACCGCACTGCAGTCCATAGGAAATCCACCCAACTCTTTGTTTCTTTTGATAAAAACAAACCGGGAGTTGCAGTGGGCAAACAAACTCTCTCCAACTGGCTAGCAGTTCTGCTATGAAAAAGCTATGAAAAAGCAGGCCTTTCCCTCCAGGGCGAGTGAAGGCGCACTCAGTCAGAGCAATGGCAACCTCAGTAGCACACTATCTTCAATACCGATTGTGGAGATCTGTAAAGCTGCAACATGGAGCTCTCTTCAAACATTTGCAGCTCATTACTGCCTGGACAAGGAAGGACGTCAGGACTCTGCCTTTGGCCAATCGGTCTTGAAGAACTTATTTCCAGTATAATCCCAACTCCTTCCACATCCAATCTGCTGTGATTTTCAGGCTGCCTCATTTTTCCAACAGTACACCAGTTGTTGTGCCTTTTGCACAAGTTGTATGCTGTTGGTCCACATAAATATGAGTCAGCCTGTAGCTTGCTAATCACCCACATGTGAGGACTACCATCCTGCTTGTCATGGGAGAAAGCAGAGTTGCTTACCTGTAACAGGTGTTCTCCCAGGACAGCAGGATGTAGGCCTTATGAAACCCACCCGCCACCCCGCGGAGTTGGGTCCAAAACCGCTTTATTATTTTATTTTTTCGCTCGCACCTTTTGCTATAAACGAGACTGAAGGGAGACCCCTGTGGCTACAGGGATTATGGCATGCTGGGCATGCTCAGTGTGCCAGTCAAAAGTTCTAGAAACTCTGACAGATGTTTTCCGTGACAGGGCTCCGTCCCCCACATGTGAGGACTACATCCTGCTGGTCCTGGGAGAACACCTGTTACAGGTAAGCAACTCTGCTCTATATACCAATGCAGTTAGAAAATCTTGAAGTTAAACCACTACAATTACACTTTATTCTACATAAACCAGAACATGTGCTTCCTATATCTCTTAAGAATAGTGTTCTCATACAGCCTATTTTGCATGCTGGGAGGTGGTTTTGCAACACACTGGGACTTCGCCCTCAGATCACTCATTTTTTGCCCTTGTTGGGTAATAAGGATTTTAGCCCCAGCATGCAAAATAAAGTATTTAGAGTGTGGCCTGATAAAGGTCTTCAAGCTGTACTTCAGGTAGTTGATGATACAAATCAATTGCGCTCTTTTCAGTCTCTTCAAGATAAGTATAATCTTGACCCAAAGCAATTTTTTGCCTATTTACAATTACGGCACTACGTAAATTCTTTAACCTTATCTGCCCTGCATAATCATGCTTGGGAACTTCTATCAGATTTTTTCCCTTTTGGTACAAATTAATGCACAAACCCAAGCCCGCCCTGAGTTGGGATACCTTGACAGAAGGATGGAACAGGGAACTGGGGACTAAGCCGACTTCTGCATATCATAGAGGGGGCTTCATAAGAGCACAGTCTCTATTGGTTAATGTTACTCTTATGGAACTGCAATTTAAATTTCTGCACAGATGTTATATTGCTTCGAAAACTGCAAGTAAAATGGGATCAGGCCAGTGTCCCAAGGGTGGTGAAGTAGACAGTACTGACCCACTGTCGCTCCTTGTGACCTTGGGCAAGTCACTTTAGCCTCCATTGCCTCGGGGGATAGGGAAACACCTCCAGTACCTGAATGTGATCCGCTTTGAAGTGATGAAAAAGTGGAATATAAATCTAAAAAAAATATATACTCTGGGCCACCAGTTCTGGACCTGCTTTGTACGCCACAGCTTTTGGGTTGCTGTAAATAGCTAGCTCACTAGGCTGAGTGGGGTTTCTTTTTCCTTAACGGTAAAAATATTTTTATGGGATGACATGCGGGGTGTTGTCTTCCCTAATAAATATGTTAAATGGCAGTGCAGAGTGACGATATTGCTGGCTAAGAAATGCATCCTACAGAAATGGCTGTCTACCGATCCACTGCCACAATTGAAAAATGTCACCCATCAAATGTGCATATTGGATAAATATATTGAAAAAATAGAATGGTTTAAGAAAAATGAGATTTTGTGAAACGGTGGGAGGTATACTTGAATTTTGTATCCCATTTTGCAGGGGGTTGCTTAACGATTTGCCTATATGAATGTCTCAGGCTGTATTACACTTATTCCATAATGTAAGTGACATCATTGTTGATACTGTTCAAATGAGATGGGTCAGGATTAGATGGGGGTGGGGATGTTACTGACTTTTCATGATAAAAAAATTGAACCCTGCTCCTCACTCAATTGACACCATACCCATAATGGAATTTAAAAAACTAGCCAACACAGTAGCTCCAACATTAACTAAGATCATCAACCTTTCCCTAGATGAAGGATCAATGCCAGATATCCTGAAAGGAGCCATAATCAGACCAATCATTAAGAAAAAGAACCTCTCCCCCTAAATCTGAGCAACTATAGACCAGTCTCCAACTTACCCCTAATAGCCAAACTAATTGAAAAAAACAGTTCAAAAACAACTATCAAACCACTTAGAAAGTAATAACATATTATATCCTGCACAACATGGTTTCCGCAAACACTACAGTACTGAGACATTATTACTAGCTCTATCAGACAATATCTTAAGAGGCTGTGATACAGGAACACATTACATTCTGATTCTATTGGTTCTCTCTGCAGCATTTGACACTGTAAATCACAAAATACTAATCAATAGCCAAAAAAAATAGAACTCAATAACAAAATAATAAACTGGTTTGAGTCATACTTAAACAATAGATTTTTCCAAGTACAAAAAAAACCCACACTATCAGACAAAGTTAAACTACAAACAGGAGTCCCACAGGGATCAGCCCTGTCCGCAACACTCTTTAACATTTACCTCCTCCCAGTATGTCACCTACACGCAGGACTTGGAATAATACACTACATATATGCAGATGACATACAACTACTGTTACCCATCGTAAACACAATTGAAGAAACAATGAAACTGGCGAATATGTATCTTGAAATAATCAAACAACTCCTAAACCAAATGGAACTGGTAATAAACATTGATAAAACTGAATTCTTACACCTAGAACGAAAAAATATACACCCTACACAAACTACAATCGCAATCAAAAATAATCAAACTGTAGAGTTAGCAATAAAAGTACGGAATCTAGGGGTAATAATTAACCCTGAGCTTAACTTGAAACAACACATTTCACAGAAATTAAAAGAAGGTTACACTAAACTAATGATCCTTAGAAGACTGAAACCCCTGCTAATGCTGAATAATTTTCGCACAGTCCTACAGGCAATGATATTCGCGAGCACAGACTACTGTAACTCTCTGCTATTAGGGCTACTTCAAGTTACCATTAGACCACTACAAATATTGCAGAATTCCACTGCCAGAGTTTTGACAGGCAAAAAGAAAAGAGACCACATCGCAGGTAACATAAACATAGAAATGACGGCAGAAGAAGGCCAAATGGTCCATCCAGTCTGCCCAGCAAGCTTTCACTTCCCCCCCACCCCCCATACTTATCTGTTACTCTTGTCCCTTTTTGTTCTATTTCCCTTCCACCCCCGCTATTAATGTAGTTAGCAGTGCTGGAGCCGCATCTAAGTGAAGTATCTAGCTAATTGGTTAGGGGTATCAGTGCTGGAGCTGCATCTAAGTGAAGTATCTAGCTAATTGTTTAGGGGTAGTAACCGCTGTCATAGCAAGCTACTCCCACGCATGTTTATCCAGCCTGTGCAACTCAGTCCTTGTTGGTTGTTGTCCGAATATAAATCATCTTTTCAACATTCCCCCTGCTGTTGAAGCAGAGATCTTTTCATCATTCCCCCTGCCATTGAAGCAGAGAGCTACGCTGGATATGCATTGAAAGTGAAGTATCAGGCTTATTTGGTTTGGGGTAGTAACCGCCTTATCAAGCAAGCTACTCTCCTGCTTTTTTGTGGATGCAAATCCTTTTTTTCACATGATAAAGCTTTAAGAAATGTAACACTATTTATTATGCATGATAAACCAACTTAGCATGTGCACTGTTAGCGACCTTTAGTGACTCAGCTGCTCAGTGCGTTCAGTAATATTCTGTTTATATTAAATGATTCCAGTTATGTCCTAACTTAACTCAGCTTCGTCCGGTCTAGGTACCAACACTCTGTGCACACAGAAAGGTGGCTTTTCTTCTCTCAAAGTGCCGTACTTTTCCCGTCTTCAGTTCCTTTTCCTCCTTGGGGTGCTGTGTAAAATTATACTCCTTAGGACAGGCACCAGAAGAAGCTTTGCCATCCCGGTGCTCTCCCAGCCTTTTCTGCCATTTGTGAATCCGAATCGGCCCCCTCCCTGCTAAGTCCATTAAACCCAGAGATAAGAGCCTTCCTAAAGCTACCAGGCAGCCAGCTGACATGGCTCAGAGCCCTTTTCCCAACTCTTTTCTCACCAGTCTGAGACGCATAGGCCTAAATTTCCCTGAGAATAATAAAGCAGCTGCAAGAACCAGAAATCAGTGGAAGGGGAGTCCACAAAGCAGAATCAGCCGCGCGACCCACCTAATAATCTCACTTTCTCACCACATCCAGTTTTGCAGCAAGGGTCAAGTCCGCTTTGCTTCAGCAATGTCTTTCTGCAAAGTAAAGATTAGTAACACTGCACACTCCTACACAGCACCGTGCAGATTTAAATCACGGCAGCTTGAAAGGGTGAGGGGTAAGAGCTTCTTCTTTACACCCCCAATTATGCGTGGCAAACAGGTTTCATGAGGAGTCTGGCATCTCTCTACCAGAAGGGAATTAACCATTTCACTGGCAGGTTCTCTCCCCGAGCTTTCAGTACTGAGGAATTTGGTGAACACACGTGCTCCCCGCTGCCACCCCCCTAAGACATCCCCAGCCAAGACTTGCATTCTGAGGTGGGCCCACTGCTGACTTGCCCGTTTTGGGCAAAGCCTCCCGCTGTCCTTGCTGCCCTCTGACCCTGGAAAGAATGCAGTGAAGCATGGAGAGGATTCCTCCTGCTTGCTTTCCCAATGAGACAACCCAGCACCTGCCCCGCTTTCCATGCAAGATAGGCTGCTGAATATGCCAACTAATGCCAGGCCGCTCGGGGGGGGGGGGGGGGCATTCTGTGTCAGGCCTGGTTTGATACTTTACATCTCATCTCATGCATGGCCTTCTGATATTTATTTTTATTTTATTTTATTTTTTATTTCTATACCGATACTAGTAGAGACATCATATCGGTTTACATCAAAACAGGAATGGAAATTACATAAAACAAGGAGGTGGGAAGGGAGAGATAGGAACTGTAAGAACGAGGGTTGGAAGAACATAGGAATCAGGCTACTCTGAAACAGGTGAGTGCCAAGATTAACACTGAGGATAATATTTGTAAAAAACAAAAAGAAATATGTACAAGGGTTCAGGATGGGTTTGCATGGAGGTGAGAAGGGGAATTATTGATGATAGGCTTGTTTGAAACGCCAGGTTTTCAAGTTTGCTCTGAATTTAGAGGTGCAAGTCTGGAGTCTAAGATACGGGGGTAAGGAATTCCAGAGCGTGGGTCCAGCAATAGACAGGGCTCGTTCCCTTGTGGAAGTAAGGTGTGCTTTTTTTATTGCCCTACAATGAGTACTAACAACAGCACAACAAAAATATTATCAAAACGGCATTATTTGACAGAGTAGATAAAATAGCTCATTGACAGCCTTAATTTAGGCCACGAGTGCAAAATTTATTTCAGGTGTCCAGTTCTGAGTAACTTAATAACCGCCCGAGCAGGTCTTTGAGTATAGCAGGTGCATACTATGGGTCAGCCAAGAACCCCGCTACAGGATTTCTGAGAGTGGCTCAGCCTGTTTCATGGCCATTTTCCAAATCCACAGGCACACATTCAGTGAGTATTAGTGGGCAGTTGGGGGGGTTATAGAGAGTAGAAACGTAGCCTTGATGAATAGTCACTGCTGGCTGCCAATTTAGCTATTGTAAAGCACAAGGGTGGTGGGGGCCGCTCAGCAAATCAGAACACCTTGCAGTGGATTCTTGGGCATCCCACTCTCTTATTGTGCGTAGAAAGCGCTCTCACACATGGTGGGGGAACAGCTGCTGCGGCAGGGGTAGGAATAACATGCCGAAGAGATGATAAAAGCACGGCCCCGGTTTTCATTCGGCTAGAATCATTTCTTTGTCCTGGCCGGCAGCTGTGGAAAGATCTGTAGGCCGCACCCATAGCCTTTAACGGAGCCTGCTCTTTAAAATGGGGGACGCTGCAGGCGAGGAAGGGGGAACAGAGGAGGAAACAGCATGGCGCATCGGAAATGCTGCTGTAAACTTATTTTCGTCTTGGTGCAGTAAAAAAAAGCATTCTTTGTTCTGTCAGATAGAGCGAGACTGAGACTGCTTTGTAGTTTCTGAGCAGGGGTTTTACTCCAGCCCGTACGACTGTCAGTACTTACAGTCCTTAACTCAACTCATCACATTCCCGAAGAAAAAAAAGACCTTAAGACGAGAGCAAGGTGTTCGCCTTGGGGCTAAGCACGGTACAGCGGTTCCAGCAGCCCCTGCCTATTTCAGAGAACGATGGTTTTACATCTGGTTGAAATTCCATCATCGAATCTCATATTCCACTTTGAATAAGTTGCACAGCCAAGCGTGTATGCCAAAGTCCCTCCACAATATAGTTTTATTTACAGAGGGGATCAAACAAAGATTTAAAAAATGCTTGAAGTCACTTCAGAACAATTTAGAAAGTACAGAAGCATTTCTAAAAGTTAGCCGAAAAAAGATGTTGTGCCACCAAGGAGCAGAGGTGGAGACTAAGCTGCTGGGCTCTGAGCTCATGGCTATCTTAATCCGGTAAGGAGAGTTTGCCCTCTTCCTTTTGACCTGTTCCTGGTAGGGGGGCTTTTTTTTTCCACGCCTTGATCCTTAAAGTTACTTCAGAGCCATTTTGGTTCATTTTGTATCCATAGCAAACCAGGCATCTGGATTCTCCTACACTTTCAAATATCCACAATAGAGGTTTCAGACTCATGTTGGTTGTTTAGTTTGAGATATTTTTTTAAAGTTAAACACCAAGCACCATTGGCCTTATTTTGCCACAAGTTAAAACTTTTTCTGTGGGGTGGCTGCCTGAGGTTTTCCCCTTTCACATTGCTAAAACCTGAGTGTTAACAATTCAGTGTCTAATGGGGCAAGAAGAAAATATCCATGCGATGAAATATAACAATAAAAAGATTGGAAAAGTAAGGTGAATGGTGCTTGGTGTTTACTTTGAGATATATTGTGTGGACACATCTCATGAATGTGTTAGGTGTACGGTAAGTTTAAAACAGGCATTTAAACTAGGGAGCGAGGTGACCAGTGAATTTGGCAGGTCACCCCCAAGCAAAACAGGAACAGGGAAGAGGACATAACAAATATCAAACAGTTCAAAAAAGCAGAAAAGGTAAATGTGAAGAGCAGCTGGAAGCTATGACCACAAATGCTCGAAGTCTGGGCAACAAAATCCTAGACCTGCAGGTGCTAATGGTGGAGGTGGAATAGGACATCATTGCGGTTACGGAGATCTGGTTCACTGAATGTTACGCCATCCCAGGTTATAACGTATTAAGGAAGGGCAGAAAGGACAGAAAAGGGGGAGGAGTAGCTCTTTATGTCAAAAACAATATCCAAGCAACTGAATTGCAAGGGACGTGGGTTAGAGGAGCAGCATTGTGGACCATCCTTAAAAAAAAAAAGATGGTACTTCCATTTTTACTGGTGTGATCTACAGGCCACCGACTCAAACAGAAGAACTGGACAGTGAACCTAATCAAGATATCCAAAAGGTGGGAAAGAACGGTGACGTGTTGCTCGTTGGGGATTTTAATCTGCCGGATGTGGATTAGCGTATCCCTTCCGCAGAATCTACGAAAAATAGAGAGAAGGTCAATGCCCTTCATTGGGCTCTGCTTAAACAAATGGTAATGGAACCCACGAGAGAGGGTGTGATCCTCAATCTGGTGCTCATTAATGATGGTAATGTCTCTAATGTGATCCTCAGACGGTGTGGTTAGATTTTGCGAATAGGACAGAGAGGTCACACAAAGACCCGAGTTTTGAGTTTCAAAACTACTGACTTTGTCAAAATGGGGACATATCTGGAGGAAGAACTGGAAGACTGGGAAAAAATGGGTAGAGCAACAGTGGGCCAAGTTAAAAGGAGCTATTGTAAAGGCAACAAATGTATATGTTAGAAAAATTATCAAGGTAAGAGGAAAAAGAAACCAGTCTGGTTCTCTAGGGAGGTGGCTGAAAAAATAAAGGTAAAAAGAACAGCGTTCAAGAAGTATAAAGGATCCCAAAAAGAGGAACACAGGGAAGAATATCTGGAGAAACTGAAGGAGACGAAGAAAGAAATCAGGAAAGCAAAAGGTCAGGCGAAAGAAAGGATGACCAAAGAGGTAAAGAGAAGACAAAACATTTTTCAGATACATCAGAGAAAGAAGGGAGGCCCGAAGTGGTATAGTGAAACTGAAAGGCGACAAGGAGCACTGTGTGGAAAGAAATTCGATTTTTATATTCCGCTTTTTTCACTTTTTTCAGTGCTTCAAAGTGGATTACATTCAGGTACTGTAGGTATTTCTCTATCCCCAGAGGGCTTACAATCTAAGTTTGTACCTGAGGCAATGGAGGGTAAAGTGACTTTAACAAGGTCACAAGGAGTGACAGTGGGACTTGAACCCTGGTCTCCTGGTTTGTGGCTCACTGCTCTAACCACTAGTGGAAATATTAAACAAATACTTCAGTTTGGTGTTCACTAAAGAAGACCCTGGAGAAGGACCATTGCTTGTTAATAAGACTGTAGATGGGCATGGAGTAGATGAAACTCCATTTGCAGAAGATAATGTATGGGAAGAGCTAGGAAAACTGAAAGTGGCAAGGCCATGGGGGCCAGATGAGGTATACCCCAGGTTAAGAACATAAGAAAATGCCATACTGGGTCAGACCAAGGGTCCATCAAGCCCAGCATCCTGTTTCCAACAGTGGCCAAACCAGGCCATAAGAACCTGGTTATTGAGAGAGCTTAGAGATGTGCTGGCGGGTATGCTGAAGGATCTATTCAGTAGATCCCTGGAAACAGGAATGGTGCCACAGGCTTGGAGAAGAGCAGTTGGTAGTCCCGCTTCACAAGACTTGTAGTAGAGAGGAGGCTGGAAGCTAAAGGCCGGTTAGCCTCACCTCGGTGGTGGGAAAATTAATGGAGACTCTGCTGAAGGAAAGGATGGTGAACTATTTACAATCTGGTGGATTGCTGGACCCGAGTCAGAATAGATTCACCAGGGGAAGGAGTTGTCAGACAAATCTGATTGATTTTTTTGATTGGGTGACTAGAGAATTGGATCAAGGAAGAGCCCTCGATGTGATCTACTTGGATTTAAGCAAAGCTTTTGATATGGTCCAACAGAGGAGGCTTGTGAATAAAATGAGAAGCTTGGGAGTGAGTGCCAAGGTAGTGGCATGGATTACAAACTGGGACTGATAGGAAACAGAGTGTAATTGTAAATAGAACTTACTCTGAAGTGAAAACCGTGTTAAGCGGAGTGCCACAGAGTTCAGTTCTGGGACCGGTTCTGTTCAGTTTCTTTGAGAGCGATATTGTACAAGGGATAGAAGGTAAAATTTGTCTATATGTGGATGATACTAAAATCTACAATAGAATGGACATGCCTGAAGGAGTAGAGAGAATGAAAAGGGATTTAAGAAAGCTGGAAGAGTGGTCGAAGATTTGGCTGCTGGGACTCAATACCAAGAAGTGCAGAGTCAGCATCTGGGGTGCGGTAATCCAAAAGAGCTGTATGTGATGGGGGGTGAAAAATTGATGGGCTTGGACCAAGAGAGGGACCTTGGGGTGATAGTGTCTGGAGATCTGAAGATGGCAAAGCAATGTGACAAGGGGATAACTAAAGCCAGAAGAATGCTGGGCTGCATAGAGAGAGGAATAACCAGGAAGAGAGAGGAGGTAGATAATGCCCTTGTACAGGTCCTTGGTGAGGCCTCACCTGGAGTACTGCGTTCAGTTCTGGAGACTGAATCTCAAGAGGAATAAAGAAAGGATGGAGACGGTCCAGAGATTAGCGACCAAAATAGTGTGGAGTCTGCATGAGAAGACCTGTGAGGAGAGGCTGAAGGATCTGAATACGTATACGCTGGAAGAGAGGAGATGTAGGGGAGAGATGATACAGACCTTCAGATACCTGAAAGGTTTTAGTGACGAAGAGAATGAAAAGGAAGATCTTCTAAAGTAGCCTGGTTTCCATAGGAGCGAGTTTGCCTGCTTCGGGGATCATAGCAGGCTTTAAGGACTCCCTTATAATTTCCATCTTGCCGCCATGTATGTTTTCTGCGAGATCATGCTTTGATATGCTGATTGGGCCCGGTTCCCTTATAAAGTGGGACAGAATCTGTACAGGAGGACCATTATGCAAGGTTGAGGCGGGTGAAGCACAGAATTCTGGAGGGGTGAGGGTTAATCCATTCTGATACCCATAAGTTACAGTTGTCACAAGTGCAATTTTATAACGATATTTAAATGGGAGCAATAAATAACGCAACATTTTCACCAGGCACCATTACTGAAAGATACAGTTGAAACTAAATATTTTGGGGTAGATTTTATAATTTTGCGTGAGCGCGAACAAAAGTACGCTGGATTTTATAAGATACGCGCCCAGGGGCTGGTCCGGAGGCCTCGACCACGCCCCCAGGCCGGCGCCACACCCCCGGCCCGAACCATCCCCTGACTCTGAGTCGCACTGGAATCTCTGCCAGTGAATTTGGGCCTCGTGGTTAGAATCAAGCAGTGTAGGGCAGAGGACGCTATCATCTTGACACAGCACCCTCCTGGAGGCTGCTGCAGTGGTAATTTCCTGCCTGCATAACAGCAGGAGACCCCCACCCACCACCACCCTAGGGTCAGTGTTGCATTTTATTTTGCAGTCTGAATGAAGGTGGTCTGAGTTTTGTAGTTCCCCTGTTCTTTTTCAGCAGTGGTTTAAACTTCTCTGCTAAGAAGAATAGGAAGACAAAGCTTAATTTGACGGCTGGCATCCAGTGGCTAGTGACAGTGGTCTCAATGAATTTTTTGTGTGCTTTGCATATATAATATTTTCCGTTGAGGGGACGTTTTTGCCCACTCTTTCTGCCTGAGAAGAGAGGGGTGGGGAGAAGGATTTTCTTGTTGGCAATATTTTTCGATCTTTCAGACTGAAAGATCTCTGCACCATGTCAGAGAACTGTGAAGGAAAGGATTGAATACCAACTGGAATCCAGAGCTGGGAGGAGGAATCTGGGACTCCACACTGGAGAATTGGAAAGAGAGGTTTGAAGAAAGAGGGATCAAGCAGTGGAGCCCCAGGTATTGTGCAAGGGAGATCTTTAGGGGATAGGGGAACTCTTTCCAGTGAAGCCCAGGCAAAGGAAGACAGGGGAATCTGAGAAAAGATCAAGGGACCACAGACAAAGATCATTCAGAACTTGATTTATTGCTGTGAACAGGGATGTGGCAAGGAGGAAATGTATTAAGTGCCAATTAATTCCTATTGAACAAGCTGGACAGTAAACTTTTAATTTTGGAACATCACCTATGTGTCTGGCACCAAGAACTTACAGACATAGGAGTAGATTTTAAAAGGTTGCGCGCGGGCACATGCACACCTGATTTTATAACTTACGCGCGCAAGTTATAAAATCAGGTGTGCACGCTACCCGGCGCGGGCACATGCACACCCGATTTTATAACTTGCGCGCGAGCATACATGTGTGCGCGCTACCCGGCGCGGGCACATGCACACCCGATTTTATAACTTGCACGCGGGCATACATGTGTGCGCGCTACCCGGCACGGGCACATGCACACCCGATTTTATAACTTGCACGCGGGCACACGTGTGCACGCTACCCGCGCGGGCACATGCACACCCGATTTTATAACTTGTGCGCGGGCATACATGTGTGCACGCTACCTGGCGCGGGCACTTGCACACCCGATTTTATAACTTGCGTGCGGGCATACATGTGTGCATGCTACCCGGCGCGGGCACATGCACACCCGATTTTATAACTTGCGCGCGGGCATACATGTGTGCACGCTACCCGGCACGTGCACATGCACACCCGATTTTATAACTTGCGCGCGCAAGTTATAAAATCGGGTTGGCGCACACAAGGGAGTGCACAATTGTGCACGCCGAGCCGTGCGGCCTTCCCCCGTTCCCTCCCCCCTAACCTGATCTTCCCACTCCTTCCCCATACCTTCCCCCCCCCCAGCCCTACTCTAACTGCCCCCAAAATGTTTGTTTCACCTTTTGCGCCTGCCTCTGGGCAGGCGCAAGTTGTGCACACCGGCCGACTGCCGGCACGTGATCCCCAGCACAGCGGCAAATATGGCCACTATGCCAGGAGCCTGACCCCACCGCGCCACCAGACCAACTCCGCTCCACCCCTTTTTGCAAGCCCCGGGACTTACATGCGTCCCGGGGCTTTCCGCGCGCCGCCGGGCCTTTTTAAAATAGGCCCAGCACGTGTAACCTTTTGAAATTCCGGTCCATAGAGTTTGAACTTAACACCTATAGAAAGAGAGACTTACGCTACGCCTTGGGTGTTGGAGGCCTTTCTCTCCTTTTGCAGAATCTATCAAGGGTTTAATGGGAATGCATTGATTAAGTCCTGGCATTCAGCGTGCCCCTGCCTTCATAGGTATGCCTAAAAAAGAGGCCACAGTAGAGGAGACATATGGCTCATTTTAAAGAAAAGTGTTTTCGAGCTGGTGCGTCTTGATTCTATGACAAGATATATTTTCCTACCATTCGTCACTGAAATAATTGGCAACTATATTCATAAATAACTTCCATAATGAAAGAACATTGGAAGAGATGTCAGATACATTTCAAAAATCATTCACATACACTGGCTCAGTTTCTGCAGCTTGGGCTTGATACGTTTTTATTTGGGCTTACATTAGTTATGTAGAAAGCCTTATCGTACCAGAAAAAGGATAGCTCAGTTGACATAAATCTGAAGGTGTTCTGTGTGTATGCACACTCCAAACATCCCAAAAGCCATCACAATAGTCACAGAGCATAGCCAAGTCACTCCTGATTATATGCCAAGGGTAATGGATGATACCCAAATGGTTTTTTTTTCCAGGCATACAGTACTTTATCAGTACTACAAAACAGTGAGATGACATGGGATGAGGCAAGGTGATATGTGAGTAGCCAGTTCACTCTGTCCCAGCACATGAAGACTCTCTGCTTCCACGATAGTATGACCCAGCAACAGTGTTTGCAGATTCCTAAGGAAATGTTCTTATGAGCCCTAATTATTGATTAGTAAAGAACGACCTGATCTCAAAGTTTCTAAAATATCAGTCAACTGATAAGCAAATTGTTAATACCAACAAAAAACATACTTTGAAATGTCTGTATGCTAATGCCAAAAGTCTAATAAGTAAGATAAGAGAGGGCCTCATTTTCCAAGCCGCTCGCACGCGAAAAGTCCCTTATCGCGTGCGGTACCAGGATGGGGGAGGAGTTGGGGCGGAGTCGGCCCCAGAAGAGGAGGAGTCTGGACGTCACCGGGGCCGACTCTGCGCCGACGCCGCGGACAGCGAAAAGGTAGGTGCCTTTTCACTGCCTATTTCGCTCCCAATAGCTACACCTCCTATGGTGGCGCTATTGGGTGCGAAACCGGCAGCGATCGCACCGCGAAGGTGCGATCACTGCCGGCTAGTGCAGGCCCGCCCCCCGCCCCTCATCTTCTAAAGTATCCCAGGCCTGCGATACTTTAGAAAATGAGGCCCAGAATTAGAAAGTACAGCACTGAATGAAGAGGTAGACATACTTGGCATCTCAGAGACCTGGTGGAAGGAGGATAACCAATGGCACAGTGGTATACCAGGCTATAAACTGTTTCATAATGATAGGATGGATCAACCTGGTTTGGGGGGGATGGGACATTTTATGCTACGGATGGCATAGAGTCCAGTAAGTTAAAGATCTACAGGAGAGTAAGTGCACAGTAGAATACTTATGGTTGGAAATTCCATGTGTGATGGGGAAGAGTATAGCGGTGGGGGTATTACACCGTCCACCTAGGCAAAATGAACAGGACAATCCCTAACAGAGATTAGGGAAGCTAATATATTTGGCAGCACAGTAATATTAGGATATTTCAATTACCCCAGTATTGACTGGGTAAATGTAACATCAGTACATGCTAGGGAGTTAAGGTTTCTAGATGAAATAAATGACTGCTACATGGAGCATTTGGTCTGGGAATCAATATGAGGGGGATCCATTTTAGACCTAATTCTTAGTGGAATGCAGGATTTGGTGCGAGATGTAACGGTGGTGGGGCCGCTCGGCAACAGCAATCAAATTTGACTTAATGAATGGGAGGACATTATGTAAATCTACAACTCTAGCATTAACCTTTCAAAAGGGAGACTGATAAAATGAGGAAAATATTTAGAAAAACACTGAAGGGTGCAGCTACAAAGGTTAAGAATGTACAATAGACGTGAACATTGTTTAAAAATACCATCTTAGAAGCACAGTCCAGATGTATTCCACGCATTAAGAAATGTGGAAGGAAGACCAAGCAATTGCTGGCATGATAAAAAGTTGAAATGAAAGAGGCTATTATAGCCAAAAGAACTTCTTTCAAAAATTGGAAAAAGGAGCCATCTGAGGAAAATAGGAAAAAAGCATAAGCATTGGCCAGTCATATGTAAAACATTGATAAGGCAGGCTAAAAGAGAATTTGAAAATAAGTTGGCAAAAACTCATAATAAAAACTTTTTAAAATATATCCAAAACAGAAAGCATATGAGGAAGTCAGTTGGACGTTTAGATAATCAAAGAGTTAAAGGGGCACTTAAAGCAGATAAGGCCATTACAGAAAGACTGAATTAATTCTTTGCTTTATTGTTTACTGAAAAGGATGTTGGGGAGATACCTGTGCCGGAAACTATTTTCACTGGTGATGATTCAAAAGAACTGACACAAATCACTATGAAGTTGGAAGATGTAATAAGGCAGATTGACAAATTAAAGAGTAGCACATCACATGGACCAGATGGTATACACCGTAGCATTTTGAAAGAACTCAAAAATGAAATTTCAGATCTGTTATTGGTAATTTGTAACCTATTGTTGGGCTCGTTCACTGTGCTTGAAGACTGGAGGATGGCCAGTGTAACACCATCTTTAAAAAGGGCTCCAGGGATGATCCAGGGAAAACTATAGACCAGAGAGTCTGACTTCACTTCCAGGAAAAATTGCAGAAACTATTCTAAAAACAAAATCATAGAATATATAGAAAGACATGATATAATGATTTATGGTTACATTTATTTCTAACCCACCTATGCATAGCCCTAGGCGGTTTACAGCAAATCAAACACATTATTGTCACTGCCAAAAGTTATGCATAAAATAGTAGCAAAATAACAATAAAATACACCAACAAAAGATTAAAATACAATCAAACTGTTAAACACTAAACTTATCATATTCCTTTGAATGTTTGAGTCCTATATTTCTCCCATTATTACGTCCCCCGCACATAGAATTTCCTTTTGGGAAAACGACTTGTTAATAAGATTTAATTTCTTGTAAAAATTGTTTCTTTCTTTTAGATAAGTCATTTTATTTATTTATTTATTTAAAGGCTTTTATATACCGGAGTTCATGCACTAGTGCATACCACTTCGGTTTACACAGAACAAGGAACAGAAAATTACATCAAACAGATTGAACAATTAAACAAATATACAATTACATCCAACAATTGGGTATAAATAACATGGCTAACTTAGTAGGAACTTAGAGTTTGAGGTAAAGGAGAGAAATAGTACCAAGTGGTAACAGAACAATGTTAATAGCTAAATAATAAATATAAATAGTAAATACAAATTCTTATAATAAATACGGGTGCTTACAGATTGCAGTCTTCATGAAAAGTTTACGTCTACAGAATAGGGTTAAGTAAATAAGAACTGGCGGTTATTTCTATAGGAGTGAAGACTTCAAAAACTGAGGTTACATCTGGATTAAGAGGTATTGGTGTAGCATGCTCAAATATTTTGTTTTCTGAAGTAAGGTATTGTCTTGCTTGAATTGATGAAATAAACATAAAATTGAAAAAAAAAACAAAAAAACCCCCTAAACTTATGATAACATTATTATCATACAAGTTAAGATAGGAATCTGCATAAAATCATCTTAAGACAGATCTGCAAAGAATAAAATAATATTTTCAAACTATTTGTGCCGTCTGAAATAAATTGTTAAAATGCAGTAGTCAGACTCTTTTGCCTGATTCTCTTACTGGATCTGTTCCAGACATTAACATTTAATACAGTCGGCAGCTTCATAGAGAAAGGACTTTAAAAGCTTCTTGAAACTTTTTATGCAGTTTACTTGTCACAGTTCTAATGGGAGATTATTCCAAATTTCAGGAACTGCCAATGAAAATGCACGTTGATGTGTTTCAGCCAGACGGGCTTCATGAATGGCAGGTATTTCCAAAAGGGCTCCTTGAGATGAGCGGAAACGTCCTTCTGGGCCTTAGGGCTTCAGGAGTTTGTTGCTCCGTAGACATGATTTATACCGTCAGCGTGGATTTACACAAGGGAAGTCTTGTCTTACCAATCTGCTAAATGTTTGTTTCTGAAGGGGTTGTTAAATATTAGGGATGTGCATTTGTTTCAAATGAATTTAAAAAATGTGACGAATAAGGGCAATTTATTTCATTCAGGGGGCAAAGAAACAAATCATGGTCCCCCGAATGAAAGAAACCTTATTTGTTGCATTCATTTGAAATGAATGTATGGGGCCTAGAGCTAGGGCACAGGCCGAAGTGCAGGGGCTGCAGCCTATGCCCGAGCATGACGCCGGCACCTCAGCCTAGAGCTGAAGCAGGGCCTCGCCCACGGCAGGGGCCGTAGCCTAGGCCCCGAGCACGATGCTGGGGTCTCAGCCAAGATCTGAAACCCCAAATAAGTTTTGACCTGATCCATTGGATATCAGATGGCCAGGCTGGGTTTTGGCCTAGACCAGATCCCAGGCCAAGGGCCAGGCCCAGAACCACAGAAGAGCTGGAGGCTAGGTCCCGATGCCAGGCCCTCAAGCTGGATCCAGGCCTGACACCGGGGCCCGGCCCGGGGCCCAGATGCTTGGCCCTCAGCCTAGGCTAGAGCCCAGACCCAGGCCCAACACCATGGCTCGGTCCAGAGGTCAAGGGACTTGAAGCTGTAACTAAGCCTGCAGGGCCAGGTCCCGACACCAGGGGTCTCAGCCCGGACCCAGGCCCGACCCTGGTGCCTGGCCTGGAGGACAGGTCCACATTCCTTGGCTTGGCCTAGGTCAGGTCCAGAGCCTTGCAGCTCCGCGGCTCTCTTCCTTCTTCTGACGCCGTGAGCTGGGGTCGTGCTGAAATTAACTCTAGCGCATTCACCCAAGCGATTGGCACCATTTTGATGTATGGGAATTGTAAAGCAATGCACACACACATATATATATATATATATATATATATATATATATATATAAGAGAAAAGTGCCCTGTTTATCACCACAACACTTTAAATGATTCTGGAAATGTGTCCTAAAACACACATAAACACCACACATCCATACCATAAAAACACCACACAAAATACAGGCCCGTACAAGAATGGTTTCCAATAAACAAGTACAAAGTCATATAGCAGTGCTCCCTGTGGCTTTTACATAACCTCTTACAACTCTATACCGGGCTTTCGCCCATCTTTTTAAACTATCAATATGAAAGTAAACCACTGAGATACAACTATATGATGGCTTCAGCCTAGGCTTGGGCCTCGTCCATGAATCCCCATTAGACCAGGTGAGTGGGGACTGGGGGGGACCTTCCTGTATCCAGCATTTTTCCAGGTGGGTAGGACAACTTGGGAGGCCCCGTTTTTTTTTGGCCGTTTTGGGGAGGTGTTAATGTTTGCTTCATTTTTTTTCACTCAAATGAAACAAATCAAACATTCCACAAACCAAAATTCTTAGGGAAAAATCCTCTTGAAAAAACCAAACCAAAAAACAAAAACAAATTTTTTTCCCTTCCAATCCCTAATAAACATGTGGATATTGGTGAGCCAGTGCATTTAATGTTTTTGGATTTTCAGAAGAGGGGTTTGACAAAGTGTCCCATGAGAGACTCATGCTAAAATTAAAAAGTCACGAGATAGGAGGTAATGTTGTTGAGCACCCTGTCCGCGCTCACCTTCCCAACTCCTCGGCAGGTCCCGGGTCGGCCTCTTCCGCGGCTGCAGCTAGCTCGAGGCCTCTGCGTCCCGCGGGGATGGTTGCCGGGCCTTCTTCAATGCATCAGCCTCACGATGGGGCTCGGTGTCCTCCGTGGCGTCAGCCCCGCCCCTTAAAGGGCCAGGGGCGGGTCCAGGCTCCGCGGCGCGCCCTGATTGAACACAGTATTTCAGGAAGTTCCTGCCTGCACTTCCTTGCCTTGGCAATCGAGTCGACACCATGTGTGTACTAGTTTGTCTCATCGCTTGTTCCAGTCTTGTTCCAGCGTCCTCCTGTTCCAGCATCCCCTGAGGTAGTACCTATTGTACTGACTCTCTGGTACTGACCTCTGCCTGTTCTTGACTACCCTGTTCGCTGCCCGGATACTGACCTCTGCCTGCTCTTGACTACGCTGATCGCTGCCCGGATCCTGACCGTGCCTGCCTCCTTGACCACGTCTGATCTCTGGAACCTGACCCCTGCTTTGCCTGACTACTCTCGGACTGACCTTTGGAACTTGACCCTTGCTATCACTGACCACGCCTCCTTGAGCCTGTCCCTGCTCCTAGCCTTGTCATCGCAGACATTGTTCTGGCCTTCCTCGATTCCCCAAGCCTCCAGTCTTGACATCGACCTCGCACCCTTGATCCTGGTGGGCACACCTCTATACTTCCTTCAGGGAGACCCTGCGAGGCCCACCTAAGTCCAAGGGGCCCGGGTCCCCAAGGGTTCCACCCGGGGGGACTTCTGGCTTCCAGTGGTGAAGCTCTAGATAGCCTCTGTCTCCTCCTGTACTCCGCCTCCTGGTGGCAGGCGCTTCCTGGGCCCGACCAGGGAGCCACTCCTCACTGCCTCAGGACAAGGGTCCACCCCCAGGCACAACAAATGTTCTGTTGTGGACTGCAAAATGGTTAAAAGATAGAAAGCAGAGAGGACTAAATGATCGATTTTCTCATTTGAGAAGGGTGAATAGTGGAGTGCCTCAGGGATCTGTATTAGAGCCAATGCCTTTTTAATATATTTATAAATTATCTGGAAAAGGGAATAACAAGTGAAGTGATCAAATTTGCATATAATACAAAATATTCCAAGTTGTTAAATCACAAGTGGATTGTGAAAAATTGCAGGAGGACCTTGTGAGACTGGAGGACTGGGCATTTAAATGGCAGATGAAATTTAATGTGGACAAGTGCAAAGTGATGCACATAAGGAAAAATGACCCACACTATAGTTATACAATGTTAGGTTCCATGTTAGGAGCGGACCACCCAGAAAAAGGACCTGGGCATCATAGCAAACAATACATTGAAGTTTGGTGGGTGGCGACAATCAATAAAGCATTTGGAATATTTATTGAGGAATCAAAAACACATTGACCCGAAGAAGACAGAGGCTGAAGTTCCGAACTATGACCCAAATTAATCTATCGCCAAATGCCAATTATACAATCAGCCTTGACCTTCCCTTTTTCCTACTTGACAAGATAAAACAGATGAAACCTTATGATACCTTAGTGCTGCAATGTGGGACAGCGACACGGGATTGGAAGGTGAAACAGAAGATACCTTAGTTGATCCGGAGATAAAATCACATAGGATTTCTATTTAAATAAAAAAAGCAATCTTTTCTGGGTGTTTTTTTGTGTGGGAACGAGGGATGCTGGGTCTGAGCTAGCTTCAGAAGACTGTACAACATTTTTACAGCTCCCATTAAACTTAATGTCTTCCAGGTGGCTCTGGATTCCAATTGTTTTTCAAGCTGAAACTTTTGAAAAGAAAATTTATTTCCTTGTAAAACTAAAAAATGAAGCAAAGGGCAAAATAACTACAGACGCCTCCTGTATAATTTGGAAACAAATTCTGGAGCCCAGTGGGCCATCAGCAGGAGCCCCAGATCTGAGCCTGTTGCTTGCCCTAACAGTGGCTGGGGTAACACTAGGAGGGAGGGAGCCTCAGCCCTTGCTCCACAGTGACACCTGCTGGCTGGCTCACAAGGAACTGTGTGCTGCGTGCCTCTCCTTTCCCAGAAGACTGTCACTGCGGTGGCTACATAGGATAGAGGCAAAAACTCATAATAAAAACTTTTTAAAATATATCCGAAGCAAGAAACCTGTGAGGGAGTCGGTTGGACCATTAGATGACCGAGGGGTTAAAGGGGCTCTTAGGGAAGATAAGGCCATTGCAGAAAGACTAAATGAATTCTTTGCCTCCGTGTTTACTAATGAGGATGTTGGGGAGATACCAGTTCCGGAGATGGTTTTCAAGGGTGATGAGTCAGACGAACTGAACGAAATCACTGTGAACCTGGAAGATGTAGTAGGCCAGATTGACTAAAGAGTAGCAAATCACCTGGACCGGATGGTATGCATTCTAGGGTTCTGAAGGAACTCAAGAATGAAATTTCTGATCTATTAGTTAAAATTTGTAACCTATCATTAAAATCATCCATTGTACCTGAAGACTGGAGGGTGGCCAATGTAACCCCAATATTTACAAAAGGCTCCAGGGGCGATCCGGGTAACTATAGACCAATGAGCCTGACTTCAGTGCCGGGAAAAATAGTGGAAACTATTCTCAAGATCAAAATCGTAGAGCACATAGAAAGACATGGTTTAATGTAACACAGTCAACATGGATTTATCGAAGGGAAGTCTTGCCTAACAAATATGCTTCATTTTTTGAAGGGGTTAATAAACATGTGGATAAAGGTGAACCAGTAGATGTAGTGTATTTGGATTTTCAGAAGGCGTTTGACAAATTCCCTCATGAGAGGCTTCTACGAAAACTAAAAAGTCATGGGATAGGAGGCGATGTCCTTTCGTGGATTACAAACTGGTTAAAAGACAGGAAACAGAGAGTAGGATTAAATGGTCAATTTTCTCAGTGGAAAAGGGTAAACAGTGGAGTGCCTCAGGGATCTGTACTTGGACCGGTGCTTTTCTATATATATATAAATGATCTGGAAAGGAATACGATGAGTGAGGCTATCAAATTTGCGGATGATACAAAATTATTCAGAGTAGTTAAATCACAAGCAGACTCTGAGGACCTTGCAAGACTGGAAGATTGGGCATCCAATTTAATGTGGACAAGTGCAAGGTGTTGCATATAGGGAAAAATAACCCTTGCTGTAGTTACACGATGTTAGGTTCCATATTAGGAGCTACCACCCAGGAAAAAGATCTAGGCATCATAGTGGATAATACTTTAAAATCGTCGGCTCAGTGTGCTGCGGCAGTCAAAAAAGCAAATAGAATGTTAGGAATTATTAGGAAGGGAATGGTTAATAGAACAGAAAATGACATAATGCTTCTGTATCGCTCTATGGTGAGTCTGCATCTTGAATACTGTGTACAGTTCTGGTCGCCGCATCTCAAAAAAGATATAGTTGCGATGGAGAAGGTACAGAGAAGGGCAACCAAAATGATAAAGGGGATGGAACAGCTTCCCTATGAGGAAAGGCTGAAGAGGTTAGGGCTGTTCAGCTTGGAGAAGAGACGGCTGATGGGGGATATGATAGAGATCTTTAAGATCATGAGAGGTCTTGAACGAGTAGATGTGACTCGGTTATTTACACTTTCGAATAATAGAAGGACTAGGGGACATTCCATGAAGTTAGCAAGTAGCACATTTAAGACTAATCAGAGAAAATTCTTTTTCACTCAACGCACAATAAAGCTCTGGAATTTGTTGCCAGAGGATGTGGTTAGTGCAGTTAATGTAGCTGGGTTCAAAAAAGGTTTGGATAAGTTCTTGGAGGAGAAGTCCATTAAGTGCTATTAATCAGATTTACTTAGGGAATAGCCACTGCTATTAATTGCATCAGTAGCATGGGATCTTCTTAGTGTTTGGGTACTTGCCAGGTTCTTATGGCCTGGATTGGCCACTGTTGGAAACAGGATGCTGGGCTTGATGGACCCTTGGTCTGACCCAGCGTGGCAATTTCTTATGTTCTTATAGGGGGAAAGGAGTGGGGGGACCCCTGACTCACCGGGGCCATAGGAAGCAGGTTCTGACTGAGCAAGAAGCCCAAAGGAGTCAGAGAAAACGGATCAGGCTAAGAAAACACCAAGAAACTCGGAACTAGATAATAACAAGTCACAGAGCAGTAAGGTGAGGCTGGAAGAAAACCAGGGAGTGCTCTAAGGAAGCTGAGCTCTCACATGCCAGCTGACTAGCAAGGTTTCATACTTCAATAAAGGCATCGACTCAAAGCTTTACACAAGGAATGAAATACTCTGTTCTGTGAACCGGTGCAGTGGGAAAGGGGCCTGGAAAACAACCCGGCAGGACGTTTTGAGTGCGTCTCCTCTTTTGCAGAAGGACTTAAAGTCTGCTTTACGTGCCGAGTACGCAGGGGATCTCTGCTCCAGGAACAATTAGAAATGAGCTCGATTTGGCTGGCTATCGCTTCCCTTCTGCTGTGATGACCTGGGAGATGGGAGCCCGTGCCCTCCCCTCGGAATATAGCTCAGATGGAAAATATTTCTGGAGACCAGAGCCAGAAGCCAGCATCCGCCTTCTGAGGGCGTCATTTCAAGTGAGAGAGCAAACAAGTACATATACAGTACATACATACACACACACATAGAGAGAGAGATATTTGTATTTTGTTGGCTTTCTGTTTTTGAGTTTCTGCCCAGAGGGATGCAGAACGGATCTTTCAACTAAATGTCTGAGAGAGGGGTAACCCCCCCCTCAAACAAAAAAACAGGCTGAGGATCTGGAGGTCGTCCCTTCCCCTTCTGGATTCTTTTTTTTTTTTTTTTACTGCCGTGGTCCACATTGATGAAATTTAGCCAACAGAGGCCCCAGAGAGCGCCCACTGAATCACTCTGTCCAGCGCTGTGCCTTCGGGGGCTGCCACACATCTGCTTGACCTATGGCCTTCTCCTCCCTCGCTTGCCCCGCCTGGAAAACGGGATCCTGCCAAAGGCTTTACCACGGTGAAACGGTGGTAGCTCGCGTGCCACTTTTCCTACCTTTTGCTTCATGTCATGTCCCTATCCTTCTGGCCCCTACCACGTCCACTGGAAGGCTGCTTGAGAAGATGCCCCCCCCCCCCCCCCACTCTCTTACAGTCTTCATAACATGACCCCCTTCTCCTGGGGCGGCTGGGAGTGAATAGGCAGCGCAGATGCTTTCCTGGTGTTCCTATAAAGGACTCTGTGCTGCAGAAGCCCGTGAAAGGGGCAGTCCTGAGCCCTGCAACGCAAGCATGGGTTACAGATTACTGGGAGGGAATGCTCTTGGCTGTCCGGGTTGGCATTTGCAAGAGGGAGCACAGGAGAGTTTTCAGTTTTAGCGGCATGGGGGTTAAAGGTTACGATTTTCCCTCTGCAGATCAGCGTGGCCTGGGGCCATGCCGAGTAGCTCGACAAGGAGAAGCTGATCAGGCCAAGAACGCAGCAACTGCTTTTAATCCAACACGTGTGTGTGCGCGTGGGGGGAAGGGATGGTAGTTTGCTAACCTTTCCTATTTCACTTTATGTTCAGTGAAGTTTAGGACTCGAAACCTCTGGCTTGCCTTACGGAGACCTGAAGCCTGACACTTGTGCAGTTTTGTCGGCAGTGTAGGCGGCCTTGCTGCTTATGGACTATCATTTTTTGGTATAGAGAAAATATCACCAAGACATTGTCTCATTGCCTACACATCTGGGATTGGTCCACCGGCTAAAGTCCTTGTAGCTATCTGCTAATTACATAGACATAAAATTTACAGAGCTCTGCTCCCGTCTCCAGCAGAGCAAACACTCAACCCATGGGGCCAAGCTGCGTATTGATCTCGGGTACCTATAAGTGTCTATGCGTTTATTTTCTGATTGGTATACAAGCTCTAAATTCAAAACAGGCTGGAAGGCAAGAAGCATTGCACACCCAGAAACGAGTAGGCAACCGGCTGAGGCAAGTCTACACTGCAACTCGGCCCAGTATACACGCATGTGCTTTGTTCACCTTTGAGAACACAGCCCACAGTGCTATCACCCTTTCACCTTCGTAAGCCTTCGGCATGTTTTTAGTATGTGACATTTAAGAGTAAATTCTCAATAAGGCACCTAACAGACTAAGTATGCACAAACCAACCTGACCGACAAAGACAAACTACTTACATACAGGCTCATACAGTACAGTGCGCTCCGGCACTGTTAGCCCGCGATTGGCTGCGCATCTTCATGCACTATTTTTACCCCTTATACAGTAAGGGGGTAATAGCACGTCGAAAATGCACAGCCAACCCCCCGAAACTAATACCACTCATCACATGCAAATGCATATTGATGGGCCTATTAGTTATTCCCGCGCCATACAGAATGTAAAATGTGCAGCCAAACCGCACGTTTTACTTTCAGAAATTAGCGCCTACCCAAAGGCAGGTGATAATTTCTGCTGGCACCGGGGAAGTGCACAGAAAAGCAGTAAAAACTGCTTTTCTGTACACCCTCCGCCTTAATATCATAGCGATATTAAGTCGGAGGCCCCAAAATTTAAAAAGAATTAAAAATTTAAAAAAAAATGTTAAAATCAGGCCGCGGGTCGGAAGACGGATGCTCAATTTTGCCAGCGTCCATTTTCCGAACCCGTGGCTGTCAGAGGATTTGAGAACCGCCGCCAGTAAAATTGAGCGTCGGCTGTCAAACCCGTTGACAGCCGCCGCTCCTGTCAAAAAGGAGGCGCTAGGGATGCCCTAGCGCCTCCTTTTACCGTGGGCCCTCATTTAAATACTTGATCGCTTGCCTCGGAGCGCCTGCTCTCTCGCGGGTTTTACTGTATCGGCCTGATAGTTTGTCTTTGAAGTTCATAATGGATAAAAAGCCCGCATGCATTTTAACTCAAGTTAACGTTCATACCTGCACACGCACATTTCGTAAACGTTCACAGTCGTGCATAGTGGTCTCCCCCCCCCCCCCCGGAAAACACCTGTGTTGAAAATACACACACATGCCCATAGGCAGGTGAAAGTCCACTTAGATGGGTTCAGTGAATGTACCGCCACAATCCCAGTTTTTACCCACACAGATCCGAAATAAGCTTTCAAAAACTGACCCCTTCTTTATTATATCGGTTACCACCAGCGTCTGCTCCATTAATTGACTTATAGAACCAGCCAATAGAGCAAACGTTAAAATACTTTCCCTTTTTTTTTTTTTAAAGCAAAATGAATTCGCCAACATTTGGAGGAGGAGACTTATCGGTTTTGTATTTTGAGCATTTTTATATATATTTTGTTTTTAGGTCAGTTGCATGAGGCTTTTCCTGAGGCGCACGCTTCTTTTGCAGGATGCACGAGAAAGGGGGGGAGCCACTGGCATTGATTCACACGCGCGTTACTCGGGTTTCTAAATTCATTATTTTTCTACAAGAGGTAAGAGGCTCATCGGGGTGGGTGGGGAAAGGGCGCCGGATGTTTGGCACAGCCAGAGAGGCAGCTGGAGTCTGTGGCACCGCACCAGGAAAGGAAATGGGCCGAGACTAGATGTGCCCTCCAGGCCCTTACCTGCAGACAGATTCAAGGTTTCTGACTTAGGGGGGGGGAACCCCCCATATTCCAAACTTGCACATGCCTGAGATATGCAACAGGCACTCAGCATCCAAATCACCCACGTGAACAAAGTTAGGTGCAGCGTGGAGCGCTTTGCACAAGTCTCCCATAGTCTCTCGCTGGTCTTCTTCTCCCTTCTCCTTCCCTGTCTGGATTTTTGGGTTGCCGCTGGCTTTCGGAGCTGCTCGGCGGCCTGGCTTTTGACCTGGAAACTTTGAGTAACTCCCCCTCCTTTTCAGCTGGACAGAAGAAGGAGGAGGAGGAGGGGGTGGGAGCCGCCGTTTGGCTCGGACCCCTGCTTCATTTTTCCGATTTGTCCGGGACGCGAACCAGCGGCCCTGCTTGATCGGCGTCAGGGGCCCTCCCGCGTTTCTTGTGCCCCACACGATCGCGGGTCGCTCGCAGGCCGGGGGCCGCTCTCTCTGTGTTTCCTTTCGGGGAGGGCTCGGCCTCGGCCTCCTGTGAGCGAAGCCAGCAGCTGAATGTTGGGAAGCTTTTCGCACACAAGGGGGCCCGGAAGAAGCCTCCCCTGGCCGGGCGCCCGCCCTCCTGACTTTACAAAGCCTCTGCCAGCGAGCGGGGGGGGGGGGGGGAGTGCATTCTCCATTAGGCATTGCTGGAGGTGGGAGGGCACTGGGAGAGGAGTTGGCATCCGGCGGCGGCAGCAGGCTATGTCGGGAGGGGGCTCTTATCCGCCCTGGAAACGTCGCTCCCTGATAAGGGGGCGTTAAGCAGCGCCAGGGCGCGAAAAGTGCTCCGCGGCGCTGCTGAAAGCCGAGCCCCTCGCCCTCTGCACCGGGAGAGCGGCCGAGATGTCCTTTTTGCTGGGCTCCTTGGGCAGGTAAGGCGCCGGGACCCGCGGCAACAGCTGGGCAGGTGCGCCTGGCGGACTCGGGGCCGGCGGCGCCTTTAAGGAGAGGCGAGAAAGGGGGGGGGAGGGGTTTGCAGAAACCGCCACCGGCGGGGGATGGGGGGCGCCCCTCCTCCTGCAGGACTTTGGTGGTCCCCGCCAGCTGTGCCCGGCAGATGCGGCTCGGGGGAGGGGCGGCTCCACGTTGCCCGCCTGCCTGCACGGCTCTTTGTCTCGGTGCCCGCCCGGGGGGCGGTGCCCTGCCCTCTCTGTGACACGGAGCCGAGGAGCAGGGGCAGGGGTTCCTGCCCCTCGCTGACCTTTGCTAAACCCGCTCAGGCAGGCGAGAAGCTAAGGCCTGGTCCTTGGAATTACTTTTTTTTGGGGGGGGGTGGAAAGCATCTTCCGAGTTGTGTGGGTTTCTGGTTTTTTCCCTTGGGCAGGATTGCTGCTGTGTTTTTTTTTTTATGGGGGCCACCCCCAGGATACCCCCCCCCCCCTTGACTCGAATCAGTGGGGGACCAGTTGCTGAGCGTGAGGGCGAGGGTTGCAGATCTCTTGGGGATGGAAGAAGGAGGAGGGGCAGGGATGTCACTTACCCTATAAAAATGTTGTGGCCTTGAATGAGCGTTTTTTGGCTTTCACGGGTGGAGCCAAGTGAAGATCATAAGAAAACCTTAGGCTCCCTTGTAGTTATTGGATGTCATAGGTGAGATTTTTCCTGGTGGTAATGTCTGCATCTAACAGGATACCATTTGCACATTGCAGCCCCGCTGTACCTTAGAAGTGGCTGCTTTTCCTGTTGCAGGCGTTCACCATTCACAGATTTCCATGTTTTATGCTGCTAGCGACTTGCCTTGTTCTAAATGGTTTTTTTCTGCCAGGTGGCCCCTGTGACACTGTACATGCTAGACCCGGGCCACTGCTGCTAACTCTGTACAGGCAGATGATACCTTTCTTAATGCGTTTCTGATTGGTTTTCCCATGGCCTGTTCCCGTGGCAGGTTAATGCTAATGTTGGTGATGTCTGGACATACAAGTAGCTCGCAGACTGCATTACAGTACTAATGAAGGCTTCTTAATATGTGAACTTGTTTGCTTTCTCTTTTTGGCTTATTCCTACCCTGAATAAAATGTTCCCTTCTGGCTTCCTATTGGATGAGAATTCCCTGTTTCCCATTAATATCTTTCAATCTGTTGCTGTCAAACCTGCACCTGGAGTTTATCATCCTGAGCCAAGCACTTGTCTTGCTTACACTTCTTAAGAAAGACACCCAGTTATGCTCACCAAGGACCTGTTGGCTAATTGTATTGCTCTGCAGAGACGTAGCTAAAGTATTTGGCACCTGGGGCGGATACTTCCTTTGGCACTCTTCCCCCCCATATATAATTTTAAAATTTCCTAACATCGATAAAATATTTCAAAACAGCAGACGCATCAATAATTAAAATAAGGATTTAAAAAATCTCCCACTCTCTATATCTCTCATCCTAAGATTGTCATAGACTGTGGACACACAAGCTCACACATAGTATGCGCCTGCTCTCTCTCACACACACACATACATGCTTGGTGAGAGAGAGAGAGGAAGCATGTGTGTGTGTGAGAAAGGAAGCGTGTGTGTGTGAGAGAGAGGAAGCATGTATGTGTGTGAGAGAGATGAAGCATGTGTGTGTGTGTGAGAGAGAGAGAGGAAGCATGTGTATGTGAGCATGTGTTTCCACAGTCTGACACTTCCTCTGTCTCTCAGACACACATACATGCTTGGTGAGAGAGAGAGAGGAAGCATGTGTGTCCACAGTCTGACACTTCCTCTGTCTCTCACAACCAACACACATGCTTCCTCTCTTTCACAACCAACACACACACTTACATACACAAACTGGAAACCAGAACTAGCCAGATTCTGTATGCAGTGCAATAATGGAAAAGCAGAACATCACTAGTCCTCAGAACAATACAATCAAGAAATATAAATCAATCAGAATAGTAAAACCATACTAAAAAATTATACATATCAAAACAGACGATGAATAGAATTACCAAACACTAATAAAATATTTCAAAATAGCAGACACATCACATCTAATTAAAACTAACAAGGATAAAAAAAATTCTCTCTCTCTCTCCATACCTGGGAACTTTAGATTTTTAGTCATCCTGAGACTGTTGTGGATTGGTGGAGAGCGCAAAAACTTTAACCCCTCTCACACACACAAATACAGGCACATATGCACAGTCTTACAGAAACCCTCACAGACACACACACACACAGGCCTATATATAGAGCGGTGTGTGTGTGTGTGTGTGTGTATATATATATATATATATATATATATATATATATATATATGGATTGGCCACTGTTGGAAACAGGATGCTGGGCTTGATGGACCTTTGGTCTGACCCAGTATGACATGTTTTTATGTGTGTGTGTGTGTATGTATGTATGTGTGTGTGTGTATATATATATATATATATATATATATATATAAAACACAGACACACCCCTCTCATACACAGGCACTCATTCTCACAGGGCCAGTCTCTCACTCTCTCACACACATTTTAGACCTCTTCTTCAGCGGCTGGCTACAGAGCAGGGTCTCTTCTTCTGCCGCCGGCTCCGGGGAAAGGCTGGCGGCACGTCAGGGCCTCGCTTTTGCTGGTGGGGAGTAGGAACCCCACCAGAACGTTACTTCTGTGCGTTGCCGTGAGACCTCGGCAATGGCACCCCCCCCCCCCCCCCCCCAGTACGTCTCTGTTGCTCTGTTGATTGACGCATGCTTGCGTTGGCCTATAGCAGAGGCGGCCGACTCCGGTCCTCAAGCGCCACAAAACAGGCCTGGTCTTCAGGATATCCACAGTGTACATAAGGTGGATTTGCACGGACTCCCCCCCCATTGTATGCAAATTGATCACTTGCATATTCATTGTGGACATCCTGAAAACCAGGCCTGTTTGTGGCTCTGGGGTACCAGAGTTGGCCACCCCCAGCCCAAGTTTCTATCCCTCGTTCGATGTAAACCGATTTGATATGGTATTCAACCATGAAGCTCGGTATAGAACAGTGATGGCTAACCTATGACACGCGTGTCAGAGGTGACACGCCGAGCCGTTTTGGCTGACACGCGCAGCGTTTCGAGGACTATCAGGAATTTTTTTTTTTTTTATCGGCTGCGCCGAGCCTTTTCTTTTTCAGCTGCGCCGAGCCTTTAAATGTGTTTTTTAGTTCCCCCCTA
Organism: Rhinatrema bivittatum; assembly: GCF_901001135.1. NCBI lineage: Eukaryota > Metazoa > Chordata > Amphibia > Gymnophiona > Rhinatrematidae > Rhinatrema > Rhinatrema bivittatum. The sequence continues at coordinate 12,970,012 of NC_042623.1, read as the reverse complement.
CCCTCCACCAATGCCCCCGGGCGCAGGGAGGCTCATGCGTCGCAGCGATGAGGCTCAAGACAACGCGCTGATGCTCCTCCTTCCTGCCTGTGCGGCCCCGGAAGTAAACGTTGCCGGAGCCGCGTGGGCAGGAAGGAGGAAGCGAATCAGCGCGTGCAGAAGAGGAGGAGCCGCCACGGGTCGCTGCGAATCCCAAGTCGCAGCGGCCCAAGAAGAGGAAGAGGCCCGGTAGCAGGGCTGCTGCGGCCCGAGAAGATCAGGGCCGCTGCAGAGCCCATCCTGCGGCGACCCGCGAAGAGGAGGCCCAGAGGTGAGAGAGAGGCTGAGGGCCCGTAGAGTGTGTGTGTGCGTGTATGAGGTGAGTTGAGAGAGAGGACCTGAATGTTTGCAGAGACAGCATGTGAGAGCCTGTGTGTGTGTGTGTGTGTGTGTGTGTGTGTGAGAGAGTGAGTGAGAGAGAGAGAGAGAGAGAGCATGTGCCAGTGAGAGCCTGTGTGTATGAATGATTGTATGAGAGAGAGCATGTGCCAGTGAGAGCCTGTGTGTATGAATGATTGTATGAGAGAGAGCATGTGCCAGTGAGAGCCTGTGTGTATGAATGATTGTATGAGAGAGAGCATGTGCCAGTGAGAGCCTGTGTGTATGAATGATTGTATGAGAGAGCATGTGCCAGTGAGAGCCTGTGTGTATGAATGATTGTATGAGAGAGCATGTGCCAGTGAGAGCCTGTGTATATGAATGATTGTATGAGAGAGAGCATGTGCCAGTGAGAGCCTGTGTATATGAATGATTGTATGAGAGAGCATGTGCCAGTGAGAGCCTGTGTGTATGAATGATTGTATGAGAGAGAGCATGTGCCAGTGAGAGCCTGTGTATATGAGTGATTGTATGAGAGAGCATGTGCCAGTGAGAACCTGTGTGTATGAATGATTGTATGAGAGAGAGCATGTGCCAGTGAGAGCCTGTGTGTGTGAGAAAGAGAAATGCATGTGAGAATGAGAACCTGACTGTGTTTGAGGGAAGAAGATGGAGAAAAAAGAAACAGAAAAAATTACAATATAAAAGGAATTGGCAAAAAAATAAGAAAGAGAAGGTGAAAAAAAAGCCTGTAACCAACCAATTAGAAAACTAAGATCAGACAGCAAAGGCAAAAAAAAAAAAAAAAGTACTTTTTAGTGATTGGCACATGTACTCTTTGGGAATGTGCAAGAGTAGCACTTTCTCAACGGATCTCACAATGTACGAGATCAGCATGGAGAAAGTGGAAGCCCACGGGGCCTGCACAGAGGAGGCAGCAGAATGGACTTCAGTGTCAGTAGCAGCAATCGGCACCTCCGCAATAGCCACGCGGCATCAGTGACAGTGGCAGCAGAGGAATGAGAGAGGTTCTGAGGTTGCTGGCAAAAGAAAGAGAGGGGGGGTCTACCTTTAGTGTGTGAATGTGTATGAATGGGACTCTGCCTGGGGGTGTATGTGTGTGAATGCATGGGTGCCTGCCTGGGGGTCTGTGTGTCTGAGAATGAATGTGTGCATGCCTGGGAGATGGGGAGGGAGTGTTGTGAACATGAATGGGAGCCAATAAAAGAAACCGACTGACAGATGAAGTTTGTAACGCTTGCTTGGACTTGAAGTGTACGAAATACCAACCTTCAATTGAAGATTTAGCCAATGAAATTCAGCAACAAAAAAGTCACTAAGCAGGTAAGGTAAAGAATTATTTGTTTTTGCTTTATTAATAAATACAGTATATATATTAAAATTATAACTTTGTTGATTAGAGCTACAAATATCACAAAATTATGGATTTTTCTAGAAGTGACACACCACCCGAGTTATGCTCGGTTTTTTTATGAATTTTGACACACTGAGCTCAAAAGGTTGGCCATCACTGGTATAGAAAAATGTGAAATAAATAAATAAATAAATAATGGCACCGTGGACAGGTTCCCCAACTGGACCATTTCACCCAGCAGAGAGAAACTTGTTGCTCCATAATTTTTCCACAGTAACATACAAGTAGTATTGACAGCAGAAAAAGACCAAATGTTCCATCCAGCCAGCTGAGCAAGTTTCTCATGGTAGTAAGTGCCGCTCCGTGCAGGCTTCCGGTAGTAGTATTTACTAATATTAACAATCGAAACCAAGCAGCTGTCAAACCCATAACAAAATTACCGCTAGCAGCATTTTTACAGGGTGAGCAGCCGCTTTGATAACTCACACTGCTGCTTGAACGTGCTGTGCTTTTAAGAACATAAGAAAATGCCATACTGGGTCAGACCAAGGGTCCATCAAGCCCAGCATCCTGTTTCCAACAGTGGCCAATCCAGGCCATAAGAACCTGGCAAGTACCCAAAAACTAAGTCTATTCCATGTTACCGATGCTAGTAATAGCAGTAGCTATTCTCTAAGTCAACTTACCGTATTTTTCGCTCCATAAGACGCACTTTTTTTCCCCCAAAGGTGGGGGGAAAATGTATGTGCGTCTTATGGAGCGAATATAAAAAAAAAAAACAAACAAAAATCTAACAAACCCCCCCCCCCCGACTCCCCCAAGACCTGCCGACTTAATTTCCTACAACCCCCCACCCTCCTGATTCCCCCCCAAGACCTGACAAATTAATTTCCTGCAACCCCCCACCCTCCTGACCCCCCCAAGACCTGCCAAACGTCCCTGGTGGTCCAGCGGGGGTCCGGGAATGATCTCCTGGGTGTGGGCTGTCGGCTGCCAGTAAACAAAATGGCGCCAACGGCCCTATGCCCTCACTATGTCACTGAGACCGACCAATAGCAGCGGTCGGTCTCAATGACATAGTGAGGGCATAGGGCCATCGGCGCCATTTTGTTTACTGGCAGCCGACGGCTCACGCCCAGGAGATCGTTCCCGGACCGCTCCTGGACCCCCGCTGGACCACCAGGGACGTTTGGCAGGTCTTGGGGGGGTCAGGAGGGTGGGGGGTTGCAGGAAATTAATTCGGCAGGTCTTGGGGGGGTCAGGAGGGTGGGGGGCTGCGGGAAATTAATTCGGCAGATCTTGGGGGGTCAGGGGGGTGGAGGTTGTTAATTTAAAGGGTTGGGATGGGGGGGGGGGGGTTTGGGGGTTCCCAGAGAAAGAAAAGTTTTCTGATCTGGGGAGTGGACCGAAATGGCCCTCCCCAGACCCGAAAACAAAATGGGGAGAAAAAAAAAAGCTATGCACTCCCCTAATTTGCTCCATAAGACGCCCAGACGCAGAGCCGGTTTAGCACAATTTTTTTTTTTTTAAATTTCCCCCCTCTGAATCCTAGGTGCGTCTTATGGTCAGGTGCGTCTTATGGAGCGAAAAATACGGTAATTAATAGCAGGTAAGGGACTTCTCCTCCAAGAACTTATCCAATCCTTTTTTAAACCCAGCTACACTAACTGCACCAACCACATCCTCTGGCCACAAATTCCAGAGCTTTATTGTGCGTTGAGTGAAAAAGAATTTTCTCCGATTAGTTTTAAATGTGCTACTTGCTAACTTCATGGAATGCCCCCTAGTCCTTCTATTATTCGAAAGTGTAAATAACCAAGTCACATCTACTCGTTCTAGACCTCTCATGATCTTAAAGACCTCTATCATATCCCTCCTCAGCCGTCTCTTCTCCAAGCTGAACAGCCCTAATCTCTTCAGCCTTTCCTCATAGGGGAGCTGTTCCATCCCCTTATCATTTTGGACTTGGCCGTAGACACAGTCCTGTGCTTTTTTTCCCTTAATGTCTGCATTTCAGTAGCCTGGACTGTAAAGGTCAGGGCCCAGTGTTGGCTGTCTCTGAATCTGTCTCTGCAATGCTGCAGTTGCGTGAAATCGCCATCTTGGGTCTCCTTCCCTTTGGTGCGTAGCATTTTCTGAAATCCTCCCCCTTTGGTTCTGATTGAGACTTTGAAAAGAGGCAGCACTGACCCAGAAGAACTGAAATGTAGGAATTTGAACAGATGGCCTGGTCCCGGTGAGGCTGGGAGAAAGTAGCTTTATCTTCGTTGATTTTCTTTGCATTCGGACTTTTTGTTTCTGGTCTAAGTGGCATCAAGAGAGAAACGGATTTAGACCCGGAAACTAAACAGACATCGTCCAGAGACCTTAAGTTCACGAATCCAAACGTAAGATTTAGAAATGGAAGAAAATTAGAGAGATGGCCCCATCTTCTAAATATTAGAACGGACTGGAGTCTGAAAGTTTAAAAATCAAACTTTCTGCTTCCAAAGTATTCGGAGAATTAACTAAAAATATATAGATACACACGAGGAGAGTCAGTAAATAAGGTGAATTTAAGCAGAGCATGAAAACCTTCTTTATTGGCTCCTGCTTGTGTATAAATACGTGTGTGTGTGTGTACAGGTTTGTGGTGTTATACGTATAGTGTTACTATAGTGTTACTAGGTGTACACAGCACTTTGCGGAGACATAAGAAGACATCTGATAGGCTTTGAGTTAAAATAGTGAGGCCATGATCAGAAAAAACAATAGGAAATGGGTAGGATTAACTGAAGAATGGACAATTTAACTGGGTAAAGCAGCAAGGAATGAGGCCTCTTAGGAGTCTATATGCGAAGAACGGCCGTGTACGTGTGTGAATAAATGTGTATCTAGAGATATATATATATTTTTTTTATATATAAAACTTTCTGGAAGTCTGAAGGCAGGCCTCGCAGGTAGAGGACATGACCAGGAGAAAGAGCTTGCGGCTTTCCAGTAATCTGTAAATGATTGCTGGCAGAGTCTGGAGGCTTCAGTCTTGAGCTGTGTTTGCTCCAAAAGAAATCCAAAGAGGACGGTGTTAATAAAGAGAGATTTCAGCGAGAGCTGTGCTTGGAATAAAGCGAGCTGCAAAAAAAGGTCACCTCCTGAGCGGCGATTGGCGCAGATTGCAGGGACTTCCTAACAGGCAGTGGTGGAGCGGTAAAGCTGGCACTGCCAAAGCCATAGAAAAGAAGATTTCGGCGGGGGGGTGTGTGGAAAGGGAACGGCAACAAGGGCATCTCTGTCTTTTAGCAGGGGCCGTGCTGGGCGGTGGCGTGCACGATGGTTTCTGCCACCTCCAACTTGGACTGACGGAAGGGTTGGAAAGCTTTGAGGTAGGCCCCAGTCTCTTGGTGACGTCACCTGGTTGAGCTCCAAACTGACCTGGGACTCCAGTAGTAAAAAGCGCGAGCCCAGCGTTTACGTGACGGAGGTGTTTTATGCAGTTATAGGTCTCTTCGTGGTGGGGTTGGCTGAGCAGAAACCCTCTGGGAGCAGGGGAACCTGTCATGAAATGGGCATTTCAGTTCTGTGGGAGCAAGGACGGGTTTTGGACGCTAAAATCGTCCTCTTGATGAGCTCAGACATGCAGTGGGTCGCACGTGGCTTGCCCACAGCCAGGGACAGGCCTGTAAGGTTTTTCAAGGAGTCCCATGGGATCTTTGTAGTCCTGGTTTTTGAAGTCATGAGTGTTCCAGGTTTTTATTAAAATATAACCCCGTGCGTAGAAGGATGGAAGGACCCGGGGGATCCGTTGGCCAGTCCAGCGTGGCAGTGACCTGATCCAGGACCAGGGAGGACATGTGCTGGCCGGTGAGTGGCCCTGGATTTAGCGAAGAGCCCAGGGCTGGGGGATGTTGTACTTTGATTTGATCACGGGCGATGGGATTCCTCTCCGTACCGGGGTTAATACGTCTGCATGGTTAGGGGGTTTCTGCTGAATGCAAGGGGGGAGGGGCAGCGGCAGAAGTGGAATGATTTCCCCCCCCAAATTGTCCTTCGTGTAAAAGGTTGGACATTGCTGTTTGACATAAGCAGGCAAAAAGAATTTAAAGGCGGAACGGTGAAATTTTTGGATTTCCCCGACTGATATTGCACCAACCTGCTCTCCTTGTTCTGCTGATGTATTGCAACATTATCTGTAGGATATTTGATTACAAGGAGTGATGTGTTTTATGTTGCATAGAAAGAATGTAAAAAAGGAAATGTGAATTGCAAATTTAAAAAAAAAACAAAAGGAACTTTTCATGGACTCCCTTGCCAGGACATGTGAGGATTCCTAGAGAAGTGACTTTGGCAGCCTGGGCTTTAGTTAAAAATGTGACCTCTGGCCCCATCATCCATTAATCCTCGGCCCGGGACTGGAATAGAAAGGGTAAAAGCGGACTGGTGCTGGGGGGTTAAAGGTCAGGGGGCTGTAGATGAGCAGCGTCCTGCGTCCTGTATCCTCAGGAGGCAGAGAATCGCAGCGCGACACCTTCTGCATTTAAAAACCCTGCCCTATAAAGCAGGCGTAGTGCTTGGGATAAAATGAGCCACATAAATATTTACTTTGAAGGGTCTGTTGATACAACCGAAGCTAAATTAAAAAAAAGACGCTGGTTAGGGACGCTGTTTCCCCAGAGCTACGAGGACTGTTGGGGGCTGGACGGAGGCCAGAATGCGAGAGGCAGCTGGTGCGAGCGTGTTTGACACCGGGGGTGATGTCATTTGCCCTTTCGGAGTCCACGTTCGAGCCGTGACGGAGGCGCTTGGCAGGCTGCGGAGGAGCGAGGCAGAGGGCACCACCTTTTCCGGTGGCCTCTGTCTCTCCGGAGGGCCGGCTGTTCCGCGCACGCCGCTGTGGAAGGGGATTGCAAAGAGCGGTGTGTGGGAATTGCAAACGCCCACCAGCACCACCAGCCTCGTTTTGCTGCTGCGCCTTCCCTGTCAAGACGGCCTTGCTAGCTAATTTCTGCAAGCAAAGTTTTCTTAAAAGGGAGGGCAGGGCGACGGTCGGGTGTGAAAAGTGACGGCTGTTTCCTTGCTCATTTACTCGATCAGACTATAAATTTGTTTGGGGATTGCTGAAAAAGTCGGTTTTATTTTTATTCAGCGGTGTGGTAAGCCGCTTGCATGTGTGTAATTATCCAATATTACGTGGTCCACGTTCAAATTAATTTCCCATAGTGGCAGAGAATGGAAGAAACCCTCTTGCAGCCAGGGCTGTATAATTGCTGTAACGGGGGTTTTGGAGTATGGTAGTGCTGCGACGAGCACCCCTGTGGGCCTGGTCAACGTGTCTGCCCGCTATACAGTGGACCAGCTCATTTTCTTGATGGTATTGTGCCTTAGAGCTGTAGCACTAGTCACCACAATGAAATGTGGCCATTACTGGCCATGGCCTTTTAACTCTGCTGAGCCATGCCGCTGTCGAAAAGGCCAAGGATATTTTAAGTTATTCTCTGCCTCAGTCTCCCGTTTAAACTGCACAGGAGTTGGGGAAGCGTTGGGCGGGAGACAGTAGGGGGAAAAACTGCTCAGAGGGGTTTCTTCTAAGTGAGAGGCGTGAGCTTTTCTGTAATCAGGTTTCAGAAAACCCGAAAGGATAGCGGAGCCTTGTGCTCCAGCATGGTTGATGCAGCCACGCTGGCAGCCGGCGAATGCGCCTTGGGGGCTGAGACTAGGTTGGAGCTTCACCTGTACCAGATCCATTCCCCACGGGTTGAGCCTTTGGGTTCCAGGGGGCCGGGAAGACTTGGGGTGAGAATCCCACAGGGCGCCCAGAGAGAGAGAGGCCGTGGCAGGGGGCTAAGGCCTCAGGACAGGCTGCGGTTTGACGATAACCAAGAGCAAGCCAGGGGTTGAGGTGGGCGTCAAGCAGCACGGAGACAAGAGTTCGTAGCCGAGGCCACTGGATAGAGTGGAGAAGAACTGGCATGAAGGAGAGGCGAGGGCAGAATGAGCTGGGCTGAGCGGGGCAGGCTCAGGAGTGACACGTGGCTGGGGCAGTCCTCTTATACCCAGCCCCCTGACGTCGCTGCCGGGTTTCCCGCCGCGGGGGCCTTCGTAAGGCACCCTGCGCGCACCTAGGGGAGCCTGGGAAGCAGCATTGCCGACGGCGGCGTTCGTACCTTTTCGGAGGCCGTTGGCGTCCTGGGACGAGCCCGTGACCGGCAAAACGTTACAAGGCCTGTGGGAGCATACGAGCTCGCTCACTTAATTCTGCTGTGTGCATGGACTCATGTGACTTGTGGTGATACAGGATACCAAGTGCGTGGTGCCCGCTGAGAATGAATTCCATTGCCGCAGGGGAGGACTTTACATCCTGTTTCTCTGTCTTTGGTGATTTACATTAATGTTAATCTTGCTTACACAGCGCTGCATGATCCGTGCCTGGTGAAACCCAGGCTTTAAATGTTTTTACGAGGCTCGGATGTAGGGCAGGCGTCGCAGACTGTCAGAGGGTCTTCCCCTGCCTGGGTTGGCTGGGAGTGGAGATGGTGTTCCCAGCTCGGGAGGGTGGGGTGGGCCCCACGGCGTGGACATTGCTCAAGGGTGACTCCTAGTGGCCAGATTCATGGCCCCGTGTCTACAAGGCTCCTCGGCCCCAGGGCTGTCATTGCAGTGATTGGATTAAATGTAAGTTGTTTGGGGCTATAAATAGGGGGAAAAAAAAAATCCCCATGTAGTTGTGAATGAAAGGCCTGGTTCCTACTGAGCTGGAACTACAAAGGGCGGGGGAGGAAACTGCTGGGTCAAAGAAACCTTAAACCTCTCTGATTGAAAGCAGAGCGGGTCTCGGGAACTGGATGCCTGCCACGGGGTTTAACATCTCAGTCCCTTCCTATGTGCGGAGCGGCTGCAACTCATTGTAAGCAGCTGTATGAGGAGGGGGCAGACAAGCCTGGGAGCAGTCGGTATTCCTCTTTTGACCGTCCCTGTTCTGTGCAAACTGCAGACTCATTTTGAGGCTGTGGTGATAATATGTGAGCAGCTTCCAGACCCCTGGTTCCCATCCTGACAGCAGAGTTGCAGTCGAGCAGTTTTTTTGCAGGGTCAAACAGCCACGGATTTTGTATTCGTCAGGATAAAGGTCGGTCTTCGTGAAGGACGTTCCCTTTTTATCCCACCAGTAGGCCATCGCGCTCGAGCCTTTATGTTTCTCGTATTGTTTTCTCCGGAATTATTATTCCACAGGTGGTGTTTAGGATCAGCGGCCCCGCGGACTGCCGCGCCTACCCCCAGGCCCGGCTCCGGCGCACGCGAAAGGATGCGCCGCGCTGGCCGCTCTTCAACACAGCGAGACACCGCCGCTCCTGCACTACTACTTAGGCACGCGTGTGACACGCTTTCATTTAAGGGCCCACGGCGGGACAAGCCCTGCGGCGCCCCTGGATGACATCTGACGTGCTGACCTATAAAAGGCCTTGCTAGCCTTGCCTCGAGGTTTCGGCAACAGGTCTGCCTGCCATGTAGTGGTGTGAGCTGCCTAAGCATCCTGTCTTCGGTGCCTTCAGCGTCCCTGTCTCTATTCTCCAGTTCTTCAGTGTTCCTTGTCTCCGTGTCTTGACTGCCTGTTCTGCCCCTCGCCTTCCCTTTGGATGGAAACCCGGTATTTGACCTCATTTTGCTTCCTGGACCCCCTTGAACGCCGCCTGCCGCTGACCGTAGCCTGCTTACTGACGTTCCTGACCTCTGCCGGACTCCTGGAGTTCTCGGATCGCCATCTGCCAGTGGTCCCAGCTTATGCCTGCTCCAGTCCACTGTGACCCTGCCACGTCGAATCTCCGCCGTCCGCAGAGGCCCACCTCTGAGACCTGCCGGCCCCCGGCACTCGAAGGCTGAATCCGAGGGGAACAAGGACTGGTGAAGGCGACGCTCCAGCTCTGCCTCGTCCAAGTCTGCCTGCTGATGATGGGGACCTGCAGGGCTCCTTCCTGCAGGTTATGTCAGTCCCACCTCTGTCTAAGGCTCCACGTTCGAAACAGGTGCACGGGTAAACAGGAGGGGCCATGCAAAAGGGCACAAGAATGGAGCCAAGTGAGGAGAGACTTGACGTTTCTTTCTTTTTTTAATCAGGGTTCGTGCACTGGAACTGGAATGGGAATGGCACCAGATAAGAATCGGAAATTTCCCCGGAGTTATTCTCTTTCCGGCCGATACAGTACAGAGCGCACTGTTAGCCCGCATTTGGCCGCGCGTTTTCGACTCGCTATTTTTACCCCTTATACAGCGTCGAAAACGTGCGGCCAACCCTCCTGAACCTAATAGCGCCCGCAACATGCAAATGCATATTGATGGCCCTATTAGTTATTCCCGCGCGATCCAGAAAGTAAAATGTGCAGCCAAGCCGCACATTTTACTCTCAGAAATGAACGCCTGCCCAAAGGCCAGCACCAGGGAAGTACAGAAAAGCAGAAAAAACTGCTTTTCTGTACACCCTCCGACTTAATATCATAGCGATATTAAGTTGGAGGCCCCAAAAATTAAAAAAAAAAAAAAATTTAAATGAGGGCCCACGGTGAAAGGAGGCGCTAGGGACACTAGCGCGTCCCTAGCGCCTCCTTTTTGACAGGAGCGGCGGCTGTCAGTGGGTCGGAAGACGGACGCTCAATTATGCTGGCGTTCGTTTTCCGAACCCGTGGCTGTCAGTGGGTTCAAGAACAGACGCCGGCAAAATTGAGCGTCCGTCATCCGACCCGCTGACAGCCGCCGCTCCTGTCAAAAAGGAGGCGCTAGGGACGCGCTAGTGTCCCTGGCACCTCCTTTCACCGTGGGCCCTCATTTAAATACTCAATCGTGCGCCCAGGAGAGTGGCCTGGGCGCGTGTTGGGAGAGCGGGCGCTCGCCTCGGAGCGCCGGCTCCCCCGCACATTTTACTGTGTCAGCCTGTTTGTTGGCTGTCCAGACACAGTTTTTACAGTGCTGGGCATAGACTGTCATCCCTTGAGGTGGTTTAGATTTGTAAATTTAGATAAAGATTTTTCAGTAGTTTAGGGTCTGCAGGGTATTTACCAAGAAGTGTGTTTAAGTCCGGCTGTTCTCACACGTTAAGGAAAACAGTTGTAAAAGTGTTTAAGTACCGTATATACTTTTTCTATGTGACTTCTCTGCTGACCCTGGCCAGCAGAAAGAAAGGAAACGCTAATATGTAGTAAGGCGTATAGGTTATGAATGTCTGCATAGTGCTAAATGGTAGCACTAAGCATCTAGTGCTGACTGTTTACTGATAGCACCATGGCTCCAGTCACCGAGCAGAACCAAACTGGGCATACTAGGGATCAGACAAGCCTGCTGAGCAGGCAAAAATCCACGTGATTCTGCTTGTTGCGGTCAGGGGAACCAAGATATGCTAATTAAGCCAGGCTTTAGACCAAATGGATGCAAATATGTTTCAGTGCATGAAGATTGTGAATATCCGTGAAACCAGACCTGTTTGGATGTCACGAGGACCCGGAGCTGAGAGTCTGGTTCTTCAGCTTTCCAGTCTGTTGCTCTGCCGCCGACTTTCTTTAACATTTTCCAGAAAAACAGGTCACTTATAGTTCCTTTCCTTAGATCTACAGCATTTGTTCAATATCTGTAGACAATAATGACCATTGCCAGACACAGGGATTAAATCTCCTTCTATAAAAGCAAACACACAACTTAGCTTCTAAATAATAAAATAGTAAATAATGTTAGATAAAGACCAGATTGGCCCATCTGGGCTGCTCAGTGCAGATTCTTCTTGTTTGGCTTGTTTTCAACATCACCTCCTATCCCCTAAAAAGTCATGGGATAGGAGGCGATGTCCTTTTGTGTATTACAAACTGGTTAAAAGACAGGAAACAGAGAGTAGGATTAAATGGGCAATTTTCTCAGTGGAAAAGGGTAAACAGTGGAGTGCCTCAGGGATCTGTACTTGGACCGGTGCTTTTCAATATATATATATATATATATAAATGATCTGGAAAGGAATACGACGAGTGAGGTTATCAAATTTGCGGATGATACAAAATTATTCAGAGTAGTTAAATCACAAGCAGACTGTGATACATAACAGGAGGACCTTGCGAGACTGGAAGATTGGGCATCCAAATGGCAGATGAAATGTAATGTGGACAAGTGCAAGGTGTTGCACATAGGGAAAAATAACCCTTGCTGTAGTTACACGATGTTGTGTTCCATATTAAGAGCTACCACCCAGGAAAAAGATCTAGGCATCATAGTGGATAATACTTTAAAATCGTCGGCTCAGTGTGCTGCAGCAGTCAAAAAAGCAAACATATTAAATATTAGGAAGGGAATGGTTAATAAAACGGAAAATGTCATAATGCCTCTGTATCGCTCCATGGTGAGACCACACCTTGAATACTGTGTACAATTCTGGTCGCCGCATCTCAAAAAAGATATAATTGCGATGGAGAAGGTACAGAGAAGGGCGACCAAAATGATAAAGGGGTTGGAACAGCTCCCCTATGAGGAAAGGCTGAAGAGGTTAGGGCTGTTCAGTTTGGAGAAGAGACGGCTGCGGGGGGATATGATAGAGGTCTTTAAGATCATGAGAGGTCTAGAACGGGTAGATGTGAATCAGTTATTTACTCTTTCGGATAATAGAAAGACTAGAGGGCATTCCATGAAGTTAGCAAGTAGCACATTTAAGACTAATCTGAGAAAATTCTTTTTCACTCAACGCACAATAAAGCTCTGGAATTTGTTGCCAGAGGATGTGGTTAGTGCAGTTAGTGTAGCTGGGTTCAAAAAAGGATTGGATAAGTTCTTGGAGGAGAAGTCCATTAACTGCTATTAATCAAGTTTACTTAGGGAATAGCCACTGCTATTAATTGCATCAGTAGCATGGGATCTTCTTAGTGTTTGAGTACTTGCTAGGATCTTGTGGCCTGGTTTGGCCTCTGTTGGAAACAGGATGCTGGGCTTGATGGATCCTTGGTCTGACCCAGCATGGCAATTTCTTATGTTCTTATGTTTGTGGATTGTGAAAACAGTGGTAAAAAGAGCTCCATGGGAAAAACACCCCAAATGCCCCCCCCCCAAGTCAGATTTCCAGTACTTAATATCGATTGCGAGCAGAGTAACGCAGAGGCACTGCCGATGAGCTTGCTCGGCTGTGGTAGCGTGAAGCATTCGCTCACGGATCAAGGCCGGGTTTCGCTGGTCATTTCTGATATCTTTCTGCTATTAAAATCGCTCCTCCGTTCTTTCTGTGCTGTGAATCCGTCTCCTTTCGGGGGGCTCTCTTATTTCAGACTTGTTAAGGTGATGTAGAGGTGGGAGCTTTCCCCAAGGAGTTTAGCAGTAGTTCACCTACTGGATTTTTTTTGTTTTTAAGAAGAGTTAAGAAAAAGCAGCTACATAAATCTTCCAATTTCGTATGTCGCCCCTCAGGGTTTCCCCCGAGTACTCTGTTCCCCTCTTCCTGATTATTTATTCCACGTAAAGGCAAGGGAGCCTGTGACACAGGATCAGACGGAAGGGCTCTTGTGAGCAAGATAGCGAGGCAGTAAACTCCCAGCCTTGGGGCTTTGGGAGCGTTTAACGCTCCAGCTTCATTCCACAGCCTGGAAGGCTGATCGATTGGGGACGACTGGATGTCGGAAGCCTCAGCAGAGCTGACCGCTGAAAGATGGCCACGCCGATAATGCACAGCTGCCGGTCTGTACGGTTGCTGTATAGCACTTAAGAGGGTTCCATGTGCTTGGGAGGATAAAGCGTAACTAAAGATACAAGCTGTTACCCCTGCGGGTGTCTTGCTGTGTTGTTTTTCTGTCTCCCTGGCTGGGTGCAGGGCCTCTTTGTCCTGGGCCTTATCAGCACATAGCAGGCCCAGGAAAGGCATTACGGTGATGGAGGCCCAGCCGAGATGACACGCCTTGCTTTCGCTGGCTCTTCTGCCGCCTCTGCTTCCAGGGCAGGTTTTAGCACCGCACCGCAGCCTGGGATTCCGATGTGCGGTGCTGCCGTATCGCTCGGGGGTCGCCAATGCTTCGAATGCCGCTATGGACAGGCAGGTCACGTTTGCCCCCTCTCTCGCTCACGTCCTAGGGAATCTCCTTTTAAGGTTAGTTTCACTTGGTTTTGCTTCTTGACGTATTGTAACTGCGAAATAAAAAGGCTTTGCAGTCGCGCTGGGCCGGGCCCGTCTTCAGCGAGGGCCTTGGGGGAGGGGGGGGGGTGTTGGAGCTCGCGGCGTTGGCCGCTTGCTTCCCGCGCCTTTCGGACGGGCTCTCGAAGCTGCGGAAAGCACGGCCCGCTTCTGATTCCCGATGGGGTAATTTTTGCTTTCTTTTTTTTCCTTGCAGAAGTGAAAAGTGCCGGCTTTTCTCCCGTTCTGTGACTATGGGAAAAATGCTTAGTTTTAGAAAATTGTTAACACGCTGCTACTCTGGGTCCTATCCATCAGAAAGCAATTTAACCAGACGGCAGCAAGGCCAAAGATTCCCAGTGACTCAGACCTGTCCCACAAGATCTCAAAGTCCACCGTGTCAAATGCTTGACAGTAGGTTGAGGCGGATCAGAAACCCTGACCCTCCCCGATCCAGGAGCAGGCGGGTGTCACTGCTTAAGGAGATCGGCCGCCCTCCGCCCAAGCTTTTGCACATTAATTTTCTGTAAAAAAGCTTCTCCCCTTGCTTAGGTCCAAAACTGAGCTCGGAGTCTTAAAACCTTGCAGCGCTTCTCTCAGCACGACGCGTGCAACGCGAAACCAGTGTGGAAAGGCAACGCTGCCTGTCTAAAGTTTTGTGGTCAGCTTTTAGGCTGGGCTTTGCCCTGGTCTGCGATCGTTGCATGAAATCATCTTCCTGGCAGATAGCCGCTATTTGAAAAGGATTTGGGGGCCGCATATTGCCAAAGAGAGAGTCGCTAAGGTTACCTGTCTCTAATAGAAAAGAAAACAGGCATTTTATTGCTGTAATCTCCAGCCAAGGAGCAGGCGTGTTTGAGAACTTAGTCAAGCTCTTGCGTTATATTGGCAGGAGACAGAAGACTCTCTGTCAGATCCACAAAAGGCATTGTTTATGCTTTAACAGTATATAAACCGATCATTGCAGGACATGGAAAGGGCTGTAGCTTATACGTTACATACAAGGGTAATTTTCAGTTGAGCTTTCTTCCTTTAAAATATTATGGTTGCCCTGTTAGTCCCCTTGGACGTAATGAGGTAAATATTCAGCGAGTTGGTAAAAGGAAAAGATACCCAGGTTACTTTACCTGGATATTCGGTGGCATTTATCCAGATAAGCCTACCGCTGACTCTACGTGACTAAAACTGGGCAGGTGTTTTTCCACTAGACCCAGCTAACTTCAGCTGGGTAACTCTGAAATGTTAGCATTCGCCTCCTAAAGATGAATGACATCCCTGGAGTTCCTCTCTCATCCAGGTGATTGTCATGGTTGTGAGCCCTTGGGCTGTGGCGGGCTGGACGCAGCCTGGCAGGTGACCCTCTTAATCTCACGCCGACAGCAGGTGGGCCTGCTCTTCCTGGGACTGGAGCTGGAACGTCACCTCTACCAGCCCCGTTCCCCGCAGGAAGAGAGGCCTTAGGGGAGAGTTCTGCAAGACGTGGTCGGAGGAAGGTGAGAACCAGGCAGAGCTCAGGACTGGCAGCGAGCGGGGGGCATCTGGGTCAAAGCCAAGGTGGAACAGGCAGTGAGCGAGAACAGTATCTGGGTCCAAACTGGGCTCAGGGCTGGCAGCAATCCAGAAGCGAACCGAAGCGGGGGTCAGGCCAAAATGGACAAGACATTGATGGCCAAGACAAGAGACAAACCAGCAGGACAAGGGAGAATAAGGCATATGGGGGAAGCAAGACAGGGCTGAGAAGGGCACATGCAAGAGCAGGCAAGGAAAGCAACACACACACACCGCAAGATTGCTGAGGTATCTGGCTGGAGCCGCGCCAGCGTCATCCGTCGTGGGGCATTGAAAGGCAGCAGGAGCTCATGCCTATGGGGAGGCCTGATGTGAGCGGCAAGGCGAATGATGGCAGCGTCTTAGCTGCCAAGAGATCCCAATGGCGTGCTGGGGTATGTGCGGCTGGCTGAAACGTTGCAATAATGAATACCTGCCCACAATTTAGCCAGGGAGTTGAGAGGAGGAGGGGGGAATTTTCAGACTTTGAGTTTTATCCAGATAACTCCAAAAGTTACCCAGACAAAGCCTTTGAATATCGACCTAATAAAAATGAAGGTCAACAAACAAGTTGTAGGTGATATGTCAGACTTAAAAAAAAACAAACAAAAAACAGTTGGACTTATTGGGGCAGATCTTTAAACCTGCGTGCGGGTGTAGATTTGTTCGCGCAACCCGGTGCAAACAAATCTACGCCCGTTTTTATAACATGCGCGCGCTGCCGCACACATGTTATAAAATCCAGGGTCGGCACGCGCAAGGGGGTGGACAATTGTGCAACTTGCGTGCGCTGAGCCGCGCAGCCTTCCTCTGTTCCCTCCGAGGCCGCTCCAAAATCGGAGCGGCCTCGGAGGGAACTTCCTAACCACCCCCCATCCCTATCTAAAACCCCCTCCTGACCTTTATCGGGAAAGTTACACGCGCCGGCCGGCTACCGGCGTGCCATCCCCCGGCACGGTGGCTGTTCCGGAGGCCTCGGTTCCGCCCCCATAACGCCCCTTTTTTCGAAGCCCCGGGACATACGCGCGTCCCGGGGCTTGTGCGCGCTGCCGAGCCTATGCAAGATAGGCTTGGCGCACACAGGGGCAGCTTTTCGGGGGTTACGCGTGTAACCCTTTGAAAATCTGCCCCATTTTGTTTACATGAGGATCACTTGGTAACTTGCCTGCCTGGTGCGCACATGGCAGACCTCACACATCTCATAGGATTTTAGACAATGCTGCAGAGGAGCCGGCTCTCTTGGAAGCCAAATTGAGGGTTTTAGGTAGGAAGCTGAAATCCAGAACCTCCAGGGTAGCATTCTCTGAAATGCTCCCTGTTCCACGCGCAGGTCCCCAGGGGCAGGCAGAGCGTGGATGAGACGATGGTGCAAAGAGGGTTTTATATTTCTTAGGACCTGGGCTTTATTTTAGGGAAGGGAGGGGCGTTTTCCAAAAGGATGGGTTCCACCTTATCCAGAGTAGAACCAGGCTGCTGGAGATAGTGCAGCTTTTAAACTAGATGGGGGGAGGGGAAGCAGTCAGTCCCTCAGAAGCGCATGGCTCGGAATGACGTATCTCTGAAAGATACTATGAGAACGGAAATTAGGGCATCCCAGCAGAGAGGTTGCAATAAATGCCAAAGTGGACCAGGTGCCTTTAAGTAAAGTGCAGAAAGATTCCACATTACCCCTGTCAACTGATGAGCAGGTTGTTAATACATACAAGAAGCACACTTTGAAATGTCTACAAATGCTAGAAGTCTAAAAACTACGTTGGGATAGTTAGAGTGTATAGCACTGGATGAAGAGGCAGATACAGTTGGCATCTCGGAGATCTGGTGGAAGGAGGATAACCAATGGGACAATGTGATACCAGGGTACAAATTATATCCAAATGATAGGATGGATCAAATTGGTGGAGTGGTCGCACTATATGTTAGAGAGCGCATTGAGTCAAACAGGATAAAAGTTCTGCAGGAAACAAAATGCAATGTTGAATCTTTATGGATAGAAATTCCAGGTGAAAGGGGAATAAAATAGCAGTGGGGGTGTATTACCATCCACCTGGCCAGAATGAACAGACAGACAATGAAATGCTAAAAGAAATTAGGGAAGCTAACAAAATCAGCAGCACCGTAATAATGGGAGATTTCAGTTACCCCAGTACTGACTGGGTGAGTGTCACATCAGGACATTCTAGAGGGGTGAAGTTCCTAGCTGGTACCAGAACCAACAAGAGGGGAAATTATTTTAGATCTGGTCCTTAGTGGAACACAGGATTTGGTAAACGAAGTAACCGTGTTGGAGCCACTTGGCAACAGTGATCACATGATCAAATTTGACTTAGTAACTGGAAGGAGCACAAAAAAGAAATCTACTATGAGAGCATTTAATTTTCAAAAAGGTGACTACTATAAAATGAGGAAAATGGTTATGAAAAAACTGAAAGGAGCAACTGCAAAGGTTAAAAGTATAGCTCAAGCATGGATGTTGTTTAAAAATACCACCTTGGAAGCCCAGACCAGATGTATTCCATGCATTAGAAAAGATGGAAAGAAGGCCAAATAATCAGCATGGTTGAAAGGTGAGGTGAGAGAGGCTATAATATCTATAAAAGAACATCTTTCAAGAAATGGAAAAGGGATCTGAACGAAGAAAACAGGAAACAGCATAAGCACTGGCAAGTCAGATGCAAAGCATTGAGAAGGAAGACAAAGAGAGAATTTGTAAAGAAGCTTGCCATGGAAGCAGAAATTTGTAATAAAAACTTTCAGGTACATTTGAAGTAAAAAGCCTGCGAGGGAGTCAGTTGGACTAACAGATGATCAGAGATAAAAGAAGCACTTAGGGATGATAAAGCCATAGTAGAGAGACTGAATGAATTCTTTGCTTCAGAATTCACTGAGGAAGACATAAGCGATATACCTATCCCAGAAATGATATTCAAAGGTGATGATTCAGAGGATCTGAAACAAATCCTAGTGAACCTGGAAGATGTACTAGGGCAGATTTGACAAACTAAACAGTAGCAAATCACCTGTCCCAGATGGTATACATCCCAGAGTGCTGAAAGAACTGAGAAATGAAATTGTGACCTTGCTTTTGGAAATTTGTAAACTATCAATAACATCATCTATGGTACCTGAAGACTGGAAGGTTGCCAACGTAACACCAACTTTTAAAAAGGGATCAAGGGGTGATCCAGGAAATTACAGACCAGCGAGTCTGATGTCTGTGCCAGGCAAAATGGTAGAAACTATCATAAAGAACAAAATTGCTGAACATATAGATAAGCAGAATTTAATGGGACAAAGCTAACATGGGTTTAGCCAAGGGACGTCTTGCCTCACAAATTTGCTACATTTTTTTGAAGGCGTGATTAAACGTGGATAAAGATGAGCCAGTTGATATAGTGTAACTGGATTTCCAGATACTGACAAAGTCCCTCATGAGAAATGACTTAGGAAATTAGACAGTCACAGGTTAGGTGGCAGAGTCCTATTGTGTGTTGGGAACTGGTTAAAAGATAGAAAACAGAGAATGGGCTAAATGGTAAATTTTTCCCAATAGAAAAAGGTGAACAGTGGAGTGCCCCAAGGATCTGTTCTGGGACCGATGCTTTTTAATATATTCATAAATGACCTGGAAATGGGAATAAAAAAGTGAGGTGATCAAATTTGCCAATGACTCAAAAATATTCAAAGTTGTTAAATCACAAGAGGATTGTGAGAAATTGCTAAAGGACCTTGCAAAACTGGGAGACTGGGAATGCAAATGAAATGTAGACAAGTGCAAAGTGATGACTTAGGGAAGAGAAACCCAAATTACAGCTACACAATGCAAGGTTCCACATTAGGAGTCACCATTCAGGAAAAGGATTTAGGTGTCATCGTTGAAAATACGTTGAAATCCTCTGCTCAGTGTGCAGCAGCAGCCAAGAAAGCAAATAGGATGCTCGGGATTATTAGGAAAGGACTGGAGAATAAAACAGAGAATATCCTAATGCCTCTGTATCGCTCCATGGTGCAACCTCATCTTGAATATTGTGTGCAGTTCTGATTACCACATCTCAAGAAAGATATAGCAGAATTAGAAAAGGTACAGAGAAGGGCGACCGAGATGATAAAGGGATGGAACAATTCCCCTATGAGGAAAGGCTGAAGAGGTTAGGACTCTTCAGCTTGGAGAAGAGACGACTGAGGGCAGATATGATAGAGGTCTATAAAATAATGAGTGGAGTGGAACGAGTAAATGTCAATTAGTTGTTTACTCTTTCAAAAAGTACAAAGAACAGGGGGCACACAATGAAGTTACTGGGTAATATATTTAAAACTAATAAGAGAAAATATTTTTTTACTCAGTGCATAATTAAGCTCTGGAATTCATTGCCAGAGGATGTGGTGAAAGATATTAGTATAGCTGTGTTTAAAAAAAGGTTTGGACAAGTTCCTGGAGGAAATGTCCATTAACAAGTTAGAATTGCAGAAATCCACTCTTTATTCTTGGGATAAGCAGCCTGGATTCTCTCTACCCTTTGGGATCCTGCCAGGTACTTGTGACCTGGCTTGGCCACTGTTGGGAACAGGATGCTGGGCTTGATGGATCCTTGGACTGACCCACTATGGCAAGCCTTAAAACAGAGGATAGTATGATTTCTGGATACAGTGGATTACACGATCCAGTGCAGCATGGTTTCACCAGAAGCAAGACTTTTCAGAGAAATCAAATCAATTTCTTTGACTGGGTAACTAAAGAGTTAGTTCATTGGAGAGTGCTAGATGTTAAGTACTTGTATTTCAGCAAGGCCTTTGACATGGCTTCGCATAGATGACTTATAAACAGACTGAGCATCTTAGATGTGGATCTTAAAGTGACTGTAACTTTACATTCAGTTTCTAATCCAAAGGATAGTGATGAATGGCGTTCAGTCTGAGAAAGGGGGAGTTATCAGTGGTGTGCCACAGTAATCGGTCCTTGGTCTGATTCTCCAACATTTTCATCAGCAAAATTGTGAAAGAACTATCGGTAAGTTTTTTTTCCCCTTTTTTTGCAGATGATACCAAAATCTCCAAATAGGGAAACAGGAGGAGAAGCATGGTCTAGAGTTTGGCAACTAAAATTTAATGCTAACAATGCAGAGTCATGCATTTTGGGTTGCAAAAACTCAAGAGAGTGGTACAGTATAGGGGGTGAAGTTCTGTGCACAAAACACAAGTGTGATCCGTGGATGATGATATCAGTGATCTTAAGTGACGAAACATGCAGGCAAAGTGACAGGAAAAGCCAAAGGATACGTTGGTGCATAGGGAAAGGAATAGCCAGCAGGAAAAAGGTTATATTGTCTCTGTATAAGTCTCTGTGTACAATTCGGGATGGAGTCGGTCCAGAGGGAACTACTACTATGGTCATTGGTCTTCATCATGAAGAATATGGGGATAGATTTAAAGATCTAAATATGTAAACCGATATGATATGATCTGCATCATGAATGTTGGTATAGGAAAGAGTTATATAAATAAATGCATACCCTGATAGCAAAGGAGGAAAAGAAGGTGTCATAGTATTTAAATAGCTCCCAGGAATTAAACCACAGGAGGCGGGCCGCTTTGAACAGAAAGGACTTGTGGGTGAAAGGGGGTAGTCCCAAAAATAATCTGAGGAAATATTTGTGGAGATGAGGACGGTGATCAGAATTCAGGAAAACATGGGACAAGCAGGGAGGATCTCTGAGGGAGAGGATGGGACCATGAAGCTGAGCAGATGTGGATGGACGGATCACATGGGGCCATAGGGTCTTTATCTGCTATCATGTTCTATGTTTTTGTAATGACTAAGGAAAGGAATCCACCCAAACAACCCATTAGGATGGATGTTATAGAAGAAGCCGCAGAGCAATGAGTGTTTGAAGCACGCAGGGCAGACTGGATGGACCATTTGGTCTTTTTCTGCCGACAATACTATGTTCCTATGTGTGCTAGCCCTTCCCTCTCGTTTTCTCTTCGGTTTATGGGGGCACAGGAGAAAGGTTCATGACCTGCGTACCAGGAAACCAGCCCCCTTTAAAGTACGCTGGCTCTCCTGTGCAAGGCTGCCTCGCAGCCCTGTTTCCAAAAGGATTTGTGTGGCCGCCACTGCTAGCTACAAATTTTGTGGCTGCGTTTTATAAGTTTGTTGGCAGTGTTTCGCTTAAGAATGATTGCTCTGCTCTGTGCATTTTTTGGCTTAGTGGATTGTGTAAGGAAAAAAAACCCCTAAATGTGTGCATGTGAAGACCGAGCAAGGTCGACTCTGTAAGTGTAGATATATTTATAAAAGTTGGGGAAAGATAATTTGCTTGATAAATCTGACACAAGCTTTCAGATGAAGCTTTTGAGACTACGAAAGACCCTTCCTTTTATTTATTTATTTTTTAAACAGGAGGTTTTCCTCTTCCTGCTTTGGCAGTGTTTGCAAAGCAATTGTGTTCCCTGGTGAGAGCAGGTGGTAGGACGCGAACCCGCCTCCCTCCTTTCTGTTGTACAGGCTTTCAGTCTCGGCCAAAGAGCTCAGGGCTCAGAGCCTACGGTGGTATCCTAGCCAAAAGCCCAGTGGTTGTCTCTTAACTAGCCGGCCGGCTAACTTAGATCTGAGGGAAGCATTCATCGGGGGGGGGGAGGGGGGGGGGAGAGCTGGCCTGGCGCTTCCTCCTGTCTTCTTTTTCACTTGCAAGGCTGAGATCCTGGCACCGTCAGCCTCCCTTCATAACCAGGGGTTTCCCACCGTGCCCGGCCATTGCATGCGCAGGCCTCTTCCATCATGGGCTGCGGACATCGCCCGTAATGACGATCACAGCTCTCTTCCTTCACCCAAATCCTGGGCTGTGAATGCTGCCTTCGCAGGGCCCCCCTACCCTGGCTGACCCAAGCTGTGGAAAACCCGACTGTGAAACCCCCCCCCCCCTAGGGACCCTCCGCGCAGCAGCAGCCCTCCATGATGCATGTTCTTGCATTTAAAAAGAATTCATCTGAAATTGTAAACCTGCTCTCTGCTTTTCCAGGGCCACTGTTCGACCGAGCTTTCCTCTGGAGATCTTTTTAAGAGACCTGAAGTTTCAATGCAGATCAGCTGCGCGGGGGGCCCTTCCACTCCTGAAAAGGGCACTTCGGCCAGGGTCTGAGCGCTGGCTTTGGCTCTCTTGCCGCAGCTCCAGGCCGGCCTTTGTGCTAAAGGGAGACCCAGCTGCAGCTCCGCGGTCAGGGTGGTACAGCAGTAAGCTTAATCACGTTTTCTAATTGATGTTACTGGTGATATGTATTCCAGGAGGGAAGGAAAAGAGGGGCAGGGATTTGGGTCCCCCCCCGGAGAGAGTTGGGAGCAAGCCGTGGTGTCGAATGAGCAGTCGATCTTTCTATAGAATAAAGTGAATGAAACGTGTCACGTGGCAATCTATTTCTCAGAATGTGGGCGATTTCTGTGGCAGAAAAAGGCTGCGGGTCAGTGGCAAGCCAGTCTACGATAACCGTGGCCACTTCTTCTTGTTTTCCTGGTGGCATTTTAGAGTTCCCAGACCCAGATGCAATGCCAAAAAACATTTTTCAGTTCAGGCTGGCTTGTTATTTTTTTGCCTTGCTCTTTTTATTTTTATTTTTTTTTGTAAATATTTCAGTGTCTGTCCCGATTACTCTCCCCATAGACTTTTTTTTTTCCTCCTGGCAGAGTTTGCACTGAGCTTTATACCCTGATGGAAGATTTTTCGAAACAGCCAGCGACAGCTGTCTAACTTGCTTTCGTTTCGCGTTTGCTCTCCCCGCGCCTCAGCCCTAACGTCGAACCAGAGGACGAGTACTGGTTCAAGCCCACTCCAGTCTAGACAAAAGGAACGTAATCTCTGCCTGCCCCCGGCCTGGATTTGTCAGAGGGCAGCAGTCTAGCTGAGCGTGTGCTGCCTTCCAATAAAAATAATATAAATTATACTAATTAACATAGAGTAAAACTGCTTTACTTTCATCGTGAAATATAAAAGATGGAGCTGCGAGCCAATTTGCTTCAGAATTGTTTACGTTTTTGCCACAGGAGCTGCCACGGGAAACCAGGAAGGATTGTGCCTTAGACCTTCTGTCCCCTGTTGGGGGAGGGGGGAGATGACAGGGGGGGGGGGGGGGGGGGGCGACAGAACCTGGGGGCGCCAAAATCCGAAATCCGTCGCTGGTCTTTCCGCCCATCCTGAGCTCCTCCCAATCCTCACAGGTGCTTCGGAATTCACTCCCCTGGTTGAAATGAGGTTTGATTGTTTGACTTTTAGGAAACGACTTCCATACTGCATTGTGTTCCTTTCAGTAAAGTTCATCAGTGTTTTTAAGTCAGCAGAGCGGAGCAGCACCAGCTCCAAGCTCGGACGCCCTGCTCCGTTCTTTCCTGGCTCCGGAGCACAGATGATAAACTGCCCAGCCATTCCTGAATATCCCTTTTTGATCCAGCGTGCCCCTCGTCAGTCCAATCAGATAGGGTTATTTATTAAACGTGCTTCTGAAACTCGATGAGGCCCGGACTGCTTAACCTGTCACCTCCTTTAAGTCCAAACTCAATATCTTTGATTTTATTTCTTCACATCTCCTGCTCTGTTATCCCTCTCATATCTATAAGATATGGGGGTGTGTGTGTGTATATATATATATATATATATATATATATATGTCCCTACATAATGACTGCTTCAGGTGATGAGATACATAAGGCTGTAAAATGTTACATATGGATGAGCTGATCCCTGCCAGGTGAATTTTCAAAAGGTTGCACGCAGAAAAATGAACACATGTGTGTGAAAATAGCATGTACTCGTGTAGATGCTATTTTATAAACCTCGCATAAATAGGGGTTTCATGATGGGGGGAGGGGTGAGCATTCCCCACTGCAAGTTGCTATTTTAAAAGAAACTGACAAGTGTAATATATTAAGAACATAAGACTTCTGAGTCAGACTAAGGGTCCATCAAGCCCAGTATCCTGTTTCCAACTGTGGCCAATCCAGGTCACAAGTACCCTGGCAGGATCCCAAGGGGTAGATAAGATTCCAGGCCGCTTATCCCAAGAATAAGCAGTGGATTTCTGCAGCTCCACCTTAATAATGATTAATGGACTTTTCCTCCAGGAACTTGTCCAAATCTTTTTTAAACGCAGCTACACTAATAGCTTTCACCACATCTTCTGGCAGTGAATTCCAGAGTTTAATTATGCATTGTATAAAAAAAATGTTTTCTTATTAGTTTTAAATGTATTACCCAGTAACTTCATTGTGTATCCCCCTCATCTTTGTACTTTTTGAAAGAGTAAACAACTGATTAATGTTTACTCATTCCACTCCACTCATTATTTTATAGACCTCTATCATATCTCCCCTCAGCCGTCTCTTCTCCAGGCTGAAGAGTCCTAACCTCTTTAGCCTTTCCTCATAGGGGAATTGTTCCATCCCCTTTATCATCTTGGTCGCCCTTCTCTGTACCTTTTCTAATTCTGCTGTATCTTTCCTGAGATGTGGTGACCAGAACTGCACACAGTACTCAAGATGAGGATGCACCATGGAGTGATACAGAGGCATTAGGATATTCTGTTTTATTCTCCATTCCTTTCCTAATAATCCTCAGCATCCTATTTGCTTTCTTGGCTGCTGCTGCTGCACACTGAGCAGAGGATTTCAATGTATTTTCAACGATAACACCGAGATCCTTTTCCTGAGTTGTGACTCCTAATGTGGAACTTTACATTTTCTTCCCTAAGTGTGTCACTTTGAACTTGTCCACTTTTACATTTATTTGGCAACCTACTCGCGTATATTTACAACTGCTCATTATCTGACGTAAGTGATATTAAACGTTTTTATTGTGAAGAGGTTTCTGAGTGGAGGTCAGGCTGAAGAATCAGGAGGGTCTTAATGACCTGGAGATGGACTGGGCTAACTGGTGGAGGAATCAAAAGACGGGTTAATTTCCTTCACTTGCGAATGTTAGAAAATTTGCTGACTTGCACGTGTAAATAGGAACTTACGTGGTAAGTCCTACTTAAAAATGGCAGGTAAAATCTCCACGTGTATAATTTTAAATAGAAAGTAAATGTATGCACGTTTATTGCAGTGTAACTGCATACAGCGGTTCAGCGCCACTTAGCTGGATAAGTAAGATAGATGGGTACATCTCAAAGCTGCTTAGCTATGTAGCTCTATTTGAGATATGTCGGAACTTATCCAGCTAACTTATTTATATATTCGTGTGTATCTTGACAGACATGCAGATGCTCCATAGCAGATTTACACGTACTTTATAACCGTGCTTGTATGATTTGTGCGGGATATAAAATACTAGGGTAGATTTCGCGTGTGGCCATGTAGACACGCAGCCCTTTGAAAGTTTGACAAATGATCGATGTGCCGTTCTGGTGAGTAGAAAGTGAGTGACATCCTTATGGTGCTTGTCGGTCGCAGGGTTCTGATGAGGTTTTCTGTGGCGGGGCGGTGGGGCTGGGCTCATTGTTGGCATCAGATGGTCCGAAGGCAGGTGCGCGCCTCAAGATGTGAACAAAGGCAGCTGTTGTGTCTGCCCCCTGTTGCTGTTTCTTAAGCAGGATGTGCACCCTGTGTGTGTTCTGTGGAGGAAGGCCTGCCTGTCACTCCACACCACAGACAGCTGTACACATGGTGGTATGCACTGAGAAATGTGGGCTTTCGTTTTCCATGTTTAACCCTTCATTAGTTTCTTTCCAGGCAATACATTTTATTCCAGAAGAACATAAAACTTCCTTTCCCCTCTGCACTTGTACAGTTTGTTTCAGGTGGTGTTAGGGCCTAGATCGGCACTGTGTTCGGCCTGTGATCTGAATCCAGGACTGCCCTAAACTTTAAACAGGAGGGGGGGTCCTCCATAGTGAAAGAGATGTTAATGGTAATTTTGGAAACCATTTTGCAAGCAGAAGTGAAAACTGGACAAGTTTTCAGAGGCACACGCTAGTGGTAGGTGAGGTGGCACAGCGAGACACCAGGAAACAGGGCCAATCCAGCAATCCTGAGCCGATTGCTAGACTTTGGGTCAGGAAGGGATGTTTCGTGCATTGCTGTGGAAATGGTTGTGGCTGTACAGGGCTTTGTCCTTGCCATACCTGAGAACGTTTCATCATTTAGCAGCCAGGGGAAGGGGAGCCTGAGATGGCAGGTCAGGCGGTGTGCGCACAAGCTGTCTTCTCTTTTATACACACACACACTCCTATGTTCACTCTCACGCTCTCTCTCACATACAAATGCTCATTTTCATACACATGCTCGCTCACGTTCTTCTCATTCTCTCCCACCCAACACGCACACTCACACTCCCTCCCTCCACACACACCCATTCCCACTTATATATACTCCTCCCTCCTACACTTACTATCTCTCCCCACCCCAAACCCATCAGTGACTGCAACCTCCTTGGGGCCCTGCGTTTGATGGTATGGCTGGAAGGAGGAGTCCCATCTTCATCTTCTGCTTCTGCCGTGGGCCGATGGGACGCCCCTCTTCTTCTTGCCCCGTGTGGGCCAATCAATGGCCGCTTCCTTCCTGACTGCAGGCAGGAGAGAGAGAGGAGGCTTCCAATTGGTCTGTGCAGGCCACTCGAACATCTTCCACTGTCTGCGACCGCACAGGCTGTATCACTAGCAACAACAGGGCATCCGGAGGTTTTAGGTGTTGGCCTGGAGAACTGGCAATTCTATTAGAATTCCGGACTCTCTGGGCCAGATCCGGACAGTTCACAGTTCTGGTTCTTGCCACCCAGAAAGAGGTTACACTGGATGAACCCCTGTTCTTCTTCTTTCAGGCTTAACCAAACTGGGCTAGCATGAAAAGTCTCTGCTAGATCCACTACCAAGTACTAAATAAATCTCATAATGCCACATAGGAAGAGGCCGGACTATGAAAGCCCCAAAATGTCTTGTTCCCTCCATCTGTGGAACTTGTTTCCAAAGGGAGCCAGACTCTCAAATTTTCTAATGTTTAGATGCCTGGCGATGACTTGGTTTTTCCATCCAGCTTATGGATCCTCCTTTACATTTTTCTCAGAAATGCGTTCCATCCAAGCTGCAAAAGTGTTGGAGTAAAGATCTCCGAAATCCATTTCAAGCGAAATGCTTTGCTGTATCAATTCATATTATTAAGTACTAGGCGCTGTCCAGCTCATCAGATAGTTTGAGTGGGGCAAGGACTTACTCTACCTGAATATTAATAATACGGTAAGCTGCCTTGAGCATTGTTTTGGATAGGTAGGCTAACAAACCAAAAATGATGATGATGATTGGCGTGACTGATGCCAGTATTTGTACTCAGTGTACTTTGATGCTGTGACTCAGTTCTTCCATTGCAGACCATACGTGGAAGGAGGTGGGGAACATTTCCCTATTAAATAAAAAAAAAATCAGGAAAGCATTTGTGATAAGATTGGGAGGTGCTTCATAAGTTGCTATGCCGAACGAGTGCTTTTTACCATGTGCCATACAGAATCGCACCACTCTCCTTTCTTCTCGCTGTGATCTTGGCAAACGTGCATATGGTAACAATACAGCTGAATTCATAAACTTTATAGCCATTTAGTGAAAATGTTTAGTCCACTCCTCTTACCAATGTTATGTCCACATGGGGCCGCTCTTAATAAGAGTTGATCGTATTCTGTTCGAGATGGAGTTCTCCAGTTTTGTACTGTGACAACCTGCCGCATGGGCCATGACGTCGTATCTTGCCTCTCATATCCTCTTTACGAAGCTATCCTCACTGTGCTACGGTTCCGTGGTGGTATTCTATAAAATGGCATTTTAAGACTGTTAGGAGAAAGCAGCACATTTGGGAAGGAGAACTTTAAGTGATCAAATAACACATCCAGTCTTGTTCTAGTTTCAGCCGTTCTTAGAGAAATTGGGAAGTATAATTCAGTGGGATGAAACTAAGACTGGATGTGCTTATTCTGGATGATCGGCAGCTTCTGGGTACTGTAAGTAAGCTTTGAACTCCTTTGCCTGAGATCTGAATGTGCAGTTCCTAAACCTGACCTGGGGGGATCTTCAGGTTTTTAGGATATCCACAGTCCTATCTCATGCATGTTCATCACGGATATCCTGAAAATCCGATTTGCGGGTTTGGGAGCCGCTGCTTTTGACATAGGCATAGGCTGTTTCATAGGCAATGGGAGTTCTTGGCTCCGGTCCCCTGAGGGCCACGCATGAACCTAGCTTCCAGGATGTCTGCGATGCATAGTTCTCGGATGTGCTTGCAGTGCAGACAGTCTGTCCAAGAACTGTATTGATTTTATGTATTTTGATAACTTGTTAAAAGCAGACTTGTTTGCTGCCCTCGAGGAACCGCTGTCCGAGGCTTTGATGAAGGAACTAAATGTTGGATCTATCTGTCAAGAGTGAGATGCTTTGTTTTTCCTCTTTTCTTAAGTGTCTGCTGTTTGCCCCAGAGACTGATTCGCTCATTAATTTAGAGATCAACAAAGCCGTGTTTTTAGTCGTAGCATTAACTAGCTTGGCCTGGTATTTCTTGGGGTGGTTGACTATTAAACGTGGCCAGAACCAGCAGAACAGTGCCTGTTCCCACACCAGAGGGTGCGTGCCACGTGGATGGGCAAGGTTTTCCTGGCTCACTCTTCATTTACGTTTCGAGGGCTCTTTTTTCCGTGAACCCTCCTCAAAATCCAAGTCTTCCCGGGGGTAAGGATGAGCTTTTAAATCTTAGGTTGAAATCCGCAGGGCCCAGAATGCCGTAAGCGGCTAGATGGAGCAGGTTTGAGCTTTGATGGCAATTTCGGATCTTGAGCGTATCCACTGGAGAAATGTGTTGGATTCTCTCCTTCGTCCTCCCCTGTGTCTTCCCCCTGCAGATCTGGACGAAATTCAAAGGAAATCTGTAATATCTTGAGACAGATCTGAAAATCCAACACACAGGCCTT
This sequence comes from Rhinatrema bivittatum, assembly GCF_901001135.1. Classification (NCBI taxonomy): domain Eukaryota; kingdom Metazoa; phylum Chordata; class Amphibia; order Gymnophiona; family Rhinatrematidae; genus Rhinatrema; species Rhinatrema bivittatum. The sequence continues at coordinate 12,940,716 of NC_042623.1, read as the reverse complement.
TGAGAGGATCCACAGGATTTTGAATTTGTTCTGGACTTTTCGGATTTGCCTTCAAAAAAAAGATTCAAGGGAACCAATGACGTTTTTGCCAGGTTCATTGCACATCTCCAGAACAGTTCAGTGTTCCTTTGAGCAAAGCAGCCTGCGGGGAAATGTTTGGGCTGTGTGTTTTTTTCAGTGGGTTTCGCTGTTGGTGTGGAACTGAGGCCGTTCTGTTAGCAGACTGTCGTCTTTGTTCGAGTGACTATGTTTTCAGAACCAGGCTCTGGAAAACCAGATTACATTTACAGCTTCTTCTTCAAACCAGCACCCCAGGGATTCATGGCTAAAAATATCGGATTTGCATTCTGCTCGTTTTCCTGAGACTGTGTGCAGCCGGGTACAAAGTTAAGCACAGATATAGAGAGAGAGAGAAGAAACTGGTCACACACAGATCAAAGAAGGCTTCACTCCAGAGACCTGCGGGATACCAGTGGACAGAAAATGCGATACCAAACTATTACTATTAGCAGGTGTCACTGTGGCAATTGCACTGGATTTATAGCTGGATTATCTTTGGAAGGATGCATTGCACATGTTTTTTCCTAGGCAGTTTCCTCCCGCTCCTTTGAGATTCCCGCTTAGTCAGCTCTGGTTTGTATTGGGCTGCGGGGCCATGACCCGGGGATGAATTTTTCCCCCCTTGACCTCCCTCCCAATTCACTTAGCCCAGTCACTACAGTGACCGGTCCTGAGCTGGGAGCCGTGTGCCAGGGCTCCCTCCAGAACCCTATGAAACTGGCCACTAGGTGACGCTGTACAGCAATGGCTGAGGCTCTCCTCCCCCCACCACCACAGAGTTTGCAGACGTTACCTCTACAGCCTATCCAGCTCCAAGCAGTCCGGGGATCAGAGTCCTGGTCTAGAACGAAACCCAGATCCTCCTTCATGACCGTGTTCTCTACACTGTCCTGCCCTGACCAACTGGGCCAGCCCACGTTGTACGTTTCTAATCTGCAAACTCTCCCCGTGTCAGTGTAGATTAACAGATCTAGCATTTTGCTTTATTTACTGAATCTAATCTTTGTTATAGTGGCATTGACCACATCTGGTCTGCACTAAATAAAATAACAATAATTAAATTCTTAAAAAAAAAACCCCAGAAACCCCTCACTAGTCTGTTTTCTAGGCCCCTTTAGATCTTCTCAGCTGTTCGTTCCTTTTTCTTATTCAGCCAATCTCTGACATCATTTTATTTATTTATTTATTTATATATTTTTTGGAATAAACCTTTTTTTTAATGGTCACATAAAAAATCTTGTTTACCCTCATCCATTTGTTATTTGTCCTTGCCAGTTTTGTGCTTTACCTGTGGCAGCGGGACGCCCGCTCGATGTTCTGATGACAATCAGCACAGCTGCGCTCTGATCTGTTTGGGATTCACGCAGGCAGAAAGGGCTGTACAGGAGGAGTTTTCAAAATCTATAAAAACAGAGGGAGGGGTGGGATCACCTGTTAGCCCCCTTAAATGTGCAGAGTTAAAAGGCCAAGAGAGAAGCTGCCTCTCCGTTGGCCAAGTTAATCCAGCAATATGTAACTTGTTTACAGAACTTTCTTCCTCTCCGGAAGGGGAACATCTTAATGATTTATTTAATTTTATCAGCCAATCACATTATCTAAGAGAGAATTGCTAATTCTGCTCATTTACAGCTAACGTCATTCAAGTCTTAAATACCCGTTCACCTGTGTCTTGGCTGCATTGCCCTGTCTGATCTTTTTCCTGGATGCCCTTTCTTTTTTGCCCGAGTAATATGTAGTTTAGATTTTTGTCCATGCTTTAAAAATTGAGTTCCTTGCAAGTCCGCTCTTTGTGCCTCGTTCCTGGATTGAGTGCATCGGTGCAGTGCATGTATTGGGCTCTCTGCTGACAATCAGTGCAGCTGCGGCCTGATTTACAGAGATGTACAAAGAACCTTAAAAAAAACAAACGCCCCAACCAGCCTTGCTATTCAGAAATGAGAAGTCAGAATGAGAGATGTTATCCTGGAGACTAAATTGTGCTAAAACTCCTTTTTCTTGTTTTTTGCTGGTTCTGCTTTGGAAGAGAGTTGAGTTCTGAGCTGGCAGCAAACATAACAAAAAAGATTTTCTTGGTCTTTTAATTGCAAACCAAAGATGAATCGTATTGGAGGGGTTTTTTTTAATGTTGTTTTTGCTCTGCAGAATTAAATGCCCCATAGGGTTTTGCATCTCTCCATTTTAGACTTGGATGCTCCTTTCAGGCTTTTTTGTTCGTCTTTTTTTGGCGGGGGGGGGGGGGGGGGGCAGAATTTACAAGCTGTGTAAAATCCAAAGATCCTGGGAAGAGGCTTTCTTTAGTTCCAGAGATGAAGGAGATCTTAAGGCCGCGCTCTCCATGAATTCCTCTGAGCGATGAGTCTTTCTTTTTTGCTTTTGGCCAGGTTTACCTTTTACCCATCCAAATCGGCCCTCTCTGATCCCCTCCCCTGTGTAGCTCTGTCTGTCAAGGAGAGAGAGAGAGAGAGAGAGAGAGAGTCCTTTCCTGAAAATCGGTTTCATTCAAGGACTGCGTTCAGACTGCGAACTGCTTCCTCGAACTCCATTCACTGGGGACAGGGGGAGCTGCTGCAGCGGCTGAGGGGTGAACGTAGCAATAACCCCCGGGGAGGGCACGCGTAGGGCAAGCCTTCCCTGAAAGCGTCTTACAGGAGGAGGGGATGGTGTTGGTCTTCCATCAAGATGCAGTTAAGGAAGGGGCATTTTGGAGTGGAAAAGGTGAGGCACACTTTTGACTCTTTGGAGAGTGCCGCTTTGGCACAAACCAAAATCACCCTGGAGGTCTGAATCCAAGGAAGTGACGACGAGCTCACAGAAGAAATGGTTTCAGTTAACACTTTTTAAAAAATAGGGGCTGTTCTGTCACTACCGAGGGGGTCCCTAGTAAAAGTCAATGAGTCGTGCGGCTTTTCTCTCTCTTGTCCCCTCTCCAACTGACTTGCCATCGGAGAACCCTTTAGGGAGCGGGATCTCCCCTAAGTTGATCTTCAGTAGGACGGAGGTCTGGAGCGATGGTGATGAACTGCGGTGGGAGAGAGGCAGCCAAACTGGAATCTCGTTTTGCGCTGTAGACGCTCTGCGGAGGGTGAGCGAGGGCATCGGGTGTGGCTGATGCAGATACACGGAGAGAGCTTGTACATTTCTTAAAGCAGATCGTATCAATGAATTGATCCTGTTTCATGCAGGTCTAATATCTGTATATACCTTGCGCCAGCGCTATATACTGTAGATTGCATTTCCGGCTGGTAGCTTCTTATGAAACAATGTAGCTCCTCTGAACTTCTTGAAACAAAGTGCAATCAACGAGTAAGAAGCTTTTTATTTAACTTGGAGTTTTGCAGTACCTGCTAGATGGAAGATCCTGCCTAAGGCTCGATTCATTCAAACTCTTTTTGTCCTCTAGAGGGCCGAAGAGTGGAAAAAAAAACTGAAAAGCAACCAATAAGAGGAAGGGTGCAAAAAAGTAGTGTATGTATGTATGTATGTATGTATATATATATATATATATATATATATTGTAGCCTGTAAAAGCAAGGAACTTAAAGCCTGTAAATGAGGTATATATATCGTAGCCTGTAAAAGAATTTGAAAATGCTGAAGGGGCCACCATAGAAGCTCCACTTCTGAGCCCACCTTTGCCCCTGGAGATAACCACAAACACCCAGACACGCCATTCCATTCCATTGCTTCTGCAAACCCTCGGATCCAGATGCATCAGCTTGGAGCAAGAATAATTGGAAGCCACACAGCTCCCTTTATTTCCCATGGAAGAACCTAAAACTTTTGTAGCTTCTGTGAAGGATAAGAGAGGAAAGCTGTCTTTATCTTTTACTCTGTCCAGTAAGAGCTCAGAAATATTTCAACAACCCATCCTGAAACTATAAACCCTACCTAAAGTTTTACCTGCTGTTGGGATATCCTGTCCTAGAAGGGGTGAAGGAAAAAGCAAATGTGTTCGTGAAACATCCGTCCCTCCCTGATGTGCAGTGCTGCTGACCAGGCAGCTTTCATTAAGAGGTTGAGAAATGTTATCTCTTTATTTTAATACACACCCTAACTCCTATCTAGTATTGCCTTAAACTTGCTTCTGCTTCAGACCCATCAGGAGGGACAGGTTTCTATCTCCCTCTTCCCTTTTCTCATGTTGCTTCCTATGGAGCCCTACAAAATCCCTTTGAGCATTTTTAAACGAAGCAGGATGGTGACTGCAGTAGGGGGTAAGTGTTTTTCTCGCCTCCTCCGCTTACGTCAACCCGATGACATAGCCAGGATCAAGGTGGCTGTCTGTGCCCAGCCCAATCCCAGGTGTTTGCTGATGTTAGGAGGCCAGCTCTGCACATCTGTAAAGGAAGCTGATGGCGTATTACATGGGTTTTAAACCAGGCCCAGTCTTAAGGAAAACCATGGTAAAGGGATTTGGGTGAGACTCCAAGGGGGTAGCCTCGAATAATGTCAGGAAATATTATTATTTTACAGAGAGCTGGTGGGCTTTCGGTGTCCCCTCTTCCGGAGGAGACGGTGAAACAAGGTCACAGTGGGATAAACATGGAGGATCCCTAGTGGCAAAGCAGCGGGGTAACCTGCGTGCAGTGGCAGGTACGACCCGAAAAGACACAAACAAGGGAATGAGAAGCGGGAGGTCTGGTTCCACATCTACCCAGAATGCATGGGCCATTTTCCTGTTTCTGTCCTCGATATCTGTTCTCTGGTTTTTCTAGGGACAGAGCAATGCAAGACTTGTGATAGTGACGAGACACATTTTATTAACAAAATAAATCACAGCACGGTCCTGCAGGAGGCTTATTTTGAGATGTATTTATTTTGTTAAACAAATGTCTTGCTAGCTATAGTAGAGGAATTTTTTTTGTCCATAATTTTCTGGACAAGCTGTGATTAGTTTACCTTGCAAATGACTAAAAGGCTTGTGGGACAGACCTGCATTCTGGAGGCCGTGCCCTCCACGCCTCTTCCTCCTCCCCAGCCCAAGTTCCTAGCGAGGCAAACCTCGTATGCTGGGGATGTTCTGCGGGACGAGAGGGCCCTAGAGGCGGTTTGGGAGCTGAGGCGCCAGCAGCGTGCAGCCCAGGACCTGGGGGAATTCTGCGCACAAACACTTAAGTCTGCAAAATAACACAATTTACCTGACAGTCTTTAAGTCATTGCATTTTAAATTAATACAGAAAAAAGTTATTACTTAGAGATGCAGAATTTTACATATTTTGAGCAGAATTTCCCTAGAAATTCACTGTCAGAGTGTCCCTTCCACTCACTCTCCCTACTCCCCTGGCCACTTTGCCCTCTCAGGCCCCAACTCCTCCACCTGCCAGTATCTCTCCCCTCCCCCTCTAGGCTCAATCCCTTCCACTCTTATCGCCTGTCCCAGAGTTTGACCCCGTTCTCAGTACTGCCCCTCACACAGCCTCCCTCTGTCCCTCCCTCTCTCACATACATGTTCCCTCTCATACACACCCCCTCATACAGGCTCCCTCACTCTCTCTCCCTTGTCTGCAATGCAGTCTTGGGCTATCTGCTCTAGTGTTGTACTTTGCAGAGAGAGTGGCCAGCTTTGGGTCTTCCCAACTTGATTTGCTGTCAGATTTCTCTTTCCAGACTGCATGATCAGGATTTGTTCTTCACGGTCCCTGCCCCCCTCCTGAGTAACTCAGTATTTTATTTTGCCTACTAAAAATAACAAGCAACACACAAAATGACAAATGTCGTCTTTTTCATGTTTGCGAGCCACAAAGCTAATTTTTAAGCATAGTTATACACTTGGTCATGCACTACAGACTGTGAAAAGAAAACAGGTCAGTCAAAAAGATGGCACTTTAAGCTCTGGGGACGTCTAAATATATTCACAAAAAAGGAAGCGTGAAAAATGATCCATAAACAAAAGAATTAAATTATACCCACTGCTAGTACGTACATGCAGACCAACCAACAAGCGCCCTGTGCAAATGCAGAAGTGGGTGAGAGGGCTTTCGTCCCTTCTTTCTCTTCCCGTGCTCTCCAGTCCACCTCTCTCTTTGCCCCCAGTCTCCCTCCTGGTATCCCTCCCCCCTCCCCACCCCACAGTGCTCAGCATCGGCAATCCTCGCCCCACCCTCATCTCGCCTCTGCTACAGGGCAGTGTTGGTCCGGGAAGTACAAAAGGGGGATCCAATTTAGATCCTAATTCTTAGGATCTGGCGTGAGAGGTAATGGTACTGGGGCCGCTTGGCAAGGGTGATCGTCACGCAGTCTGATTTGACTTAATGAATGGGAGGACATTAATGCTGGATTTACTTAAACCTATTCAAAAGCAAAACTTTGATAAAATCAGGAGAAAAGTGTGAAAGATGCGGTTACAAAGGTTACGAGTTTACATCAGGCGAGGGCGTTTCATGCCATTTGAGAAGCGCAGTCCAGATATATTCCATGCATTTCAAAAATGTGGAAGGAAGGCCAAACGACTGCTGGCACGGTAAAAAGGTGAGTGCAAGGGGCTATTTTAGCCAAAAGAACGTCTTTCAAAAACTGGAAAAAGGATCCAAATGAAAAAATAGGAAATAGCATAAGCATTGGCAAGTAGATTTAAAATACTGATAAGGTGGGCTAAGAGAGAATTTGAAAAGAAGCTGGCTGTAGAGGCATAAATTCACAAGAAAAACTTTTAAAAAATATATCCAGAGCAGGAAGCCTATGAGGGAGTTTGTTGTATTATTAGATGATCAAGGGGTTAAAGTGGCACTTGGGGAAGGTATGGCTTTTGCGGAAAGACTGAATTCTTTGCTTTGGTGTTTATGGAAGAGGATGTTGGGGAGATAACTGTGCCAGAAATTAGTTTCAATGGTGATGATTCAGAGGAACTGATACAAAGCACTGTGAAGCTAGAAGATGTAATAAGGCAGACTGACAAATGAAAGAGTGGCAAATCACCTGGACCAGATGGTATACACGTCAGAGTTCTGAAATAACTCAATTCAAAAATTAAGTTGCAGACCTTGCAGGGGGTCATGCTGATAGCAGAAAGGCTGCCTACCCGCTCTCCAGGTCTAGGTATTTATAGTACTTTGGAGTACAACGTTGGAGAGTTTTCTTCTGCTCGGGTGAGACGGTCACAAAGGCCACAGCATAAGCTGCCTCCCCTAATAAAACCCACAAGCAGAGCTCAGCACTTCCAACCTATGGCGTTTCTGTACCATCCGGGTGCTGAAAACGAGAAGTGAGACCACTACCATCATTTGGCTATGCAGAGGAGAGAGCGAATGTATTTACTCCGTCTCCGTAGGCCATGTGCATTTCCTCACAATCGGCTCTTGCTTTTACTTGCTCTCTTTGCGATATTTTGGATTAAGAGGAAGTGTGAATTATGTGTAGGAAAGACACAGTGTGAAAATGTGTTCCATTGTACAGAGGGACGAATTTAGTGTCCTCTACTCACGCTAATGTGGTACCAGTTATTCTCTCTTTGCATCCTTGGGTTCCATTTAAAGCAAAACCAAATCCATCTTTTTTATTTTATTTTATTTTTTTTTATTATAAGGGGAGGAACAGAAAGAAATAAGCAGCTAACTTTCCGATGCTGAAGTAAGGAAGCCAGTGTCCGGCAAAGGTCAGGAGAGGAAGCGGGTGTGTGTGGCTGGGCTTCCAAGCGCTTGCAGTCCATCCTGATCATTGCCTGTTACTAAACTTTGTATATAAAAAATATATATACTGCCGGAGCCTGAATAAAACCACGATTAGAGATTTTGCGCCATTTAATCTGTACGCTGCCCACTGCTCGCCCTGCGGAAGGTTGGACGCTCTCAGCACAGCCTCCCCTGGAGTCTCCGTGGTCCCTTCGGATAGCCGAGCACTGCAGTTTCTTGCCTCTCGTATCGTTCAAATTAAACCCCTGGGAGCACGTTTCATTTCCTTCTTCATCTCTGCACAATTGCCCTTTTTTAAACAAATACATTTCAGGCAATAGCTTGATCTATTATTTGATTGCTTCAGATTCCTTTTGATTGCAGCTCAGTTAGAGAGGCTGTAAAAGCTGGTTTGATGATTTTTATATATTTTTTTTGTCTCGGTGTGAGGTGTTGCCAGCTGACCGCATTAACGCCTCTTCCGTGCCTAGAACCAAGCTGGCATGTTACTGCCTGGGTGGGCATCTCGTCGGTTATGCACCGTTGGGTGCTGAGGGCAGGACCTCCAGCTGGGAGTAGCTGGAAACGGATTCTGCTTTCTGAGTCGTCATTAATCCACTTCTGCCCTGGATGTACTTAGTGGAAAAAAGGGGCGACATGTTTGAATGTGCTTTCAGGCCCTGGAGTAATGAGGCCACAGAACAAGGTAATGAATAAAAAATTGAGTTTTGAATAATTTGGACAGCCTTCTTTCTGATCCCAAGCTCAGTCCTAAAGAGAAATCTGTTTTTGGAAGCTTCCGCCCTGCTTAGCTGCCACCGCTGTTAGGAAGGCGAATAAACCCGGGTGTTGCTGTCCTGATACGTATGGATCATATCAGCAGGAGCCTAAAGACAAAGGAAAGAATCAGCTCGGAGAGAGATTTCAGAACGAGGACATATCCGCCACAGAAAGCACTCGGTATATTCTGAACAGATGTAAAAATACAAAAGAGAAGATTCGGAGGGTAAGAAAACAGGAGTCTTAGGAAGGCGATCCAAAAAGAGTTGCACAGAGCCAGGAACGGAAAACGCCATGCGGGCGGGGGAGGGTGGGGTTTGGCGTAAGGACCACCATGTGGAGTGCGAGTGCACACGGACGGACTGAACTCGTAGAGCTGAGCGTCGTTGGCGCTTCCTTGCAGCTGGCCTCCGGGCCGGTGGCCAGGGCCAGCGATCACGACTTAGAGATGGCGCCAACTTGGGCTGCCCATGTGCAAACGGCCCTGGGTGTGAATCCCAGGCTGGACCTCCTCTCCTGAGGCTGGGGATGATGCAGGGGCATCGAAGGTAAGAGTGAGAAGACGTAAATATGTTTTGTTTTGGAGGAGGTTTCCCCACAAATTTTGTTTTGTGTAATGTTTATTTCATTTCTTTAGTTTAAAAAAAAAAGAAAAACATTATAAACCCCCCCCCCAAATAATAGGGGAGGCGCAGGGATTCAGAGGGCCCCCCGTACCCTCCACCCAGAAAAATACTGGGGCTGGGATCGTCCCTGGCCCCCACTTACCCAATCAAGGGGGTCTCCACAGACCAGGCCCAAGCCAAAGCCTGGGCATTGCATAGGGCCTAGGCTGTGGTAGGTTGCTGCAATCTCAGCCTAGGCCCTACACAAGGCCCAGACTTGGAGCCCTAGACCTGACATCAGCGCCTTGTCCCAGGCCAATGCAGCAACCTGACTCAGACGGTGGGTCCCGAATCCTGGGCCTCAGCCCAGGTCCAGAGCTCAGGACTTGGAGGTTCTCTTCATTTGTCTTCTTTTTTCAATCTTCTTTCTTCTAATGGCGGTGTCTGCTTGGGGCTGTGCCGAAGCTAGAGCTTGGGACGAGGCCCAGGCGTCAGGACCCAGTCTCTATCCCAGGCCATGTCCTATGCTGAGGCCCAGGCATTGGGACCTGGCCTCCAGCTCAGGCCATGCCATTGGGGCCAGGTGTTGGGATCCGGTCTCTGGACCAAGCCCCGACATCAGGCGTTGGCCCAGACTCTGCTGTCGGGCCTGGTTCTGGGACAAGGCCTCTGCATTGAGATCCGGCCTGCAGGCCTGGCTGTGATCCTGGCCTTGCTCAAGGCCCAGGTGTCAGGACCGGGCCAGGATGTGGCATTGGATTTGGTAAGTGAGGGGGGAAGTTGTGAAATTTCCCAGGCTTAGGCTGTTGCTCGCACCTCTGTTCTGGCCTTAGTATCTTTCAGGCGTAGGCCTTTGGCCTTGGCCTAGCCTGAGGTGCCAGAGTCACGCTCGACTGTAGGCTGGACTTCCTGCTTTGTGTCTTAGCCTGTTCTGTAGGCTGGACTTCCTGCTTTGTGTCTTAGCCTGTTCTGTAGGCTGGACTTCCTGCTTTGTGTCTTAGCCTGTTCTGTAGGCTGGACTTCCTGCTTTGTGTCTTAGCCTGTTCTGTAGGCTGGACTTCCTGCTTTGTGTCTTAGCCTGTTCTGTAGGCTGGACTTCCTGCTTTGTGTCTTAGCCTGTTCTGTAGGCTGGACTTCCTGCTTTGTGTCTTAGCCTGTTCTGTAGGCTGGACTTCCTGCTTTGTGTCTTAGCCTGTTCTGTAGGCTGGACTTCCTGCTTTGTGTCTTAGCCTGTTCTGTAGGCAAGGCTCAGCTTGGAGCCCAGCCCTAAGCCCAACTGGCAGGTTTTTTTTTAATCCGTTTTCTAAATAACACGAGATTCCGATGAAATTTTGTCTCATTTCCTTTTTCGTTTCTACCGAATGCGCTTCTCTAATTGAAGGCACCTTGATCCCTGCTCAGAACCTAATGGCAAATCAGAGCTGAAGGAGGCGAGGATTTAGAAAAATAAACTGCTCGATTAACGAAATAAAGTTGAAAAAAAACTTTAATGGGTAACGCAGAAAGGAATAGAAAGTCCGTGAAGTTAATGTGCAGAGAATGCAAACGTAAATTTGAAAATAAGGCAAGCACATGGGAGAGCAGAAGGGCCAGCTATATTTTCTAACGGAAACCAATGAGCCGCTGTGCTATTGGGCAGTTTTTTCCTAAATGAAGGAGTAAGTAACCTGCTAAGAAGAATCAACCCTCAAGACGTTCTCCGTAGTAAGATTAATTCGTGTGAGGCTTCTGGGGATATCACAGGCTCCACCACAGGGACCTGCAATTCTCAGTTCCAGACCCTGAAGGCCATAGATAGCTTTCATTTTCTGTGAGTTCACCAAAATAGCCCGTTAAACTCTGATCTTGGGTGACTGTTTATGCAGATGCATCCGATGGCTGTTCGTTGCGGAGATGGTTAAAACCAGGGCTGGAGGGTAGTCCTTGAGGATCGGTGAGGACTTGTGCAGTTTATAGAAAGTTGAGCTGTTCATTGGAATTAGCAGCTGAATTTTATGAGGGTTCCCCCCCCCTCCTCAGTAGTTAATTCACTTTTTTCTCCCTGTCCCTTGCTCTCGGCTCTCTGACATTCTGGCTCCAGGTTGGACTCTTCCTTCTGCTTCCCTCCTAACAGTTTTATAAATGTGAAGTCTCCGGGGGGGGGAGGATCTTTCTTTTCATTTATTGGTGCAATGGGGCAGAAAAATGAGCCAAGCACCCCCCACGTGATAATAAGACGAGACCTTGCCCACAGACATCACCCTCACAACTAAAATCCGTATTTCAGATCCCCAGCCTGATTCTATCAAGGAAATTACAGTAAAAACAGCCATGTAGCACCAGAAGATTTACTGCTCTCTCACATGTATAATAATGAAATTAACAGGCCGACATGTATACAAAATGGATTATCTACCCTCGGTCCATGCTGATGTTCTGTGAGCAGTAAATACGCCATTAAGAAATCCTCCCGCTCAGAATGAAATCATTACAAGCAGTTGTCTTGGAATGAAAGTCTTTTTTTTTTTCACTTTGAAGTATTTAAAAAAAAAAAAAAAAAAAAAAATTGCTCTGAGGTTTGTGAACTTTGCTTAACATTCATTCCTTCATCCGAAGGAAAGAAATGAACAGCGGGACCACGGCTGCAGAGAGCCGGGCCTCGAGGATTCAGCCAGGCGTTTGTTGTGATGTGCGGATTTTCCTATCGTGCCCGTTGCTTCCCGCCCCCCCCCCTCACCCCCACCCCAAAGCAGAGAGGGGATAGTTTGTGGCACGCCAGGTGAGTCGGAGGACGTGGTCTGCTTCTCGAGCCCGAATCGCGTGTCACAAAATGCTTGAAGGGAGTCAAGAATCGGCTTTTTAGGCCATGAAGTTGGTGCAGTCCCGAAGCAGAACCCCTAGCGTTCTCACCAGGCAAAGGGACCTGGCGTCACTCGGCATGAGTGGCACTTGCTAGCTTTTTAGGACCCTGAGAGAGGCGATACTAGCTGGACCTGCCATAAATAAGAGCTGATCAGTTCCTTGTCTCCACTGCTACTTCCTAGGTCTCTCTCTTCTTTTTTTTTTTTTATCCTATAATTGTTTTTCATTCTTTTTAAAGTTGTTTTAATTGAACGAGAATATCAAATTACAAGTTGTTAATATTGGTTGAGTATGTAGGTAGACTGAAACAGGTGATTTCCAAGGAGCCGTTGTGAAGTTAAGAGCAGAGGGGAATGTTTGGCCTTGAGGTTTTGAGGAAAGCAGAGCTGCATGTGGTACTATAAACAGACTAAAACAAATCTCATGGGAAGAGAGGCCTCTGTCGTTGCAGGCCTCTCAGCAGAGCTCTTGCAGGGGCTCCGCATCCTCCGTGTCCTCGGCCCTGCCCCTAGGCAGACGTTCGTGTGCGCGACTGGCACTCCCTCATTTAAAGGGCCCAGGGTGGGAACCTCGGTCCAGATGCCTCCTGATGATGTCACTTAAGCGTCCTATATAAGGTGAGGGCCTTCCCTCAGTTCCTCGCCTTGGCAAATGGGTCGTCACACTTGTGTGAAACTAGTTGCCATCCTGCATTTCTTGTTCCTGAGCTTGTTCCAGTGTTCCTGCGTTCCTGTGTCTTCCAGTGCTCCTGTGTTCCCGTGGTCCTTCCTGTGTTCCAGCGTCTGTTCCTGTTTCCTGTTCCACGTTCCGCTACCCAGGTTGTACCTTCTTGGACTGAAACACGGTACTGACCTCTGCTTGCCTCTGACCACGTTTGGACTGATACTTGAAACTGACCTTTGCTTTGGCTGACCACCCTCGGATGGATACCCTGGCATTGACCCATACGAACGGAAACCCTGGCTTTGACCCATATGGACACTCTCCTTGCTTCTCCTGTGACCACCAGGCCTGCCTGTTCTGATGCTACCTGCGGCCTTCTACAAGCTAGACCACTAGGCGCTGCCTATCCTGACCAGAGGACCTTCAGTTCCTGTTCCGTTCCAGTGGTCTCCGGTACTCTCTGTTCCGGTCTAGCTTATCTGTTCTCCACTGGCTCTCTGCTCTTGGTGGGCACACCTCTCCACTACCTCTCTGGGAGACCCTCAGAGGCCCACCTAAGCCCAGGCGGTCCAGGAATCCAAGGGCTCAACCCACGGATCCCCCGGACTGTTATTGGTGAAGCTCCAGCTAGCCTCTGTCTCCTTGTGTGCTCTGCCTCCTGGCGGCAGGCGCCCTTTGGGAACCCTCAGAGGGCCATACCAATCCTGCGCTAGGCCAAGGGTCCACCTCCAGCACAACATCATCTATGGAAGACCGTAATGGGGCTACATGAGATCCAGATGACAGCTTCAGGGAAGGGCAAAACAATATTATTCTCATTTTATTGGCTCCATCGAATGACAAAGCACTTTGATATTCATCACACCCCTGGTCGATGTGGGCTTGATTTCCCCAAACTTCAGCATGCAGAAAGATTTGTCTGTCGGATGAGTAAATATAATTGCTGCTTGGAGGGCATATGAATAGGGCTAATTAATATCTGTGGTCATAGCTGGACTGGAGTGGAAGGCATAAAATCACTGCTCAGAGCTGCTTTTATTTTGGGTTGTGGTGAATTTTTTTTTTTGGGGGGGGGGATGCAGAATCTTTGCTTTTACAATTGCTTTATTCTGCTTTTTCCTACTATTTGTCTTCTGGAAGCCGTAAAGTAGGGATGGTCAACTCCAGTTCTCGAGAGCCACAAACAGGCCTGGTATTCAGGATCTCCACAATGAATATGCAGTACCTCCACTGTATGCAAATCTACATGTATACCCTGGAGGAAAGGAGGAGCAGAGGTGAAATGATACAGACTTTCAGATACTTGAAGGGTTTTAATGACCCAAAAACAACGACAAACCTTTTCCGTTGGAAAAAAATCAGCAGAACCAGGGGTCACGATTTGAAGCTCCAGGGAGGAAGACTCAGAACCAATGTCAGGAAGTATTTCTTCACGGAGAGGATGGTGGATGCCTGGAACGCCCTTCCGGAGGAAGTGGTGAAGACCAAAACTGTGAAGGACTTCAAAGGGGCTTGGGATAAACACTGTGGATCCATAAAGTCTAGACTAGGATGTGAATGAAGAGAGGGTGGCTTGCGAGAATGATGGCTACTACCTGGAGATAATATCCTTATTCAATAAACATACACACGGTTAATGTGACTCCAACATTGCTCTATGCTTCAAAGGCAAGAGGAAATATGGAAAAAAGGATTTGCATTCACAAAAAGTGGGGAGTAGCTTGCTTGTTATGGCGGTTACTACCCCAAACCAGATAAGCCTTCACTTTCAATGCATATCCAGCGTATCTCTCTGCTTCAACGGCAGGGGGGAATGAAGAAAAGTAGATTTATATTCAGACAACAACCAACAAGGACTGAATTGCACAAGCTGGGTAAACAAATAAGCATGGGAGTAGCTTGCTTATTGAGGCAGTTACTACCCCTAACCAATTAAGCTAGATACTTCATTTAGATGCAGTTTATTTATTTTATTTATTTATTTATTTAAAATTCTTATATACTGCACGATTAAGGCAGGTATCTGCCCATCTAGGCGGTTTACAACATTACATTCATAAAAATTAGGACAAAACAATCAATTAAATACATTAGGTACATCAAGTCTGATACATGATTCAACAAAATTGGATTACTGAATATTGAATGCTTTATTAAACAGATATGTTTTCAGTTTTTTCTTAAATTCATTATGATTAACTGTCAGTCTTATGTGGTCAGGTAAAGCGTTCCACTGAATTGGGCCAGCTACAGAAAATGCACGCTTTCGGGTTAAGGCCAGGTTTGCTGATTTGACTGAGGGAATTTCTAAAATGCATTTGTCTATCGAATGGAGTTGTCTTGAAGGTTTATAGATACGTAATAGTGAGCAGAGCCAAACAGTATTTGTATTATAAAGCAGATTATGGATCATGGTTAATAACTTGTAGGTAATACGTTGGGTAATCGGAAGCCAATGTAATTGTTGTAGTATTGGTGTTATATGTTCTGATCTTGGTAGGTTAAAGATGGTTCTAGTGGTCGCATTCTGAACAAGCTATAGTGGATGTATTGTTGACAGAGGTAAACCCAGATATAGAGAGTTGCAGTAGTCGAGTTTAGTTAATATTAATGCTTGTGTTATAGAGCAAAAATCAGCTGTTGTTAGTAAGGGTTTGAGTTTTTTAAGCATAAATAATTTAAAGAAGGATTTTTTAACTGTATCTGATATGTTATTTGTCATGGATAGTTTAGAATCTATAATCATACCTAAGTTTTTTGCGTGTTTTTTTATGGGCAGGTTCTGGTTTTCAAACACAGATGTTTGTGGAGGTTGAAGAGCTGAGTCTGGTACAGTTGATAGATATATTAGTTCAGTTTTTGAAGCATTAAGTTTTAATCTATTGTGGGATAACCAGGTTTTTATGGTCTTTAAGTAAATGTGAAGTAAGGAAAAAGTGTTAGACCAGGAATCAGAGAAAGGTATCATAAATTGAATAAATTTTGAAGTTCAGATTAAGACCTTCTAGAAGGCGACACAGAGGAATTAGATAGATGATGAATAGCAGAGCGGAAAGGGATGATCCTTGTAGTACGCTTGTTTTGGTGGTGTACCAGGTTGATTTTGATTGCCCAATGTAATACGCTGTGATCGATTTGAAATGAAAGAGGAAAACCATTTTAGTATCGATCCTGTGATACCTATCTGAGATAGACTGGATAATAATAATATGTTGTGGTTTAGTGTATCGAATGCAGCAGAAATATCAATTAAAACAAAAATGTAATTGGTATTAGAGTCAAAGCCTCTAATAATGAAGTCGAGTGATGATATAAGTAATGATTCAGTACTGTGGGATTTTCTGAAACCATGTTGATTTTTATGTAACAAGTTGTTGTCCTTGATGTAATCAGAGATTTGACGTAGAACAGCAGATTCAGTAATTTTTGCAATGGATGGAAGTGAAGCAATCTGTCGATAGTTTGTCAAATCTAAGGAATCATGATTTTTCTTTTTCGGAATTGGTAAAATTGAGGTTTTTTTGAGAGAGTCTGGGAAATGACCTTGTGATAGTGAGGCATTGACTATTTTGGTGATTGATTGGAGCAATATGCTCTTTGATTTCTTTAAGCAGGTAACCAGAGCATGGGTTAAATGGACTATTTGATGGTTTCGATTTAGATAGAATGTTAGTAACAGTATCGTTACTAATGTTTTGTAAATTCTGATAATGAGTAGACCGGATGTGGCATTGATGGATTAGGAATAGGCAAGGTTTCAAATTCAGCAGATATATTTATTGTTTTCTTTTCAAAATATTCAGCTATGTTGTTACATAGGTCATCTGAAATTGTAAATTGTAAATGAGGTAGAATCTGGGATTGTTGAGAGATCTTTTACTATTGAAAATAGTTACAGCACAGCTCTCTACATTAATGGCAGGGGTGGAAGGGAATTGGAACCAAAAGGTTACTAAGGGCCAAGAGTAACAGATAAGTATGAGAAAAAAACAAGTGTGAAAGCTTGCTGGGCAGTCTAGATGGGCCGTTTGGTCTTCTTCTGCCGTCATTTCTATGTTTCTATGTTTCATTGTGGAGATCCTGAAAACATGGCCTGTTTGTGGCTCTCAATAACTGAAGTTGGCCACCCCTGCCCTAAATCTTTGGGTTGAATTTGAACCCCTTTGTGCTAAACTCTTATCATTGAAAACCATTAGAAAGACACTGTTGATGCTGCCTTGGTGGTGGCACCGTGCTTTGCCATGTGGAGGGAACTGGGCATGGTTTCCCAGCTCAGCTCTTCTTTTTTCGCTCCCTGAGTCAGCAAGGGCTGGGGATGCTGTGGTAACAGCTCTCTCAGCTCCTGGTGGATGTGGAGGAGGTCGCTGAATTTTGGGGCCTGTGATTTAAGGTTTCTGGCAGGAGGCCAGGGCTCTGTCTAAACTGAGTAGAGAGGGGAAAATGCCTGGGTAGTTGGAAATTAAAGCAGATGGTGCTGGATGCCAGCCCTGGTTCTGATCGAGCTGGAAGCCCAGAAGCAGAGACCTGTAGGACTGAAAGCTGACTTAAGGACACATGGGGTCTGGTTGGGATTTCTCAGTCCTCCTTGTTCATCCCTCTCACTTCCTCGTTCATATGCAGATTTGAAGCCATCAGGAGCGGTGCTACTGAGGGTAATGGAAGGAAACATTGAAGAATTCCTATTCTAATAAATCCAAGATTGGTAGCTTGCAGAGAGAGACTTAGCACAATGGAAGAAAGTTACCACCTCACCTTGTAGGAGACTGCAGCCATCGTTGGGGGTGTCCTCTCTTTTTTTTTGTTTTGTTTTTTAATATCGCTGGTTTTTGTTCTCTTTTCTGTAGACGTTTACTAATCAGATGGCCTCAAGCATGTGAAGTTCACGGAGTACTAGAAGCAATATCACCTCTGCCCCAGCTTCCTGTAAAGTACAACAACCTTGTTATTGCCCCATCAATAATTTAATAGACTCTTCTGGGCAACATGGCAGATTCCAGAGCAGCAGTGTCTCCGGTCTCGTGGGCGTATGTGAGCAGGCACAGAAAATAACATTCTGAATAGTCACATACTTCCCATCCCATGCCTGTGCTTCAGGCATCCGGAATGTTCTTTTTACCTTTTTGGTCTGTAGACTTCTCTCGTTTGCAGTACAAAGAACAGGCTCGTTCCTAAAATCTATTCCTATAGCTACTTAATTGTTTTGGTTTATGAGATCAGTTTTCGAAGCCACTTGCCCAGGTAAATTGCCGTCCTATGGCCGGGTTAACAGCACACGCCAGCTTCTGTCAGGTTAAAAGGAGACGTCCCAGGGAAGAGGGGGCATTTAGGTTGTCGGAGCACAACAGCGAGCAAACGTTTGTGATTTTCAAATGTTGATTTTGCAATTTATTCCACCACCCCCAGCCCCCACTCCCCGTCACTGTTCACACAAATAACGGCTGCAGAGTCCCTGGCCGCCTTTGGTCAGTAAACTTTACGCAAGCTAAGCTTTCAAAGAGAAAATTCACGGTTACGTTCTCTGAAGGTTACCTACCACTCCGTACCTGGAGACTGCGCAGGTTCTCTGTTAAGTTTTACCTTGCATTGTGCCTGATCTTTGCGGGGTTTTTTTTTTTCATCGAGAATTGGTTCTCAACATTTTCCTTTTGAAAAAGCTGCGTTACGATCCTGAGTGACTTGCGGAGAAGTATTGTGTTTGGACGGGGTGGTCGTTCTCGCACGGGCAGCTCAAAGTTGGAGAACTTGGGGGGAGGAGCGTTCCTTCAGGTGCCGATGTGTCCTCTGCCAGCAGGCTGGTGCTTGTCTGGGTCCATGGCTTTACAAAACAAGTAGCTTGGGTTTCTGATTCCTTAACAGATTTTTGTTGTTTTTACATAGAAACATAGAAATGACGGCAGAAGAAGACCAAACGGCCCATCCAGTCTGCCCAGCAAGCTTCACACACATTTTCTCTCATACTTATCTGTTTCCCTTAGCTCTTGGTTCTATTTCCCTTCCACCCCCACCTTTAATGTAGAGAGCAGTGATGGAGCTGCATCCAAGTGAAATATCTAGCTTGATTAGTTAGGGGTAGTAGCCGCCGCAATAAGCAAGCTACACCCATGCTTATTTGTTTTACCCAGACTATGTTATACAGTCCTTATTGGTTGTTTTTCTTCTCCCCTGCCGTTGAAGCAGGGAGCTATGCTGAAAATGCGTGATGTATCAGTCTTCTCCCATGCCGTTGAAGCAGAGAGCCATGCTGGATATGCATCGAAAGTGAAGTATCAGAAACATTTGGTTTGGGGTAGTAACCGCCGTAACAAGCCAGCTACTCCCCGCTTTGTGAGTGCGAACCCTTTTTTCTTCTCCCCTGTCGTTGAAGCAGAGAACTATGCTGTATATGCATTGAAGGTGAAGTATCAGGCTTATTTGGTTTGGGGTAGGCTACTCATGGCATGCTAAAACAAACAGGCTTTAACCTGGACTTCAGCAGAGACACCGAGATACAGTGAACTGATTATTTTCTATTGTAAGTATCATTGCATGAGGAAGGGACCTTTAGTAGTCCTCATCTTGAAATGTTCATTGGTCTGATTTCATTTATTGTGTATTTTGCCTTCTCATTGTTAGCTCAAGGCAAGTGATAATCAGGTACTTCAGGTATTTTCTCTGTCTCCAGAGAGCTCACAATCTAAATTTGTACCTGAAGTTAGTGACTTGTCCCAAGGTTACAAGGAGTGGCAGTGGGATTTGAGCTTTGGCTTCCCTGGTTCTCAGCCTTTGGTCTAACCCTTAGGCTACTCATGGCTTATGAAGCTTTCAACTGTTCCTTTGTTTTTTTCATTTTTCCAAAATAAGTCTTTTATCATTGGAGGAACACGTTAGCCAGGATTTATTGTCTGAGAATACGGTTCTCCTCAGCAAGATATTGTGCGGGTTTCTAAGAAGGGATGGCACTTGCGTTCAGATCCTTTTTAGGTGAAACATCCGTAGAAGAGACTGCTTAATAAGATGTGACCGAGGGGGGGGGGGGGTGGGGATTTCTCCTTGACTACCGTTTCCTGCGGGTACACAATGATCAGCGGTGATTTTTCCTGGGTCTCCCCCTGCCACTCTGGCTTCAGCGCGGGAGTGATTTTTTTTCCTGCAGTTCATAAGGCCTGGCAGAAAATCGGCACCAAGCATGTGAGAGAGGAAGGAAAAAGCTGAGTCTCTACAGCCACTCTGGAAGCACAGAGAATACCAGTGTGCCTGACTGGTTTATGGGATGGTCGGACTTTGCAAACAGAGCTCCTTGTGCAGTATTTGCCATCCTGCAGGAAATATAGGGCTACATTGGATCTCGTCATTTGCCCTAGACCCTGACTTGACCATAGCTGACAAGGTTGTAGGACATCTGGAGGGGGCCTAGAATGCATAACCTGGTATGAGGAGTTACTGTCATGGGGTTGCTAAGCAATAGCGATCATAATGCAATCAAATTTGACAATCACTGGAGGGAGGACAATAAGTAAAGCTACTACAGTAGCATATAACTTTAAAAAGCAAAATTATAATAGAATGAGGAAATTAGAAAAAAACTAAAAGGAATGGTTACAAGGGTTAAAAGTTTGCATGAGGCATGGACATTGTTTAAAAATGCCATTTTGGAAACCCAGATAAAATGTATTCCTTGCATTAAAAAAAGTCAAAGAAAGTCCAAACAACTGCTAGCGTGGTTTAGTGGTGAGAGTAAAGGAGGCAGTTAAAACTAAAAGGGCATAAAAAAAAAAAAAAAGTAAAGCAGATCCCAAATGAAGAACATAGGGAAGATAAATGTAAAACAGTAGTTAAGACAGGCCAGGACTTTGAGAAGAAGTTTGCCAGTGTGCCAAAAACTAATACAATCTTTTTTCCAGGTACATCTCAAGCAGAAATCCTGTGAGGGAGTCAGTTGTGTTGCGCCGGAGGGGGACCCTTGGGCCGAGGTGGGGTTGGTGCTACTCGTAGTCCCCACTGTCAGCAGGCGGAGTGGACTGAAGGACGGAGGCCTGCTGGTGCTTCACCAAGACCAGCACTCATTCCTCGCAGGTTGAGCCTTTGGGTACCTGGGCCTGCTGGACTTAGGTGGGCCTCCATATATTGTCATCGGCTCAGTGTGCTGCGGCAGTCAAAAAAGCAAACAGAATGTTGGGAATTTTTAGAAAGGGAATGGTGAATAAAACAGAAAATGTCATAATGCCTCTGTATCGCTCCATGGTGAGACCGCACCTTGAATACTGTGTACAATTCTGGTCGCCACATCTCAAAAAAGATATAGTTGCGATGGAGAAGGTACAGAGAAGGGCTACCAAAATGATAAGGGGAAAGGAACAACTCCCCTATGAGGAAAGGCTAAAGAGGTTAGGACTTGAAGAAGAGACGGCTGAGGGGGGATATGATAGAGGTGTTTAAAATCATGAGAGGTCTAGAACGGGTAGATGTGAATCGGTTATTTACTCTTTCGGATAGTAGAAAGACTAGGGGGCACTCCATGAAGTTAGCATGGGGCACATTTAAAACTAATCAGAGAAAGTTCTTTTTTACTCAACGCACAATTAAACTCTGGAATTTGTTGCCAGAGGATGTGGTTAGTGCAGTTAGTATAGCTGTGTTTAAAAAAGGATTGGATAAGTTCTTGGAGGAGAAGTCCATTACCTGCTATTAAGTTCACTTAGAGAATAGCCACTGCCATTAGCAATGGTAACATGGAATAGACTTAGTTTTTGGGTACTTGCCAGGTTCTTGTGGCCTGGATTGGCCACTGTTGGAAACAGGATGCTGGGCTTGATGGACCCTTGGTCTGACCCAGTATGACATTTTCTTATGTTTTTATGTTCTTATGTCGTTGATGGAAGGATCGAGAGGTCAGCCCAGAGACAGCAAAAGTGGAAAGAAGAAGTCTGTACTGGACAAGGCGGAGTCCCGGAGACCCGGGCGCCAATAGAACCAAAGTCAGACAGGGGGCACCCGAGCAAGAGCAGGCCGAAGCCTGAATAGGCCAGGTCCAGGACGTAGACTGAAGAAGCGTCGTAGGGCAACCTGGAGTCAGGGCCGGCGGCAATCAGGAAGCAGTGGCAAAGAGAAACTGAGGTCTGGACGAAGAGAGTCAATGGCGTAGTCGGACAATGCAGAGGTCTTGGTTTGGAGAGGGTCAGTAGTGTGGTCAGGCAAAGCAGAGGTCCGGGCTTAGAGAGAGTCAACGGCGTGGCCAGGCAAAGCAGAGGTCAGGGACTTGGAGAGAGTCAACGGCGCGTGGTCAGGCAAAGCAGGGGTTGTGTCCAAGAAGGCAGTCCAAGTGATGGTTAGGAATCAGGAACGAGGAAACCAGGAACAGGAGTCAGCGAGGATCAGGAACCAGGAATGAAGGAGAATCGCCAGGAGGCATCGAGTACCCGACCAGCGTGGAGACCTGTTGCAAAGGCAATCCTTAGGAGCGGAGCCCGGCCTTAAGTACTGGGACTCCGCAGACGTCATCCGGGGCCGCAGCCAGGTTCCTGCTACAGGCCCTTCATAAGACTCAATGGTGTGCACGCGTGCCTAGGGAGGGGTGCGGTGCTGGATGGTGGCGTCTCTTTGCGGGAACGTGCAGATGCCCGACACGGAGCACAGGGATCTGTGGCTGAGACCGAGGCACCGGGGGCGGCCCGAGGACGGAGCCGGTGGCCCACCGCTGCCAGGGATGAGGGACCAGGCACTGGATTCGACTGAGAGAGGTGAGGGGGCCGGGCCGCGAGTCTGCCATGGCCAGCACGCTAAATAACCAAGGGGCAAAAGGGGTGCTCAGGGAGGGCAAGGAAGTGAATTATGTGCCTTGGTATTTACAAAGGTATATGCGCACCTGAGACATCCTTTAATGGTGGAGATTCTGAGCACCTAAAATAAATATCTGTGACAGTGGTGGATGTAACATAGTAAATGTTGGCAGAAAAAGACCCAAGTAGTCCATCCAGTCTGCCCAGCAAGTTTATTTTTTTTTATAAGGTAGTAACTGCTGCTCCCTACCGGTTACCCCCTGCAGATTGACAAACTAAAGAGTAAGAGATCACCAGGAGTAGACTGCATCCAACCCAGAGGTCTAAAAACTAAACAATCTAAAACAACCTGTTACTGGCAATCTGGAGGGTGGCCAGTGTGATGCCGATTTTTAAGAAGGGCTCCAGGGGTGATCTGGAGCCCTGTCGATATCAGGTAAGCCTGATATCGATAGTGGGCACAATGGTAGAAACCATGCTTAAAAACAAAATCACTGGCTTATAGATAGATATGGCATAATGAAGAACAATCAACATGGGTTTAGCAATGGTCCCTTAGAATTTTTTGAAGGTGATAATAAACATGTAGGTAAAAGTGAGCTGGTTGATGTAATGCATTTGGATTTTCAGACAAAGTCTCCCCTTACAAAGTCATGGGATAGGAGGCAGTGTTCTCTTATGGATTGGTTAAATGTCCAGAAACAGAGGGTAGGACTAAATAGTTTTCCAAAAGGAGGAAGGCCATTAGTGGAGTGCCCCAGGGATCGGTACTGGGACCTGTGCTGTTTAACATATTCATAAACGATCTGGAAAAAGGAACAGCGAGTGAGGTGACCACATTTGCAGATGACCCAAAATTATTCAAAGTTGTTAAAATGGCAGCAGATTGTGAGAAACTGCAGAAGGATCTTGGGAGACTGAGACCGTGCGTCTGAATGACAGGCGAAATTTAATGGGGGAAAGTGCAAAGTGATGCACGTAGGGAAAAACGAATCCCAACTACAAGTAGACAGTGTTGGGTTCTGTAATGGGATCATGACCCAGCAACAGGACCTTGGGGTCCTTTTGGACAATGCATTGAAATCCTCAGCTCAATACATGGCCACGGTCAAAAAAAGCAACCAGGGTTAGGAATGATCCATAAAGGAATGGAGAGTAGAACAGAGAGTATCGCATCGAGCCATGATGCAGCCGCACCTTGAGTATTGTGGGCAGTTCTGGTCGCCCCATCTCAAGACCAGAACTAGAAAAGGTTCAAAAATAATTAAGGGGGTGGAGCATCTCGTCCCTGATGAGAGGTTACGCAGGTGAGGACTCTTCAGCTTGGAAAAGAGACGGCTGAGAGGGAGCATGATAGAAGTTTATAAAATCACGAGTGGGGGTAGAACGGGTAAATAAAGGAGGGTTAAAAAAGGTTTGGACAAGTGTTAGCCAGGTAGAGTGAGGAAAGCTACTGCCCTTGGAGTGAACGCCAGGAATTAGATCTCCTTGATGCCACCTGCTGGGTACTTGCGACCTGCACTGGCCTTGGTCAGAGGCAGGATGCTGGGCTTGACGCCCCTTGCTCTGATCCAGCTCTAAACTCTTTTCAGACTGTTTTAATTGATCTTCGCATTGACACAGCAGCCATCCCTCCGCCCCCTCCCCCTTCTCCAATCCTATTGAGGGAGGAAAAAACCCCAGGAATGCAATATTTATAGAGACACACGCAATCGCCCTTCTGCATGAGCACACCAACTCTAGAATGGCTGCTACATGGTAGAAATCATAAAACTTTCATGGCCAATATAAAGAAGACAAAATATTATCATTAATATTTGATAATAAAATTTGCAGCAGTCAATGAGCAGAATCAATGTTTTTTAATTAAGTTATTCAGTGGTAGCAGCTGTTGTGTGTTTGTGGCTCGGCGTAAGATGAAGGACCGTTTTTGACTGTAGAGAGCTGTGGCACAGGAAGCAGTTGTGTCATTGTACCAGCTTAATTAGGTGCCTGGATAGCAGAGTAGCTTGCTGGAGGCGACAGGCCTTGTCTTCAGGCAGCTGTGCAGGCAAGATTGTTTCACACATCGAGGAAGCTGCCTGCTTCTCAGCAGAACCGCAACCTTCCTTTTGGTCTTATTCTCCATCTCCTCACTTGTATGCCCCACAGTAGATTTAATTTAGAATAAATGTTGTGCAGCTTGTGTGGTGACCACAGTTTCCTGTGTCGAAAACAAGTCTCCAGCCCCACCCCCCTACCAAGGAGTTCATCCTTCAGCTCTTTATCATTTTACAAGTATCTGCGTGATGCCGGCTTGGGCTTCAGGTCCAGCTTGGCGCGGGAGCCATTGGAAACTTCAACCTCTGACAACGCACCAGGAATGAAACGGGAATCGCAGTATAAAAGGGTAGGGACATGGTATTCCTGCCGTATCGGTGGGCATTTTCGATTCCATAATAAATAATGGAAATTGCTTTGTCATTAGAACTGGATTGAGCAATCGGAGGAGAGTCTATCTGGATGATTGCTATTTTTTAAATAGAAATACCTAAAGCAGAGGTTCTCAAACTTGTCCTGGGGGTCTCTCATCCAGTCAGGTTTTCAGGATATTCGCAACAAATATGCATGAGATAAATTTGCATATAATGGCAGTGCATGCAAATTCATCTCATGCATATTTGTTGCGAATCTCCTGAAAACCCGACT
This sequence comes from Rhinatrema bivittatum, assembly GCF_901001135.1. Lineage (NCBI taxonomy): Eukaryota > Metazoa > Chordata > Amphibia > Gymnophiona > Rhinatrematidae > Rhinatrema > Rhinatrema bivittatum. The sequence goes on along the minus strand of NC_042623.1, from coordinate 12,915,717 downwards.
GACTGGGGGTCTTTCAGGACAGGTTTGGGAGCTACTTGACCTACAGTGGGGGTGGCATCTCTGCGTCTGTGTGACCTAAGGAAGGCCCCTGTAGGATTGTGCTCTTCAGAAAGGTTCCTCTTTTGCCACTCTGGGCTTGTAACCCTCTCCCCTTCCCTTGGCTTAGCCGTTTTTGATTTTCCAATTAGAAAGTTTCAATAGCTGCGAACATGTGCATCTTTTGACCCAGCAGATTCCTCCTTTTCCTTTTTTACTTTCAAGTCAGTCTGAACAAGAGCTGGCATCTGGCCTCACGAGCCTTCGTTTGCAACTACCTGGAGAATTATTTCCCCCCATTGTTATAATGCCCCTCTCAATCTGACCCGACCATTTTTGACCAGGGAACACAAACCCTGGCTCCCTCCAGAACCCAGCTAACATGAACCCTAAGTCTGGACACTAGGGGTCTCTGCAGAGCGATGGCTGAGACTTGCCCCGCCCCCTCCCTTTTCCAGGAGCTGCGAGCGCTAATTCTGCAGCATCCCTAGCCCTGTCTGGCCCAGGGAATGGAAGACCAGGACCAGAAGTCGAACCAGAGTCCTCTGCATGGCATTGTGCACTGCTTCCCTACTGAGCCCTGAGAACAGTTCCAGCCTTGCATGTGGTGTCTCCAGAGCAGTGCAGTGTAGGATCGGGATGAAATGTGATGCCAGAGGTGGAAGATGGCACCCTGGACTTGTGGAGTAGCCGGGCTATGAATACAAAAAATGTAAACTTTCAGCTCCACCCCTGTTCTCACTCTATTTCAGTATCCAGCTGTGCTCACCGCTCAGCATTTTTAGCTGGCTAATTTTCTTTATCCAACTAAAAAGTTAGTCGGCTGTGTCTGGTATGGAGTAGGGATCCTTCCAGGGCGGAGTCGGCTATCCAGCTAACTTACCAGGATAAATGCCGATATTCAGCCTTATCCGACTAACATAAGAACATGCCATACTGGGTCAGACCAAGGGTCCATCAAGCCCAGCATCCTGTTTCCAACAGAGGCCAATCCAGGCCATAAGAACCTGGCAATTACCCAAAAACTAAGTCTATTCCATGTAACCATTGCTAATGGCAGTGGCTATTCTCTAAGTGAACTTAGTTACACTTATCCAGCTAGCTCTAACTTTCCTGGGTATATTCAGAGGCGCGCAGGTGCGGACGTGTTGCTGAATATTGGGTCGGTGTACGTTATCTGGAGAAATTAATCTGGCTGACTTAGCCAGACACCCCATGGCTGAATGTTGGCCTCAGGATGTCCAGCTGTATATCTCACTGAAACCAGAGGCAGGGGGAGGCTGCTAAAGATTTGATTAACCTCTGTTTTGGATGAGAATGAATAATCTGCCCTTTAATCCAGGCAAGACAGAGGTTCTCTAGTTTGGAAGTCTTTCCTTTTAGATTTACCATCTCCAGCCTGTGAACAAGTTTGCAGCCTGGGGGTATTCCTTGACTCAGAATTCTAAGGCATCTCAGATTGCAGCTTTTTTTTCAGCTACGCAGGCTTTGCTTCGTGTGTCCATATGTGAAATAAACTGCATTTCTCTCAACAATGGAATATTTCAATTCCCTGTTAGTAGGACTGCCCTGTACATCTATTAGACACTTACCAACTCCTTCAAAATATGATTTTTAATGGTGTCCAGGCATTGGGACTGTATTTCTCCAATTGTGTATTTATTTATTTTATTTTATTTAAAGATTTTTATATACCGACATACACTGTATCACATCGGTTTACATTGAAACATAAACTTAGCTTATAATGCTTTACAGAGAACTCTTCATAAATACGCGTAACAAGAACTAATTATTAATGCGAATAACAAGAGCAAGAACTTAACTTAATGTACTCCCCTGGCTGCTAGTTGAGTTCCAAGCTAGAATTAAGATTCTTCAATTAGTCGTTAGCTAGTTGGCAAAATCTAGGGGAAGTAGAAGGACAGTGGGCAAAACTAAAAGGAGATATCATAAGGGCAGGAAACGAGGCCGTTACCTTTTCTGCTACTTCTTTAGAAGATCGTAAGGGAGGAAAGGTGAGCGTTCATAAACTACAAGAGATCGCAGAAAGAGAAAGACAGGAGACAATATCTGGAAACAGCAAGAGAAGCCGGGAGAGGAGTCAGGAGTGCAAACATTTTAAAATGGAAGAAAAAATAGCAAATATGGTAAAGCGGGGAAACAAGACTTTTAGATAGAAGGAAGTGCAAAATTGGCATTGTGAGACTCAGAGGTGAAGGGGAGGAATACGTAGAGGCTGATGAGGAAAATGCAAAATTGCTTAACAAATATTTCTGGTCGGTGTTCACAGTGGAAGGGCCTAGAGCAGGACCACATAAAACAAACACAAATAAGATTGTAAGTGAGGGAAACCTCAATTGATTTTCAGAACAGTGTGTTGTGTTTGGGAGGAGCTGACTAAACGTAAAGTAGATAAGTCAATGAGGCCGGATGGGATTCGTCTGACGGTGCTAAGGGAAGTTAGAGATGTCCTGGCAGCAACGCTGGTGATCTTTTCAATGCCTCTTTAGAGTCTGGAGTAGTCCCAGAGGACTGGAAAAGGGCGGATGTGGTTTCTATTTATAAAAGTGGAAGTAAGGAGGAAGCTGGTTAGTCTGACCTCTATGGTGAGCAAGCTAATGGAATTGCTACTTAAACAGAGGGAAGTGCAATTATTGGAAGCCAATGGATTGCAAGATCCGAGGCAGCAGGGTTTTTCCAGAGATAAATCTTGTCGGACGAATCTGATCAATTTCTTTGATTGGATGACCAGAGAGTTGGATCGAGGGAGAGCGCTAGACAAAGTGTACTTTGATTTCAGTAAGACCTTTCACACGGTTCCGCACAAAAGACTTTATAAATAAATTGTGATCTCTTGGAATGGATCTTAGAGTGACTGACTGGTTCATAAACTGGCTGAGTGGAGACAGCAAAGGGTCGTGGTAAATGGAGTTTTCTCTGAGGAGGGAAGTGTTATTAGTGGTGTGCCTCAAGGATCAGTGCTGGGACTAGTTCTTTTCAACATTTTCATGAGTGACATAGTGGAAGGATTGTCGGGAAAGATTTGTCTTTTTGCTGATGATATGAAAATCTGCAACAGGGTAGTCAGCCATGAAGATGTAGAAAAGATGAGAGATGTCGCAAAGCTCGAGGAATGGTCTAGAAACTGGCAGCTAAGATCTAATGCTGATAAATGCAGAGCTGTGCATTTACGGGCTAATTTTAAAACGAGCGTGGAGGGTGCGCAAGCGAACATAGCTGGAGTTTTAAATCATGTGATCATTTACGTGCATAAGATTTAGAATGCCCAGAGCATGCATAAGTATGCTTCTAATTTTAAGAGGTTACTTGAGCATACTTGTTTTGCATATCTTCCATAGGAGTTTGCTGACTTTCACGCATGTATGTAAGTGGATTTTAAACCGTGCATGAGGGACATTCACAGTTTTTCAAGTTTTAAAATATGGAGATTTCCGGCTTTTAAAACACGTGTTGTTCGTGCGTGGCCCAGATGCTCGCATATATGGACTTTTTCAATGCAAGCACTGCTTTTAAAATTCAGTCTTTAGGCTGCAAAAACCCAAGGAAGAGGTATAGTATGGGAGGTGAAATTCTTCTAAGCACAAAAGAAGAGTGGGATCTGGGGGTGATCTGATAATCTTAAGATGGGCAAACAGGTGGATAAAGCAACAGCCAAAAAGAGGAATGGTCAGCAGAAAAAGGGAGTTGCTATTGCCCCTGGTGAGACCTCACTTGGAATACTGTGTACAGTTCTGGAAACCGCACCTTCAAAGGATATTTACATTATGTATGAACTCTGAAAGTACATGCTTGAAAGAAAATAGATGTATTTTAAATTAAAAAAGACAGGCATTACAACTTGGGAAGACCATGGAAAAATACTGTTTGTTAATTGAGGGAGTAAAGGTGACCACAGTTGACTCTGTGAAGTCATTAGGGGTTAAGTTGGGAGGTCATTTGAACTTAGATCAACAAATTTCCACTGTGGTCAGAACATCTTATGTTTGCATAAGACTGATCAGCAGCTGCAACCTTTTTCAAATTTTCAGGCTTTGAAATCTGGCCTATGCCCTAGTCATAGCAGTAATTGATTGCTGTAATACAATTTATTGGGATCTACCAGGAGTTGTCACCAGGCGCTTACAAGGGATTCTGAATATGGCCACTAGAGTCATCTTGGGTTGCTGAAGGAGCACATCAGTGTGGCCTCTTCTTTGGAAGTCACACTGGCTATCTTTTAAAAAATGTTGCAAATTTAAAATTTTAGTTTTAGCTTTTATGATTTATCAAGGACCTTGTTCCCTATACCTACACAAGTGAATCTGTTGGTTTAAATCTCAGAGTTGTTATGATCACAGCATCGGTACCAATTACAATTGCCTTCAGTAAAGGTGTTTCATAAGCTCATTTCAAAATGGACACCATGATGTCCTGCCTAATCCAATGCCTTCTCTCTGTTCTCTTGTACATCACTTCATGTATCTGCCAAAGAGGATTCTGTCCTCGAAAGCTCACACCTCAATAAATTGGTTTCTCTATAAGATGCCATCCACCTTGTGTCATCTGATGAAGGGGACTCTGTCCTTGAAAGCTCACACCTCAATAAATTGATTTCTCTATAAGGTGCCATCCACCTTGTGTCATCTGATGAAGGGGACTCTGTCCTTGAAAGCTCACGCCTCAATAAATTGGTTTCTCTATAAGGTGCCACCCGCCTTGTGTCATTTTTGGTACACCAGACTAACATAGCGATCCATCTGAAGATTTTTTACTACTTTTTACTGTATATTAAGTATTGAAATTTATATTATTGTATTTTGTTGTATTGCAAGTTTATTTTGATGCAGTTACCACTTTAGGCAGTTTGGAAGAGCGAATTGCAAATAAATATGGATTTGGGTAGGCAGTGTGTCTAAATGAGCATTTTAGTGTGTTTTACCAAACTAGGCCATCGGATGTGTACAAAAGCTTCTTCAATGAAAACTTGCCCGTTAGGTTATTTGCTTTGTCCAGTGATACAGCTTTGTGTTTGCAAGCTGTCAGCCTCAATGCGAATATCTCGCCCGCTCTCCATTCAGCGGCGTACAATTCAATTTACCAAACACGTGATGCGCCATCGGAAATTCTGAATTCCATGCAGAGAGGTAATTCAATTAAAGCCCAAAAGATACGAAAAAATATATCTCTCTGTCCTAAACTCATTCACTCTACATACATTATTTCAATTTACTTCCCAAGAATATACTGTACAACTGCGGTCATTTCAGCCGAGGTTCATCTATCACGTCCCACGTTCTTTATGAGTTTTGCTGCTAATATTATTTGCTGCAAGGATTGCGTGCAGGCCTGTGTGCTTTCACTGCACTTATTGTGTTTCAGCCTTAGATTCGTATTCTGCATGGTTCACCATTTTTTTTTCTGCTTGGTGTTCTCATAGGCAAGCAGATCACTGGTATTTATCATTCCTTTTCCTATGAATGTCTTTTCTTTTTTAACGACGTTTTTCCTCACACACACACACACACACCCCCTCTCGGTGCTTTGCTGCCCTTCCGATGCTCTCCGCCTGCAGTTCAGTCTCTTTATTTCTGCTCAGAGGGTCTACCAGGGAGGACTCATTAACTCTTCCTGCGTGGACAATTGGCCATAGCTGGAATTTTCCTACGAGCTTTATTTTATTTTTGTTTTCATCCACAGGCCCAAATTTCTAATTGTAAATAAAATTTACTGATTTAGAGACTGCTTTTCTAGACCAAACAGAGTGGTTTACCTAAATTAATGATCACTTTATATATATATATATATCACATGCTCTATGAATGGCCAATGAGAGCTGGGGTACTTTGTGGCTCACTGCAAAGTAATTTAGACACGTTTAGACAATTGATTTCCAATTGCTTTTAGGGCGTCTGGCCGTGACCGGCCAGCCCTCCCTGCCTTGGCTGATCCCCCGATGCGGTGGCCTCCTCTCCGCGCTGGGCCGCATGGCTGCAGCTCGTCTCCTGGCCTGCGTCGGGGCC